>NW_028277757.1:321819-643638 GCF_059751315.1 Micrasema longulum
CTCCCACATCTTAATATTATCCTCATCGCTTTGTTTTGTATTATTTGGAGTCTTTTCAGATCTCCTTCATTACTAAAATATAAAATACTGGAGCAATAATCAATGTGGGGAACGATAATACTTTTAAATATCAGCAGAGAGGTTTTAATGTCTAATTTATTCCCTATCCTTCCTAACAGGGATACCTTCTTTGCGATTTTCTTACTCGTATAGTCTGCATTTTTTGAAAAAGACAATTTAGAGTCAATCCAAACTCCTAGATATTTTATGCTTTCAACATTCTCAAGAACTTCTCCATCTAATTCAACACTGTGATCACTGTTAAAACAGCGTTTCTAACCCATTATCATACATTTTGTTTTTCCTACATTTAGTTTTAGCTTATTTGCTTTAAGCTAAATAACAAAATAAATAACATTTAAAAAACTACATAAATTAACGTTACGCAGATAAATATTTCATTTTTAAATGTTTCAAATAGATTTTTTTGCAGTCGTAAAATTTCCTATCAAAAATATCTAAAAGGGAACAGAGTAAATTAGATTTAGAGCATTACGATAGGAATTGTTAACTTTTTATTTTGGGTAATGTCATAGAATTATAATATACCAGAATAATAAGCCAAGTTTGTATACATCGTACTGTGTTCAAAAGTGCCCCCTTTACCCGTCATCCGGCCTGCGCGCATGCGTGAAGTGGCCGCGTAATGTTGCCAAACCGTGAACAATATACACAAATATAAGATAATTGTGTGTCGTGTTAGGTTATATTTTACAACAAAAAAATATTTTTTTGACTATAAAAAAAAACAGGTACTTTAAAAGAAACGCAAAAAAAATAATTAAATTATCATTTAATAATTAAGTCAATTAATACCATTTAATATTACACTAAGGCTTATTAGTAAAAAGCTGGGTAAAAATTCAACTACCCTGGCAATATTAACAAAATGTCCACCTAATTTTATTTAACAATCTGACAGAGTGTAAAATAATCGAATCCTTAAATAATATTACTCGTAAATTCTTCTTACATGTGAAATGTGATCCTTCCGTATTCCTTTTTAATACCAGCAGTATTATGACACTTGCAAACGACACAGCATGGCATAATTGAAATATTGCCGTGTGAAACCACCTTTAAAATCAATATTTCATGTCCGCCCACCGGGGATCGAACCTAGGACTTAAGAGGTAAACGCTCCAAAACTTTTCGGTGAATTCATTTCTACTTGCCTTGGGGTTTTCCCTATTTTTTACAGAAATTAAGATCCTGTTTTTTGATCGTCCTCAAATTATTCCTATTTTTATTTGAGTCAAGTCTGAAATAAGAAAAATATTTATTAACTCTGTTTATCTCTTTTTTCGTTTAATTAAACATCATCATTCGTCCCGTTAAATTTGTTTCAACTCGGTCTGTTTTTCTTTTCGTTTTAAAAACATAATTAACGCCCATTTTCTTTGAAAATCCGACCGGTATTCGAAAAATAGCTCATTCAATTGAAAATATCTGACGATAAAAAAAACTTTATTTCGTCTTTTACGCTCATTTTAAAAGAAAATACCTACGTAACTCGTTGTAATTAATTAGCAACGTTGTTAAGAAAAGACTGTATTTGTAGAAGAAGAAGAATTTGTGTATTTAAGAAGCATGTTTTCAAAGAATGGAAGAGTATAAAATGATGTTGAAAGGAGAGTGAATGCGAGCAATAAAATATACGGCGCTCTAAGCGCAGTAATTACTAATAAAATATGTCAATCGAAGCTGGCATTGCACAACGGAATTTTAATCCCGACAGTTATGTATGGAAATGAAACATAAAGCTGGCAGGAGGAGGATGAAAGTAGAGTGAATCCGGTTCAAATGCGATATCTTATACAAATGTGTGGGAAATCATTTTATGAAAGGGTAATAAATTAAGAAATCCGGAGTGGAAATTCAGTGCAGCGAGAAATCGGATTAAAAACTGTTTTTTCTTACCCGCAATAAAAATTTAAGCTTTTAATATTAAAGAAGTTGTTTCTCGAAAAGGTATGAAAAAACTTATAAAAATGATTTTGATAAAAATTAACTACTGTGAATGACGTGACTAGTTCTCAGAGTGTTGTGATCCATTTTGGGTTACCAGAAAGCTAGCCCATCATATAGAAAATAAAAAATAAAATGGTTTAAGTGAAATAAATCAAAATAAATAAATAAAGACTACCGTAGAGTACTTGTGACGTCACAGGCGGAGTAATTTTTAAATCACAAAACTTTTAAAAATCATAGCGATGATTATACGATTCAAATAATGAAAATTGTTTTTTCGTGGCTTAGTTTAATAAAGTATTGACAAATAAAAAACCACTGAACTTTCTCATTTTATCGTTATGTTCGGACCAACTCTCAATCATATTTAAACCTATCCATATCCGCCCCACTTCCCATTTCCTTGCGCACTCCACGTAGCAATAATTTTACGTGTGAGTGCCGGAAAATAACATTTAATCTTCCGTACCAAATTAACATTTGACAAGTTAAGTGCGTCCAGCAAAGATCATTCAACAAGCAAGCTGTGGCAGCGTCCATCTAGACCGCCAGCTCCTTGGCTGCGCCAGCGTTGCGAAACCACCAGCTTCTTCACCAGGTTCCAGCACGCCTCATCATCAGCAGGTTAGTGGAAGTGCGTTACCTTCCTTCCCTAACAATACGGTCCACTCCAAAGTTTCCTCCCACGGGACGAGGTATTTCTTCACACCCCGTACGCTCAATTCTACATATTATCACGTACCTAAATGCGAAATATTTTACATTACGAAGTGATTTTGTTGCATGGCCAAAAACGCGTTAAAGATTACAAAATATATTTTTCGGGGCAGTTTTCCATAAGAATAACGTCCACATCATTTCCCTGAAAAGCTTTCAAGAAAGGGAAACTAAGTCCTTTAACAAGTGGCTTAGCGGGTTGGGTGTGCTGAAATTGTCATGCTAAGTAAAGGCTTCCAAAGAATGTTAAGTAAAGGTAGCGAAATTGTTTTGTTCGGTTGCCAGTCGAATGAACTCCGTCAAAATCGTCTCATAGGTAGGGCTGCCAACTTTCTTGGATTTTCCGGGATTTTCCCAAGATCGATGTCGCAATCTAAATTATCCCTGTTAAATAGTTAATGAGTCCCGGAATTCACAACATTAAAATATCATGTTTGTACTCCACATTTATATATATATTTTTTTTTTAAAGGAATAACCCGCTAAGCCTCTATTTTGAGGCTTGTCAGCAGGTGGGATAGAGGGGATATGGAAGAAGGTAGTGAAAAATACACCACAACACCCAGACCAATTGAGAAAAAAATCTTTCTTGGATTTTTTTCTTGCAACTGGCGGGAATCGAACCCGCGACGCCAGTTTCACAGATAGCCGTCTAACCAACTGCGCCACGGCGCCTGTCTTTTTGTTTTTTTTTTATGAAGAATTCATATGTCTCTCGAGTACGAAATATAACCTAGACATTTGCAAGGGTTTTGACCCGTTTTAAGTGATAACTTGGACCATTGGTAACATCTACTCGTCTATTTATTGGTATGTGCCCGGTGGATGAAGAATACAGTTCTGTATGTGTGAAATAGAAACAGAACCCAAAACGAGTATTTTCGACACGATGACTTCTCTCGAGTAAAATCATGGGAAAGGAAATCGAGTATACGAGTCAATAAATAATAAATAAGTGTAGATCGTGGTTGGCGCATTACCGCATACTTAAGGTATTTGGTTCAATTCCTGACAGAAAACGTCAAACGTTTTATTCCAATTTTTGTTTTAAACTACAATATTTCATTATATCTAGCCTGGCACCTGAAGCGTATGATTTATCTTTTTCTTCCTCTTCGATGGCGCTGCAGCCCAAATCGAGCTTTGGCCTCCTTTAATTTTTGCCTCAAACTCCGCCTGTCCTCAGCAGCCATTTTCCAATTTGCAACTGTAGAAGCTGTGCTGCCTCTTTTTTTGCTTCATCCTCCCACCTCAGTCAAGGTCTTCTAATCCTTCTTTAACCCCTGGAAGTCCAGTCATGACTCTCTCAGCTACTCGCGCACCAGGCATTCTCTGTACGTGTCCAGCCCATTTTAACCTGAGCAGTTTTATGAGTGTTGAAACACTAGGGGCTTCATATATGCTGTACAATTCGGCATTTTGGCTAACGCGCCATTCTTCTCCATCTTTCACGGGACCACAGATTCGGCGAAGAACTCTCCTTTCAAATATATCCAGCATCTGAACGAACCTTACTGTCAGGGTCAGTGCCTCGCATCCGAACGCTAATAAGTTCTAATAATGGTATTGTTTGATTTATCACTTTACCGTATCGTTTAAGTAATAAACTGATTACGACAGTCGGCAATCATAATTTCAATGCAGTGCCTCATGCATCTCTGGTTGCGAATAGAGATACAAGAAATTTTCTTTTTTTTTAAATTGTATACATGTATCTCTTTTAATCTATTTTATCGGCAGTTTACCAGCTCTTTACTTTCTATTTATAATTTTCTAACATACGAGTCTATATACAATCTGCGTTATGTGATAGGTTAAACAACCCGTAAAGTAATACAGACTGTAATTTTTGAGTGTATTAGAAGCGAACTTAGAAATCTTTACCAACAACGGATAGTTAGTTATTGATGCCAAAATAAACCAAATATATAAACCTACCTACCTAAATAATAGCGCAATTCAAAACCATCTCTTAATCTTGCAAAATCAGAAAGAATAACACCGCAAACTTAGCATTCTCCATGTCCATCTCATTCATTAGTGAAGCATAATAAAATTAGAAGTCTCATAATTCAATGAAGATTTCTCAGTTTGCTTCCTACACCCTCAATTGTCAAATAAATGGTTTTGTCAAGTCCGCATATGATTCTAGTCATACATTTTGCAGACGAAAAAAAGCGTTTTGTAAGTCCATGTGAAATACACAATTTAACATTTTGAAATATTTAACAATAAATTATTTCCCTTTCCCCATTTAAACACTTTTTTTATCCGCCTGGAGAGTACGAAAATCATCGAAAGTTGTAACTCTTCAAAATAGCTTTAAGTCGTCCGCGAATAATAAAAAACGCGAATTTAATAACACTTAAGGCTGTAGTCTAATGAAATGCACTCAAAATGAGTATTTTAAAACGAATGTTTTTTTTTGTTCGTGCAATAATAAAAAAGTAAAAAAACATTTATTAGATAAAACCCATAATTTTATCAATAAGGTATTTCCGTTAAAAAATATACTTAAAAGTTTTATGTAACTAAAATATAATTACGTTTAGACCGGCAGATTACGCCATTTCAAATTGAGACTAAACTTAGGTATCTGGGATTTCAATTAAGACTAAGTATTGAGCTAAAATTTGTTTTAATAATTTAAAGATAATAAGTTGAACATGAAAGTGGCTGAAGCAAAATTTTACTTTTTTATTTTTTAAAAGAAATACAAGCATTTTAAATTAAATACATTTTTGTGATATTTTCCTTTATTTCTACTTAAAATTATCCCTTCGGTAATACTTTAAAAAATATACATTTATTGAAATATTTTAGTTAAACTCTTTTTTAATATAATGGTATTCTCTTTTTTTTTTAAAGAAGATAATTCTGGTTGTAATATTTAATTTATAACAATGTTTTATTAACGTTTATATGACCTTCATACCCGCTCTTATCGGTGGTGTACCAACGCAGCCAGATATAAAAGTGAATAAGGAAATGAAGGAAAACTTTTTTGACGCACGTGTCCCAGTTCTGTCGCCAAAATAGTTGGTGACCCTGCTAAATGTGGTTTCCAATAAGGGGAGAAATTGTCAGCACTACTTTAGTTCGAGAAAAGCAATAGAATGTTTCATTTGACGTAACTATAGCCTTTTTTGTTTCTAGATAACTTATTTTTCGGATGTCTCTCGACCAAGACTTTAGCTATAAAGTTTGTTGCAATTTTACACTAATACAACAATGTTATAAATATCTAGCTTTTAATCGAAGATATAAATGTAACAAACTGCTATAAATGAAATACAGGAAAGATAGTACCGACCTAGGTTTATTTTTATTTATTCATACATTTTTAATCTCATCGACTGGCTTGTAAAATTTCGTATTATGAGTATACATATTTTGTATGTGTTCATTATCTATGGTCCTTCGAACTCACAAATTAAGAACAATAATTTGAGTTCATTCATTTTACAGGAATAAAAAATTAAAAAAATAAGAAAATGTTTATTGATAAGGACCTTATTTTATTAATTTTATTCATTTCTTTAATTTTTGTATTTTAATTAATTCATGATTTTGAATGGATACTAAATTGATTAATTTCTAAAAAATAATTTTAATCGACATTTGATACATTTTTCAAAAACGGATTCTTACACAAAATGCACAACTGTTGGAAAGTAGAGCAAAGTTTGACATTTGCAAAAAAAATTATATATTTAAAAATAAATTATTTACAGTTTTGGAATTCAACCATAAACAACTACCTAGGTACCTACTTTAACTCAATATTTGAAAAAAGATTATTTTAAGTTTTGAAATTCAATCATTAACCTAGGTACATACTTACCAATCAAAAGTTACACTATCTTTTTTAGGTTTATCCGAATGGTTTTTACACACTTTCACGACACAAGCAAGCATTTCAGTTTCGAATTAAATATCAAGCTCACGTCAAAACCCCGCTGGCGGTTAAGTAATGACTAAATAATACACGTAGGGCAGAACGGAGCGTTCGTGAATGAGTTTATTGTCAAAATTTTAGAGGGTTCTGGGTGCGACTTTGTGTATTAAAAGGTAGATGGTTTTAATTAAGAACACCTAACCTGTTTCTATGGTTACATAAAAGCATTATGAAGTAATGTTTTGTAAGCATACTTAAAAATGTTTAATATAAAGAGGAAACGCGGTCCGACATTTCTTCATACAAACGTATTCCCGTATTTTGTCTCTGGATTATGACACTAGAGCAGTGATTTTTTTTACACACTATAAACATTTACTATTAGCGTGTCACTATTGTTTCGTTTTTTACAAAAAATGTTTATTATGAAAACTAGACACAGTTTTATCTGCTGTCTTTGGATGCACGCTATACAAACTATTTTTGAAAAACGCACGTACCGATACAGAAAATTTTATTCAAATATTCTGTTTAAAAAAAAATTAAAAAATCGGTTGACTTTTAAGGTGCGGAAAACGGGACAGCAAAACGTCGATTTTGTCTATTCTAACAAAAAGTCTGACAGGTAGTTTTCTTTTTCGCACAGTATCGGGAAGGCATCGCAAGACAGTAACAGGAAAACAATGTTCGAATACCTATTTATCAATATTCTCTGTCCTCACAATTTATGTAAACCGAAACACAAAAATAATAATGTATACGTACATATCTAATTTGGACTAAATACAGTAATGGATATAAAATTTTCTTTTATGTTTATTTAATCTGTTTACAAGAATGTACCCAAATCTAGCAATTGCAAAGCATTGCCGGGTTAAGTTCATAAACAATAAAAATAATAAAATTGTCTGAGTATAACGATAGTAACTAGTAAATACACATAAGTAACAAAAAATATAAGTAAATAGAGAAAAATTTAAAAATTATATTGGGGGAGAAGAAAAGAAATCAACCAAATATATCAGCCTTATCCTCATCTTTGGAGCCTAGGGATAGGCAAGTGCATGTGATAGTTGGTCCTAGAACTTGCAGAACGAAAATGAGATCTATGGCGGGTACATCGAC
This sequence comes from Micrasema longulum, assembly GCF_059751315.1. Taxonomy (NCBI): domain Eukaryota; kingdom Metazoa; phylum Arthropoda; class Insecta; order Trichoptera; family Brachycentridae; genus Micrasema; species Micrasema longulum. The sequence continues at coordinate 329,591 of NW_028277757.1, forward strand.
CAGGTACACGGAAACACACCAACTCCAGCAAATCTGGACACTCAAAAAATGAATCGATCACTTTATAAAGTTATATTAGGTGTGTTAGAATTATTTTTTGGGCCATGGTGGATGCCACGATTCGCATCCGTAGAGAATAGGTGTTTAGGTATCATGACATACCATATTCTGTCTAGCAATTAAATAGTTAAAAACAACTTTAACGGTAGATTTACAAGAAGCAATGAAGAAGTTTAGTTCTACGGGAAATTGGATACGAAAAATGTTTTCTCGCACGCGGTAAAAATTAAAGCATATAATTGTGCGGCTAAAATACATGAAAAAAATATAATAATAAAAATAACTTTAATACGTCACAATCAATTATAAATCGTTATGTATTGTGATCCAATTTTTCAACGATTAGTATATTTTGACTGCTACAGAATACCACAACTCACCGGCAACAACTTGTGACGTCATGGGCGGCGTTGTTTAAAGTTAGAAAACAATCACAAGCTATACAAAAAATCTGTTTTTGGCTTAGTTCGATAGTATATTATCAATTTATTTTTATTTTTTAAAACCACTGAACGTAATTGTAAAATATAAAACCGGTTCTTTTCAGTGTGATAATCTTTTACCACCTTGAAGCAAAAAGTAGTTATAAAATACAAGACCGAATTCTGAATCTTTTGAATTCCCTTAATTCGTTCTTACTTTTCCCGAGAAAGAGCTTATTTTTTAAACGTCCTATTCAAATGTTGTGTGAAAGTAAGTTAAACGCCTGAACACTTCCCGGGAGGCAATTTCTTCAAATTTAATCTTAATATCAATCCGGAGAATTGCCGTAGTCTTGGGAAAACCTAAATAATTTTAAATTTCCCGTCGCATTCAGTCGGCCCGAATTTTCGGAGAATATAAATGTTCCGACCGCATTAAAAAGGCGGAAAAGCCCAACTTTTCGAAACGACTTATTTCTGTTAATCATAAGTTCAAAGGATCCAGAAATATAAGTAATTGGGACCGAACCGAGGGAATGAAATGCGTCACGTCACTTATAGAGGTTGCTTGGATAAATTTTCCCTGTAATCTACAGCGCTATGTTCAAAAGAACACGAAATGGAATATTAAGAGTCTAAGTTTTTTTGTACCTTATTCGTTCGATAATTTAATAGGTACGTGGTTACAACATTTTCATTCCAATTTCTGTTCAGTATTAAACCCTTTGATATACCATTTGCATGTTCAAACAAACACTAACTCTACGATTTTATTTTTCCCATTAAACAGATGCTAATGTCGGATTTTTGTTTTCTAATGCTGGAAATCTTCTCTACGGCATCTGTTTTTGTACTTTGGGTGGCAATTCTCTCAGGACTCTCGTTAGAACACCTGATTCCTTCTGTTATTATTTGCATTATTTAAAGTCAAATGCCAACTGGCCTGTGACCTAATATGTTTAAATTTATTTATTTATTTACTAATGAAATCATAGTCTTTATATAAAACAAGGTACAAAAGAACAATTTTAAAAAATAAGACCAATTACAGATTTCACAATAATTTATTATGAATGCAGGAGGAGAGGAGAAAAATAATTGAATTCTAAAAAAGTAAAAATATAAATATTAAATAAAAAGTACATAAAAAGAAGAAGACATTGTATAGCTACTCTACTTTCCTCTCTCTCTCTCTGGTTCCATGAACATTTAAATTTGTTTGTAAAAATTAACAACCAACAATAACTTATTTGATGCAGGTAGTAGATGTAAGTAAGTATAAATTAAGAGTTGAAATCAAAAGTAAAATATAAAATATATAAATTATATAAATATTATTCTGTCCCAAAATGAGTTTGTTATAACTTCTGGGAATACAAAAAAAAATGTATGATTTAATAAAAATATATTTTTTAAAAATAATGTGTACCTACTTATATTATGATTACCGGTATCAGAAATTCTGAAATCAATTTACAGAATTTTCAAAAGTACTGTCCGCTGTCGATTTTCCATGTCAGGAGTTTTACCTAGAAGTAACCGTCATGCCGAAAATACTCGTCCGCAATTTTGCCTTTATTTCTTAAATCCGGTCTGACCTAGAAAACGTGTACTCAATATCAAATCTTGAACAGCGTAAAATATACTTAGATAATATAATAGTTCTCAAACATAGTTATCTTATAGAAATCCAGATTTACTTTAGTTTATTATTAAAGTTAATATTTTTAACGAATACAGGGAGTAGCAGCATAATTTGCTGATTTAATTTGATATTAATAAAACAGAATGTTATAAATAAAGTTATCAATAAATCTTCTTGGTTTAGTTTTCCTTTTTTATTATTTTGACCAACGAGCGCTTTCATCTAAGTGGGTATCTTCAAGACTGGTGAATTGTTTACAACTTTTATACTTTTCTGACATATCTTGGAGACAAGAAGATCAAATAAGTATTTTAACAGGGGACAGAAAACATACATATTCACAACTAGTTTGCTAAACAGTTCATTTTTGGAAGTTTTTGGACTGAAATCAGGACTAAGCATTGATCATTTAAAAGGTAAAGAACACATGGCAAAATACAACAGAGTGGGAAATACACATTTTAACAGGTTAAGTTAGCACAATACTTTGATTTTTTGACAGGGAAGTTTACATACCTATAGATGAATGACGAAATAGTTTAAGATACCTACCTAGATAATACATTTGTTTATGGAATGAAGTTATTCATTTTGATAGTTAATTTTATGTTAATTATATTATTTTAGTAGTAAATAATTAAATCAAACGGAGCGTAGTTGTTTATGGAATTAATAGTTTAAGTAGAGGAGAGTTCGATAATTCCAATTGCTGGTTAATTATTACTGCATTAAGTTTAATTCTATTTATTTCTAATGATTCTTATTTATTTCATTTTTTCTCTTTGTTTTCAAAATGTAGTAATTCAATATTGTTTTCGCTGTCAAAAGTATGGTTAAGCGAGTTTAAGTTGTTATCATTTCTTAATCTATAGGAGGCAACATGTTCTTTGAGTCTTGTTTCTATTGATCTACCACTTTGACCTATATATGTACCTTCACAATCATTGCACGTTAGACTATATACTCCATTCTTATCTAAGGTTGAGATCTGATCTTTATTATTAACAAGATATTCTCCAATTTTTTTTATTATACATAGCTACATTTATTTTATTTTTATTGAATATTTTTTAAATTTTGTCACTTGTATTAGCTATATAATTTAAATGTAAGTATGCTTTCTGTGTCCTGTTAAAATACTTATTTGATATTATTATCTCCAAAATATGTTATAAATAGTAAAAAAGCTATAAACATTCTTTCACAACACGGACTATCTCTTCGTTCTAATAACGAGAGAACCCTTTTAATACCCTTCCATCGCTCTAATTTGTTTGCCTCTTCTTTCACAGTAGTAGCCGATCGATTGCGAAATAATCTACCCACTAATGTTAGAGACGCCCTTTCTTTATTTACATTTAAGTCAAGATTGAAATATCACTATCTAAATATTTAAATTGTTCCTTTATCCTTTTTCTTTCCTTCCCATCCCCTCTCCTCTCTTCATAGTATGGTGTTATTTTTTTTATACATACATATATATATATTTTTTTTAATTTTTGTATAAAATTGTAAGATTCAATATGTCCATGTATTTATAATTTTCTCAAACTAAATGGTTTGGGTAGGTAGGAAGAAATTGCCTTAAGGCAATATATATATTTATTGTATATGTATATAAAGTGTCAAATAAAATAAATAAATATAAACGTTGTTAACAATTCACCAGTCTTGAAGATGCCTACTTAGGCGAAAGCGCTCGTTGGTCTAAATAATACAAAAGTAAAACTAAACCAAGAAGTTTTATTAATAACTTTATTTATAATTTTATCAAAATCATTAAGTATGGAGTTTTATCAAGAAATATTAACAAAAAAGATCAATATTATTACCACATAATGTAATAAAGTCATTGATTGATTTGGTGTTTATTTTGTAGAATTCCATATTTAAACTTATAATATAAGAAATCAAACACTGATTTGAGTCTACTGAACACTTTATTTTATTTTTACTAATAAAAATAAAATAAAATTGGGTTGTGGTCCTGTGGCTAGTGTCTCGGACTCACGGACCAAAGTTCCGTGGTTCGAATCCCACTTTACCCCAACTTGATTCCATTTTCTAATAGTGAGTTATTTACAACTCGTTAAAATGGCCCTCAAAAATTCAATATTTGGGTAAATCATAAGAACGCAAATATTTGTATATTATAAAAATATAAAATAATACATAAAAAAATGTAAAAACAAAAATTTCGTGACAATTATTTCGCCTTGTTAGGGATTTTCAAACGAATGTCGCTGTTTCAAACATTCGTTTGAAAATACCCTAACAAGTCGAAACAATTGTCACGAAATTTTGTTTTTTATATTTTTTATTTTTGTAAAAATAAAATAAAGTGTTCAGTAGACTCAAATCAGTGTTTGATTTCTAACATTATAAGACTTATTATGGCCATCATTTTAACCACAAAAAACATTATTCTACAGTATTGGAAATTTCAGATTACATTATTTAAAAAAAACAAGGAAGACGTGGTATGATCAGATAAACAAAAATCTCAAATTTGGTCATGTCAAAAGCAGGCAGAACCGAAGGGCATGTATTATAAGATGTATGAATGTGGAAGAAGCTAGAAATGTTTGGCTGAATAGACGTGTGTAGCGGTCCAATCTCTCTGCCTACCTCTGCGGGAAAATGGCGTGATGGTAGTAGCAGTAGTAGAGCCTGCAGCCGTCTGGACATAGAAAAAAAAAATTATTTTGCAAGCTGTTTTTTAAAACTTGAAAAAATGCAAAGTGCCCTCTTCATTTACGTTTATTTGCTGAGAAATAATGTTACAAGAAAATAAAATAAAAGCACTTAAAACAAGGCGAGGAGATAAATTAGAGGAGGGGAAAATAGTTTTTTACAATACAATTCATTCATTCGGAATTCACGTTATTTTTAATCTACTTAATGAAATTTACAGTAATTTTTAATCATTAATGCCGTTATGATATAATAAATACATTCTTCTTCTTCAAATGATATGCCGGGTCCCCCCGTCGTTGACGACCACTCGGGAGAAAGCTTCCCTATCTTGAGCAGGCGAAACAGCTCCTACACAGTTCTGATCCTGGTCCATGGTCGGATGTTTCGAAGCCATGAAAGCTGTTTTCTTCCGACTCCTTTTCGTTCCACGATCTTCCCCTTCATGACGAGCTGAAGTATGGCATATTTATCACCTCTCAACACATGGCCAAAATATTATATCTTTCGGAGCTTGACGGTGGTAAATAGTTCTCTATTAGTATTGGCTCTACGAAATACTTCATTGTTAGTAATCATATCGGTCCGAGATATTCTTTACATTTTACGGTGGACCCACATTTCAAATGCTTAAATATTTTTTAGTCGGTTTATAATATTTACTTCATACAAGGCAAAAAAATATTTTGAATTTATAATTAACAATATTATATTTATTTATTTATAAATACGCCCAATAGGCATTTTTAAGTACTCGTTTTTTTTAAATCCTTTTCCACACCTAATGGTGCATAGGGCCCTGAATTTTTCGTTACATGAAGGTAAGAGGATCAGTCTTACGCTTCAGGCACCAGTCCAGGGACTATGAAATATTCTAGTGTGAAAAACACCTTTCAAATAAATATTTCATATCAACCATGTCGGGAATCGAACTCGAGACCTCTCGCAGGGTAGGCAAACGCTCTGACCATTACACTATGAGGCCGACAAAGTACATTTTTATACATGGAAAATTATTATAAAAGAAAGTAGGAAGACACACTGGTATACAGTAGACTTGGTGGGAGTGGAAGCGGGAGAGATTTTGATCCACCAAAAACGAATGTTGATTTTTTTTCTCCTTCTTTTGCCGCTTCTACCGGAGGTTGGCGTTCTGAATTCTGAATCCATCACGATCCTAGGCCAGCTCATTTAGCGCTGCTGCATCCGGTACACCGAATCACCGTCTGAGACTTCTGAGCCATAATGCTCTTTTCCTTCCCATACCCCGCCTGCCCTCTATCTTCCTTTGCAAGATAAGTTGGGGAAGGGCATCTTTCTCATTGCGGAATATGTGACCAAAGTATGAGGTTTTCCTTCTTTTGACAGTTGTCAGTAACTCCCTCTCTGTTCAAAATGCTTAAAATCGCTTTATCGAAGACACGATCAGTCAATGAGATTTAAAGCATCTTTTTGCACAACCAAAGTTAGAAGGCCTCAATTTTGTTCATCGTTGAAACTTAAGGAGACTAACCCTCCACTCCATGCTGCAACACTGGCAAAACAAAAGCTTTTATTGCTCTCCATCTTGTGCTGAGTTTCAGATCTCGGTTGCACAAAAAATTTTGCATTTATAGAAGGTTGATCTCACAATTTCAATTCTGTTCTTTATTTCAAAATCCGGATTCCACTCATCATTTAGCCAGCACACTAAACATTAGAAACGGGTGACCTGTTCTAACCCACTACCATCGTAACATCTATAGTGAGATGGATGTATATGCCTCTCCGTTTGCTGGCCATCATAGCGTAGGATTTTAGAGCGGAGTCCGAATTCCTTACCTGCATTATTTACCTTGTCGACAAGTTGCTGTAGATGATCAACAGTATCAGCTATAATGGCAGTGTCATCAGCGTATCTTACATTATTTATTACTTCACCATTTATTTTAATACCTATGTCAACAACTTGCATGGCCTCTCTAGATACAAATTCGGAGTGTTGATTATTAACGTTAAAATAAAAACTGTATGAACCCAAAATAAGTATCCTCCAATTGTTGGTAACATGTGCATGATTATTGAATGCATTCCCGGTATAAACAAACAAACATCGTCACTATCGGTACATTATTGTGTCACTAATTTTTAAATATTTTATTCTACGAGTATATGGCGGGTCTGTGTATTAATATGTCAGCCTTATAGATATCACAGAACTTGACAAGTGGGGTAAAACTAGAATCTTAAATATTGGATGATCTATAAGTTATTTATAAAATTTGCTTTTAAATGGAAGAAGACTCGAAGCTTTCACACAACTCGACTTGTTGGCAACATGACTTACTCCGTCTCCAATATATGACGTGACAATCATTAATCATCTCTTTTCCAACATTTATCTCGTCCTGCCGATCCAATCTTCAATGGACCAAATAGATGGACAACGGACAAAACACCGTAAAAATATAATTATTTAAAACGCGTAATTTAAGATGTAGATACTGAAAATATTTATGTAAAACATATCTAAAAAACAGTTTTGTTTAACTTTTAGAGCCATGATTACAATCGAAAGTTTTTTATTTGTTTTCTTTATATAAAATTATACTTTACAAATTACAACAGGGATGGACAATACCTAAAAATAAGGGAATATGGAAGTCAAGGCATTGACAGGGCTTATGACCTGTCATTGGCTGGTTTATGTGGCCACTTTACACACTGTGTAACATTCACCATTTTGCCTATGTTTGAACATCCTTATTTCTTCAATTCTTCTGTTTGTTGATTTTAGTGAAGTTCCTTACGATTGGTGCATAGGGCACTGCATTGGTTCATCAATCGCAGCGAATATTGATCATTTTTGTTAAATAAAGATAAGTTGATCAGTCTTACGCTTCAGGTGCCAGTCCAGGGACTAAAGGGGAATACTCTAGGGAAATATTCTAGTGTAAAAACACATTTTTCAATAAATATTTCGTGTCAACCATTTCGGGAATCGAACCCGCGTCCTTTTGCTTGGAAGAAAAACGCGCTGACCATTACACCACGAGGTGGAAAAAACAAAAAAAAGAAGAAAAAAAATCAAAAATCATCGTAAAAGATATAATAAAAATGGAATATGTCTGTATATATAAATATTGATTATTTTTTTAACTATTAGAAATAATTTTTTTTTTATTATTGTATATTACTGTACAGCGGTTCTTTGTTTTAAGTCCCGACTAGCCAGGAAATTCCTGTGTTTAGGCAAGACCTTCTTTTTTACATCTGTTCTTTTTCATTAAATAATGCTTAACAAATTCAAATAATGAATATGAGTTAGAAAACATACCGATAACATTAACAAATTACAACAGGGATGGAGAATACCTTCAATAAGGGAATATGGAAGTCTAGGCATTTACAGGGATTATGACCTGTCATTGGCTGGTTTAAGTGACCACTTTACACACCGTGTAACATTCACAATTTTGCCTATGTTTAAAAAACGTCCATATTTCTTCAATTCTTCCATTTGTTGATTTTAGTGAAGTTAAAGAGCTGAAACCTTTATTGTTGTGAAGAGATTCATCTGACTGAATTATTTCGCATACTAGGCAATGCCTGAAAACAATTTTTCAATCTTCCAACTTCTTCTTGGACCAGTTGGTTTCATTTCAATATTAGAGTTTGTCCAAATAACAATAAAAATTGAAGCATAAATATAAATTTGAAAATATACCACTAATTACTTTAAAATGAAACAATAATATTATATGAATGCATCCCTGATTACACACAAACACTTCATTCATATCAGTTCGTTTTTGTTTCATTGCTTTTTAAAATATTTTACTCCATAGGGCGGGTCTATGTATTAATATGTCAGTTGGCCTTTTAGGATAATGTTACGAGTAAATCACAAAACTTGACAAGTGTGGTAAAACTAGTATCTTACCGATAATAATATAAATAAATAAGAAAATATACCATTAATAATAAGAAAATTATAAATCATTGTAAATTAGAAAACATACAGATTATAATAAAAACTGAAGCATAAATACAAATTAGAAAATATTACATTAATGATTAAAAAAAACGAAACATAAATATCAGTATTATACATTGAAAATGTGAATAAAAATGACCTATTTCATAACATGGGTGTTAAAACGTTTTGCCGTTTCTCGCCATTCGTGATATTTTTCTTTCCGGTGAATTCAATCCTACGTGAAATATTGAAAGCCGATAAAAGAAACAGCATTTCTCAATCTCTAGTACAACAATATACCCACTTTGGTGTATCTGCTCAGCGTAGCCGGCATCGGTCTGAAAATAAATAAATAAAAATCATTTTTCATGAAACTTGGTAATGCGGCCGTCTGTCATGCTAGGCTTTTGTGAATCTTGAGACATTGCAAACCGAAATAATAAAAATATATATTGCAATCTAAGCTAAAGGTGTGTCTATATAATAACAATTCTAAAAACAAACTCTTTTTTTTTCTTTTGGGCTTAATACGAATGAATTATTTGGGCGATGGGGGAGTGGTGGCGGTTCTGGTTCTCCCAATCAGACTAATTTCTTCCGGTTTACTTACAAGCTTATGAACTACCCTATCGCGCCAGAATTGAGAAAATTAGATTAGGGTGACTGACAAATTAACTACATATACTTCGGTTGCTCTGAAGGCAATAAGATGCATTAAAAGCAGTAAATGTAAATTTCTTAAAAAACGCGAATCTTTTGTGAACATTTTTTTTTTTTAAATAAATGATCATAATAATTTACCATTTAAAAACAAAAAAGATAAATATCACATACTACGAATACCGATAAAAATAAATGGTATAGATTTAGAAAAATTTATTGTGTTTTTTAAAATCAAAATGGATATTATGGAGAAATGTTTTCATACATAACTTTAAAAAATAAATTATAAAAAAATGGATCCCTACAAAAACGTGACTTGTTTGGCCTTGATAATTGTGACGTCAAGATTCGTGACGATCACAAACAATGTTCAAAACTTACACAAATCGTGACATATAAAGCTAGGGTTTCCTAGGACAGCGGTGCCCGTATTTTAACGGCCGTAGTGAAAAGTGATGCGGTGGACAGCCGTCGTAAAGGTGACTAGAGTGTGGTTTCCTAGGAAAACGGTGTTATCAACACCATTTAACACCATTTCCCTATGAAACCACTCTCTAGACGACGTTACGACGGCTTCCCACCGCATCACCGTTCACTACGGCCGTTAAGATACGGGCACAGCTGTCCTAGGAAACCCTAGCTTAAAGCTAGGGTTTCCTAGGACAGCGGTGCCCGTATTTTAACGGCCGTAGTGAACGGTGATGCAATGGACAGCCGTCGTAAAGGTGACTAGAGTGTGGTTTTCTAGGAAAACGGTGTTATCAACACCATTTAACACCGTTTTCCTAGGAAACCACTCTCTAATCACCTTTACGACGGCTGTCCACTGCATCACCGTTCACTACGGCCGTTAAAATACGGGCACCGCTGTCCTAGGAAACCCTAGCTTTAGGGGCGTAGCCAATGCATTGACCGTTTTTGCGGGAATTTAAAATTATGGGTATAAAAAACATTTTTTTACTCGACTGCATTTCATAGACCCTTATTAATTTAAAATTGTAAAAAATAGTTATTTTATTTTTGGAATATGCAGAACTGAAAAGAGGCCACAAGAACTTCAAAAAAGTCAATAATCCAAAATAATAATACAAAAATTTGGACATACTTAAAACATTGATGGTTACATTTATTGTTTACTTTGGATTCATAAATGTTTTAAAAATATCTTTACCATATTATTATTAATTTATTATGTATATAAATATTTAAACTATTTCAACGTTTTATTAAATGTTTGTAAATAATCGTTTATGTGTTTTAATAAATAAATTGCATAAATATTTGTTAATATTTGTAATGTCAAATTATGATCATCGCACGTTAGTATTGGCTACTGACAGCATGGGTCCTATCGGCATTTTGTTTAATATTTGTGTAAAACTACTGATATGGTGAAGGTGTATAATGGGATTTGCATGTTAGTGTAATTAGTGTATTGACGAAGAGACGAGTCCGGTAGAAATGGAAAAATATGTAAGTTGTTTAAATTCATTAGTTTCTTTTCATTACCATATAACTTATTTTGTTACAAATTATTTATTAATATTTTTTAATAATGTTTTTATACATTATTATTGAATTTTCGGTTTTATGAGTAATTAAAATTATTATTGACGATACGAAAGGATTTTTTTTGATTATTATAAAATTCACAGTCCTGCTTTAAATAACTTTTAAAATCTAAAAAGGATTAAGTTTTTTTTTTTTAATAATTGTACATTTATACTTATAGTTCGCTTAACAACCTTTTTATCCATCTATTTTTATAAGGATATTTTTTAATTAAAATGCATGCCAATTTTTATTATTTTAATTATTTACTTGTATTGTTATAATTCTAAATATGTAATAAACAAATTTAACATTATCTTAAATTATTATTACTTACATAAAACATTTCCGCTAAACACGGGTTTTTACTTAAAGAGCTGAAATACCAAATAAAAAATAATAAAAAAATATTGAAATGAACAATCAAAATATTTTTTTGGATTTTTCTATCAATCCTTTATCGGCGCCTTGTAGTTATAATAAATTGTATAGAAATACAGAATACAACGTCCTTATAAATACTATGTATAGTTTTTTTTATGTTTGAAGTTGGTACACGGGCCGAAGACAATTACATTTTAAATTTTTTAACTATGAATAGGTACGTATTTAACATGGAAAATCAGAGTTGGCGCTTTAAATGACCATTTTATTTTTAATATAGACTAGAAAGCTCACTGGTTCTTATGAGGAAATGCGGTGGTAGAGAATTTTGATGCCTAGGTATTTGAAGATAGTTTTTCTGTAAAATATAGCAATACATTAAGTTACATCATCAAATTTAGATGATTGAAATCGTATTTTTAATCAAAGGAGTCTCAATATTGCGATGAAAATCACCTTCTTCAATTTTGTCCAATATTTTCTGTCGACATTTTATGTAGCTGAACATACCAAACATACCTCATTTGATTTTTTGTCACTATCGCTGTCTTGCAAAAATTTTAAAACAATTCTTCCATTTATAAAAAAAAAATTGACAATTAACTGATTAAAAAAATAACCAAAAAGTGATCGCCCCCGGGTGGGCTCGAACCACCAACCTTTCGGTTAACAGCCGAACGCGCTACCCATTGCGCCACGGAGGCTAGTGGCCGAAGCGGCAAAAAAACAAAACATTATCTGAAAATCGACTTTTCTGTGTGACCTAATGGATGACGTCGAGATAAGTGCTTACTGAAAAAATAATGTATAATGTTTTCATTTATCAAATTTTGCGTGCGATATTTTTACGTCAGGAATCATATTTATTGTGTTTACATCGATTCATGTGGTTTTTGTTTGATTGATATCATATTCGGATGTGAAATATGTACGATATCTGGAATAGATCACGTATCATGCGTTAGTCACGCACTTTCCTGAACTTATCAGCGGTACGTGACAGGAACGACAACTTTATGTGTAAGCAGTGCTGCCAAAATATGAAAAAAATATCCCTTGAAATTTTTCAACCTGCGCGCCGCCATCTATAATTTTCAAAATGGCGATTTCGGCTGCTTTCCCTTTTTAGAAGAATTCTTTTGACAATCTTCGTTTTTCAAATATTGAACCATAGAATTTTACCTACCTTTTTTTAACCGATGTTTATATTGTTTTTGTCAATGAGGAATTTTAATGTGTGAATGTTTTCCTACGCCCGGTAAAAATTAGAGCATTAAATTTTACTGCGAAGTTTCTTGAAAATGTGTGAAAAAATTAATAACAATTATTTTAATAAATACGAACTACTTTGAACGACGTCTCTAGTTCTTCCGAACCAACCGATAATAGTTTTGTGAGATATATCTGATATTATATGTGATATCTATGATATGTGAAAAATATTTTTATTTTCTTCTCAAAAATTTTTTCCCTGTGTTGCAATAGATTTGAATCTTCATAACTCCCTAGGGTAGAAATCCATTCTGTCTGCAAACTTTTGGACGTACTCAAAACAAATTGTTTCAAACTCATTTTATATTACACCTGTAGCTCAATCACAAATAACTATCGACGACCTAATAAGTGACGTGATAACAATTTCTCGCCATGGTTGTTTATCGTATTCGCGATCACAATTAAACATCCGTAAACACCTAATATTGAATGTCAAAATATTTTCGTTTCGCGACGTATAATCCTACTGCGCAATCGCATATTGAAATTTCACCAGTGTAAACATGGAAAATATTCCAAAACTGCAATTATTATTTATTCATTTATTATTTATCATGCTATTTATTGCATTTAACCGGCGCGGCGGTTGGCAAGCCAAATATCAAGAAAACCAGTAGCCATAATAATTGTAATTAAATTTTCACTTTTTTGTATTAGATACTCCTTACTATTTTGCAAATGCAATATATTGTATTATTTTTTACAGTAAACGCTGATTTTTTGCCAGTGAAATGTATTTATTTACGAGGAAAACCAAAAACAAACCGACTCGAGCGTTGACTTGTGACTGCGATTACTTAAGCATGTTCATTATTGTTCATTGTGATCGCTCGAATGCTTAGCATGTTTTTAAGCACGTCGAAAATGATTTGTGATTGAGCTGCTGATGACGGGAATTCTAAATAATCGAATAGTGTCTTGTTTTAATTAATATAAAACTCGCGAGTGCCTTAAAAACCCAAATTATTTTATTTGTTATAGGTATATTTATAACGTAAATCAAATTATGTCAATATAATTGCATTCGAACTACAATATTTTTTAATTAAACCTGCAGTTATGAAAATATGGATGATGGTGATTTAGAGTCAAAAAGATCTTCTACAGAATTTTACCTTTCTGTGACCGAATTACAATAAAAAGTTTACAGCAATATCTTCAATTGTTTATTATGTAAAAATATCCAAAAATGTATATATGTGTACAAAACTATTAAGTATCTTCGTAAGTTACCTTTAATTTAGCACCTGTTTTTTATAAACATTAATATTTAAATTTTAATTCATAAAATTTGATTTTACTTCATTGAGAATAGGACAGTAAAACGTTTTAACTTAACAATTATGTATAAATGAATACGAGTCTATGAAATACTGTCGAAAAAAAAATTGTCCTTTTTAGTAGCATAAAAAAACTTTGAAAAATATAATTTTAAATTTCTGCGAAGACGGTTCATTGTATTGGCTACGCCCCTTTACATTTAAATAGAAATAGTTTACATTTAAATAGAATGTCGTCACAAATCTTGACGTCACATTTATCAGGGCCAAACAAGTCGCGTTTTTGTGGAGACGAATGTTTTAGCAATTTTATTTAAAAATTTATGATGAATAAAACATATACCCACAATATACATGTTGATTTTGAAAACGCAATTCATTTTGCTAAATTCATTTCACATATTTTTATCGATATTCGTGGTATGAGACATTTCCCCATTCAAGATGGCTCTGTTAACTTCCTATTGTCACCGGGGCCGTGGTTTAACTGATTACTTTTTTGTATTATCTGTTTTATTTAACACCTTTAATACTGTAGTTTTTGTTTTTTTTATTTATTTAATCCAATACGTAGTACAAATTCATAGTTTACAAAAGAAAATGTAAATGTAAATAATTTAGCCACTCCACTGGCCGACAGGCACGTTTCGGAGTGTCAGAGTATTATTTATTTTTACATAATAGTACATACTTTCAAATCAATTGTGTAAATATTTTTTAAAAATATGGAAAAAGATTTTAAAACATTCCAATATTAATAAAATGAGAAAGGACCTTCCGGAAATCAAAATTATATTCTGATATATGAAACATATTCCTCAGCTTCCTGTTTAGTCCTTTTAGCAATCTATTTATGGACTAGAGTTTTGAAAACATTGTTTTTCATTTTACTTACCGATATATCCATACTTAAAAAGTTGTATAGCTTAGTTGAAATAACACTTTACTGCAAAAAATAAGCATCACTAAAAACGTTTAGTTAATTGACTTTCCTGGTCTTTTAACATATTCAAAATGTAGATAAATTAAAACTTACCACAATATTTCAATAAGGGAAATTAATGTCATTTTTTTCATGTGTGTTTGTAATACTTTTTTTGTTATTATTGTTTGTGATTTAAGTTTACGTAGGCAATTTTAGTCTCTCGGTTCATTGAAACATTCTTACGTATTTTAAAGATAAACAAAATTAATCTTATCGTGTATTATGCAATAAAAATTCTACAGAAATCGGGCAGAAAATAACAGCATGCCATCAAATGTTCAAAAATGTAATATTATGTATTTTTATACGGTAATTACTCGCATGTCTATGGAATCGAGTAAATAAATAGCTGTTAAATAGGTAGCAAAAACATATTATCATCCCTTATTGCTATAAAGTAACCCCTACTTAAGCATACCCCCTACACCACACAACGCATTAACTAAGATTCCTATGTATTGTGACAACGAAAACCACATTGGATTATAAATATTCCAAAACCTCTTGGGGTGGCTTAGGATAACCCTGAAACAACCACAGTGTTATACTTCAAAATATATTAGTTTATCTCGTAGTATCGTAGAAGGAAATATTGGAAATCCTTTAAACAAAATACACAATTTTTTTTCCCCTTTTCACAGACTTTTGTATTTCCGTTTCTGTGGGATGGAATATTTAATTGGCCAAAAGAATACATCAAAAATGTGTCCACTTTGGTACAGTGCGTTCGAATGTTGAATAACCCTATGTTGATGTGTTAGTTCCTGTCAATGAACTAAGGAAACATTCTAATTTCGTTTATGTTAGTAGGCCCACTAGAATAATTTATTGTTACGCACACAAACGTTAAGCAAAGATTATTAAAGATTTAAAAGAACTGTAAGTATCTAGGTTTTCGGTCAACGGTTTCTTATCCTAATCTTGACAAATTTCCCGGGTGTATCCAGTTGAGTCCAAAATTGTCATTTTGAGATACAGAAATAACAAAGTTTTAAAAATTCTTCGCTTTCATCTAACTATAATTATGTTTGTTCATGTGAAACAAATGATGATTTATGTAATCGACTTTTAAATTTATGTCCAATTTGCTGGCTTTAAATATATTTTATTGCGTTTTAGAAGATCAAAAAAAAGTAGTGGATTTATCTGAATTGGCACAAAATCTAAATAACATAATGGACTTCACTTACTACATACATAATTGATTTATTAATTTTATTATGTCAAATTCCTAAAATACAAACAATAAATTATGTTTTTTTTTAATAATATAGTATATATTTATTGAAAAAAACGTAAATAAAATAATTTGTTATACTTCAATCCTAAAACATTATTTTATGCTATGCTGCAAAAGAGCATATCAAATATTTTTGAATGAAGATACGTGGAGCCAGACAATTTTGATGAATAGGTATTTAAACATTGTTTTTCTGTCACTCTCTCGGAAATCGCAACGAACCATTCAAAAACCATCAATCTTCTATGAAATTGTATAACTCTCGAGTAAGAAGTAAAATGCAATATGGGTCAACCATTTTGAATCCACATTACAATAAATATATTATATATAATGTTGAATCTGTACAAAAATATCTAAGACTTTTATCGCGGAAATGTCAATTGTATAGTTACAAATAAACACTTCAACACTTTCATATTAAAACGTTAGAAAAAAGAATAAAGGTAAATGACTTGTTGTATTTATATAAAATTGTTAACGGAAAATTGGCATGTTCAAGCTGTTTGAGTCATATGAAAATCAGTGATTTTAATGGTCATATCTTTATTTAAGATTAATGTTTTCTTCTTCAATCCAATATCAAGCATGTGTAGATTATACAACAGCATTGAAAACGTAGAGATTGACATTAAATTTTAGACACTGGATTGTTTAGGTGATTTCAAGCGTTTTTGTATAAATTTTTACAATAATTTAATTTTGATTACTTACATTGCTAGTTTTATTTCAATGATTATTTTATTAGTATTTAATCAATTGCTTTTATTAGTTTTATATAAATAAAGGATTTTTTACAATAATTTTATTTTAATAATTTTCATTGTTTATTTAATTTATTTAATTTTCAATGTGTATTTTATATTAATGAATTGATCTTTAAACTAATTTAATTTATATTTAAATAATTTGTATTGTTCATTTTATTTCAATATGTGTTTTATTGGTGTTTACATGTAATTGATGAAAAATAAGTAGTGTATTTTGTTTTAATTTGAATATTTCTTTATATTATGTATTATTTTTCATTGTTTGTAAACCAAATAAAAAAATACCTACCTGATAATATGCGGAAAATATAACTGCACATTGAATTGATTATGCCTGACTCACATCGACAAAATCGAGGTTTCTCCCGTTTCCCATACCCTAAAATTAAACCGATTTAGTTTAATTTTTTTAGAACAAGTATTAAAATGAAACTTTATGTGTCGGTAAATTTTCCGTTTTTCAAGATTATTTAACGTATTTGTTAGTACTTAAGACGGTGGCCGATAAAACTAGGCACTTTATTGGGTTTTTACTCTTCCTTTAAAAAACAATTTTTCAAAAAAGCAAAACAGTTCAAATCTTTATTGGATATATGTAATTCAAGCTAAAGTATGTAAAAAATCACTGATCTAATCCAGGGAGAAAATGCGGGCAGACCGCGTTTCCTCTAAGAAGTTTAACCGTACTTAACTGACTACACACATCGAAAGACAAAGAAATCTTTTGTGGCGTTTAAATCTCATTTTTACCGATTTGTGACTTATTTGAATATGCACCCTGGCGCGAGAATTAACGGTGTCTCCTATGAAAATACTGAATCAAGAATTATATTTAGTTGTGTTTTTTTTTTGCCAACAAAGAGACGGATGTATCAAGCCTCATTATAACGCCGGCGCCGCTTTAAAGGGTAGTTAATACAAAGGGGAATCCTTTGTCCTACATTTTCATGCTTCTTATTGTTAAGCCATTTCTCCCTTGATTCACCCCGCGACAGAGACTGTTCTGTATTGTCGCAAACTGAAATAAGTTGTTCCAGAAAGTAGGTAAGATATGTATAAGCCTAACATATTATAACAGAGATGAAGAACATTTTTGGGAAGGTAATAAAGTCTCGGCATCTAAAGGGCTTATGATCTGTCATTGACTGGTTTGAGTGGCCACTTTTTACACATTGTAACATTCGCCATTCTGCCTTTATTGAAAAACACGCGTTCTTTCAATTGTTCCATCTGTTGATGTTACAAAACCGAATACCGCACGCAACAACACCGGCTCAGTATCAGACATAGAATACACATTCACATTCATCACTTCTTCTCAATATTTTTAATAATTTTACTTCGTCTGTTTATCTAAAAAATCTCTTTCAACCTTTATCTTTACAGTAGTAGCTGCTCAATTGTGGAAAAATCAACCCATTTATGTCAGAGACGCCCCTTCTTTATTTACATTTAAATCAATATTGAAATGTCATTATCTGAACATTTGAGTTTTTCCTTCTTTCCCTTTCATTCCTTCTACTCTTTTTATAGTATAAAGTAGATTTTTAGCCAACTGTTTTTGTAAAAAAACTATATGTAGATTATTATTTATTTTTTTATACTTTTACAATGTTTGTATTTTTTTTTATACAGAATAATGTTCCCTCACTGGGTGTCCCGTGCCGAGGGAAACATTTTACAATTAGTGAAACATGCTTTAAATTAGTCATTTAACATAGTAAATATAATAAGAAAATAAAAACATAAATAATCTCATTAACCTAATTATCATTTTAAACATAATTAGCAATGTAAACCAAAATAATCATAAAAAACATACCAAATTCATGTAGACTTGTAGACCTTATTTCATAAACAGGACACAAAATTTTACCAATATATCCATATACCAGTTTGGGTAGGAAGGGAGAAATTGCCTTAAGGCAATATGCCCGCCCTTATATGTATATAAAATGTATATGCATATAAAGTGTATAATAAATCAAATAAATTCGACAAACTGAGAAAACAATTTAGCAGATTTGAACATTCGTAATATTTGACCACAGATTATTACCTACAAACCATATTTACCACAGAAATTAAAATGATTTATTAAAAGACTTATTTTACTGTTAATTTTGACATTATAAAAAAATATAGATAAATATCGTAAACAAGAGTGTCATTATGCACTCTGTATGGGGTCATAATTAACTTTTTAGTTATCAACAATATTTTGAGTTTGTCCAAATTTTTGTAGACAAGAACTGGATTCAACTCCCTGGGGAGCTGTTAACATAACAACATAGATGAAGAACATTTTAGAAAAGATAATATAGAAGTCTAAGCATCTACAGGGCTTATAACCTGTCATTGGCTGGTTTAAGTGGCCACTTTACACACAGTGTAACATTCACCATTCTGCCCATGCGGCATGGGGTGGAATGTTTTTTTTTTAATGCAGTTATATAGTTGATAGAATTCCATTTTACTTATTGGTAACAAAAATTACCCTGAATTAAATTCTCCATTTAGTTATTCATATACAAAGTATATGTGACGCGTTTCATCTTAAACAAGAAACAAGAGTTTGATAATGATATGATGAACTCTGGTTACAACAGAGATGGAGTACATTTAAGATAAGGAAATATGTAAGTCTAGGCATTAACAGGATTTATGTCCTGTCATTGGCTGGTTTAAATGGCCACTTTATACACTGTGTAACTTTAAATATTTGTCCTTTGTTTAAACATCCACATTTCCTCAACTCTTCCATCTGTTGACTTTTGTAAGGTAAGTAAAGTATTTGTTCAGATTTTGGGATACCTCAAGGAACAGTAATTGGACCTATTTTATTTATTATGTATGTTAATAATATTTTTAATATACAGAATATGAATGGTAACATAATTTCATATGCTGATGATACCGTACTCATTATAAGGGGATCTTCATGGGACGAAGTAAATTTAAAATCAAATATTGATATCAATAAATTAAATGAATGGTTCGATGACAATATTTTGTCTCTGAATACTGAAAAAACATATTACATCACTTTTACATTGAAAGAACAAGATATACCTCCTATAAATATCTGTATCCACACAACAAAATGCAATGAAGGATATCAGTTTCATAATGATAATTGCCTTCAAATCACTGAAAAAAATAGCATAAAATATTTGGGTATTATAATTGATAAAAATACAAAATGGAAGGAGCAAATAAATAATATTGTAAAAAAATGAGAAAACTTATACACTCGTGTGTATTTATTATATTAAGGAATATATTAACCATCGAAAAGTTAAAATCAATTTACTTTGCATTCGCCAATCCATATTACAGTACGGAATAATTGGATGGGGTGGTGCTTTTAAAACAAATATTTTACCGGTTGAAAAAATACTAAAATTAATTATGAAAGTTATTTTGAAAAACCTTCTACTTTTTTCACTGTTCAATTATTAAAAAAAAAATAAGGTTTTAGTTATAAATTGCCGTATAAAAAGAATTGTTTGCTTCAAATACATAAAGATAAAATAAATAGTAGTATTTCTAGGACACAAAACGTAAGTACGCGACATAGAACAGGTGGTAATATCTTGATTCCTAAATTTATTTATTTATTTTATTTATTTAATTTTACAATACGCCCAAGGGGCATTTACAAAAAATATACAGTTAAGTACAAACATAGTGCGTAAAAATTTAAAAGATAAACAATGCTTTTTTGTATACATTTAGAAACAATAAGAAGCATACTGCCATGCAAAATAAAAAGTGAAACTTTACATAGTAAAAAAGAAAAAAATAATTTTATATGGATATAATAAAAGTAATTGAATTAAATGGCAAATTGTAAGTAACTTGTAAAGAATTCAAACAAAAAAAAAACATTTTCATATACTTATAAGTATAAAAAAAAAAATAAAAACAACTACAGCACAACTTCATTATACTTACTAATAAAAAGTACAGTCAGGAATACAATATATTTAAGAAAGAAGTGAAAAGTTACATTTATAATTCTTCTTTATGTAACACTGATTAAAAACATCGTTTATAATTTATTATAATAGAATTATTTTTTTTTACCTAATAGGAAACGTTAATGTAAATATAAGTATTTAATTAATGTAAAAAATTGTATTCAGTTGTAATATTATATTTTTATTTGTCGTTAATAAAAATATATATATATATTTAAAAAAAGAACTGAAACCTTTATCATGTGGGTGAGAAACGTTTTCAACGAAACGTTTTTATTTTTCAATGTTTCTCTTTTGTTTTGTACACCAAACAACCCCTGGACTAATTTCCTTTTTTTATATTTCCAGGTGGTTGGTTTCATATGGTACAGTTAGTGTCGTGTATGTTCTGTTGTGTAATAATAATTACTATACTTGTTCATTAATTTCTCAGCTTGAAGTTATCCCCGCTTAGCTCTATTAATAGACCTGCGATCAGGAAAACCTTGGCTTATCTGCTGATGATTTTGTATATAATAATTTTTATTCGTATTTAAACGGTCATTTCTTTTTCTTGAGTTGTTTTGCTAAATGTATTTTTTTTACTATTTAAATTGCATTGTCTCGGTGTTGTATTATATTCAAACAGTTTCATAAGAATATTGTTCACAGCGTGACAATTTGAGTAAATAAACAGAATTTATCTTGTTACTGCGACATATCTCGCGATCTTAAATAATATTAAGCCGCTCTACCTTTCAAATGTGTTTCCTCAAGGAATTTACATATTTATGGCTCTACCCGGGCGTTTTATTCACAGATCTAATGGATGATCTTAATGATTACAATTTATGTGTTTCTTTATAATGCTCTTGAAAGTTTAAGTCAAGAAAGACTGGAGACTTCGGGCGTATCGTCTTTAGACTACGGACTTAACAAATAAAAATAAATAAGGGCAATTTTACTATGTTTATTTTAATATTCTCAAACCGTATTTCAATCCCTCTTAAATCGGTTTACAAAAATCCACGTAGCATTTTGTCATTTGATGGATTAAGGTCTTTCACGTAAACGAAAGACACACGTGTATTTAGCAAATATTACGTTACGATAAAAAATATACCTTTACACATTCTTTTAGCTTATTTTTCTATGTCACTCATTACCACAATTACGACACTGGCTGTCAATGTTATCATTTGAAGGGTACACGCCTAAAACGAGCTCATTCCATTATTTTTTTTTGGGATATTATAATAATGAAAGTACATATTCAGTTTTATTCCACTTTTATTTATATTTTTTACTAGTGACCGGGTTTTGTCGTGACCGACATCGTCAGACTGGTGGGAAACTAAAAAAAAGTCTGAGTCATCTATAAGTGCAAGCAGGGGTTGTAAATCATGATTTTATATAATTATGGAAATAAAGAATTTAAATTAAATTAAAGAATAAATTATGCAAAAGTTATGCACCCATGTCATTAAACAGCTATTATCGTTAGTATATAAGGAAACTTTGTTAATATTTAAGTTAGTTTGATGATGCCTAAACAAAACGGAACGCGTCACATATATTTTTTTTTAAATAAAAGTAGAATTAAATCCAATAAAAGTGTTTTATTTTGAATACCTTGCCAAATTTCTAAATGGAATTTTACCTATTCATAAACAATAAATAAATTTTAAAAAATTAAAAAAATATATATATAGCTGTCAAACGTTGTTCCACGTATTATTTTAAATTTTCATACAAATATTCACGCTTCGTACTGATTGCTTGTCTAATACAATTTAATAATTATTATTAATTACACATTTTTCATTTATTCATTTAGATACATATAATCTTAGTAATATATCGAAATGTAAGACATTTATTTTAGGACCAAATTCCTAAAACTGAAATGTTTTCATTTTATTTTTAGAAACATTTTTTTCCACAGGGCATAAGTGTGTACCTGTATCCAAACTGGGAAACCGCTCCCTGAAAAGGGTCTTTGAATGTGTGCGGCCTTTACATACCCTAGGTACATATGTACGTATTTATATTGTCTATGAGCGATTAATTTTATAAATAGGAACTTAAATTGTTATGCAAAATTAAGACGATTACTTAAATTTATAGTGGATATAACAATACGTAGTGCCTATAGAACACACCTTAATTACTCGGCCATTTGCGATTTCCATGGACGCTTAAGATTAATTTTCATATAATATGTACCTTGTACCTCTATTTATCATCATTCACACTCATATATTCAAATATGGTACCTTACTACAAACAAGTTAACACTACCTTCTGTATTATGAGTAATATGGATATATTTGTGGGGTTTATAGTCCATTGATCGATGGCAAATACGCGTGCAATGATTTCACTTAAATTATAGATCAACGACTGATGAAGCGAATCATCATTTTATGTTATTCATTTTTAGTATTGTTTTTTTTTTTATTAAGAAATATTAGCGTTCTTATAATTTACACAAATATTTCAATTTTGGTGGCCATTTACAACGAGTTGTAAATAACTCACTATGAGAAAATGAAAATCAAGTTGGGGTACAGTGGGGTTTGAACCGCGGGCCTCTGGCCTGTGAGTCCGCAACACTAGCCACGGGATCACAGCCCGACCCGATTCACAATCGTATTCACAACACATTATATTCTGCAAAACTAACAGTTTTGCACATAAAACGTCCGTCTACATAAGAGCATCGTCCTGCAGTACATTAATGCCATAGAGACATGAAGAACAGAGAAATGTGGCCTATTTTTGAGACAACAGGGCGTGGTAACGCCCAGTCAACCTAAATAATCATCTCAACCAAGTCAGCTTAACCAAGTCAACTCAACGCAGCCTCTCAGTCCCGGTATGTAGTCCAAGTGCAGTCAGTTCAACTCCTCATCGTCGTTACTCTCGCGCTCCTTAAAAAAGTCTCATATCTTATTCAACATTCAATAAATATGCATCATACCACAACATCGTTTCTTCCACCAATCTCCAACTGGGGTAGAAGCTCCAATCATAACAACACCTTAAATCCCGTATATTTCATTACTGACACTGTATTTAAACCTGTAACTGATAGAAGATGAACAAAAACAGACTTTAATTTGTTGCAACAAAGAAAGAAAACATTTTTGAGAAGGGAATGTTGAAGTCTGGCCATTTACAGGGCTTACGACCTTTTATTGGCCGGTTTGAGTGGCCACTTTACACACTATATAACATATTTGTTTATTTATTTATTTAAAATTTCAAGTACAAAGAATAAGTACTTTGGCGGACCTATTGCTAAAAGCAATATCTTCCAGCTAACCAAAAAACAAACTGGTCAAAGAAGAGTATGTCGAAATTTTCTACTAAAAAACCATAAATATAATTCAAAAGATCCATACATAAAATAAAAATAATCTAATTAATTAAAACTAACAGCTGTTTTTTAAATGGAAAATAAGGCTTGCATATATTAACTTTTTTTTTTAAATACATAGAGTTATAAATGTTTAAAGATGAGGAATATGGAATCAGTTAATGAGTTTGAGAGGAGAGAGAAAGAGGAACCAAGGAAAGGAAAACGGATAAAAATATTTAATTTTACAAAAATTCAGGGAGTTCAGGATTCTGGGGATAAATTAGAATGATGTTTTAGGCGTTTCTTGAAGATGGCTAGAGAAGGTGCATTTTTTACATGAAGAGGTAGCTCATTTCAAAGTCTAGCAGCTTAGACGAAAAACGAATAGCTGAAAAATGATGTGCTATGTCGAGGAATGGAAAGTGTTCTCTCCTGAGAAAGGCGAAGCGAAAGACCATGCATGATCAGAAAGGTAAATGAAATTGACAGCAAGATATTTTTGAGCGCAAGGCTTGTGAAGAATATTATAAAGAAGTGAGAGAGATTGAAAGTTTATGCGCTGATAAAAATGAAGCCACTTGAGTTACCATACTTACCGTAAACGGACCAACCGGCAGAACTGACAGAGAATAAGCTGAAGAGAACCTCTGACGTCACATGCGAAGTAATTTCAGAAGAAAAAATAAAAATAAAAATAAAAAATGGTTTAGTTTAATAGTCTATTAACAAATATGTTTTTTTTAATACTAAACGTCATAGTTCTGCAAATACCTTATCAACTTGTTGGCAGGTATGCTTAGTAAAGGTGAAAAGCTTGAAATTAGCTTAATGCTGACAATACTTTAAGCCAACAAAATCGAATTCAGCAGAGCTCACTAGGACTTGTTAAGTTTTCTGAGTTATGGTTTAATTTATAAAATTAACCCTGTGTCACCTATGTCAGTATCGGTGAAATTTCACAAAAATATTAGCTTATTACTCAATTGTTTAATCTTTGTTACAATATGGTATTGTAGGGTGGGGTGGTTCATACGCCAATTTATTAAACCCTCTTAAAATAGTACAAAGATTAATTATTAAAATAATTCTAAAGAAACCCTCAACATTTAATACGGAAAGTCTATATAAAATATTTAAGGTTAATACAGTATACACTTTTTATAAAATAAATTCCATTATACAAATTTATAAAGAAGAAAAAATGAAAGAATTTGAAATGAATAAGTCACTCAGATACCAACATAATATTAAAATTCCTAAATTCCACACAAGTTATGGTCAAAATAGCTTTGTTTTCAAAGGTTTAAAAAATTATAATAATCTTCCCAATGAACTTAAAACTATCAAAAATAATATGTCAATAAATAAACTAAAAAAAATTTTTGAACACATGTAAAATCTATATTGAATTTTAATTAGTATGAATGTATTATTGTTTTAAGTTTTTTCTTTATGTATCCTATGTTTTTTTTCTCATGTACTCGTATTTAAAATTATATAAACTCTTATAAATAAACAACTACAACAGTGTTTGTCTCTTTTTTTGGAGAGTACCAGTGATAACATTTACTAGATGTGTAAAAGTAGATATGTTTAGAATTTTTTTTAAATATGTACCTATTATGAAATTTATTATTTAAAAAAAATTATGTAATAAATAAAAATTTATTAGTTATTATACTTTTTCCGTGTTCTGTCAGAATAAAGATTTTTAATATCATTTTGAAATATCCCTTATTTAACGTAATTAAATCACAATAACAGTTACATAAAATATAATAAAAGCGCATTTAACTGACAAATAAAAACACCATAAATAAAAACATATTTCTACAATTTTGCCCTGATCCACTCATCAATCCGTGCGCATCCCACCGCCTTTACCCATTTCGCGCCCCTAGCCCCCATATAATGGGATTCAGGAGTGCTTTTCTGAACCCCTCTAGCGGCACGAGAAAACAGATTTTTTCGTGTATTTTGTCTGTATACACGAGATAATACGGCCGCGAGAGCGTTTGGAATACCACCTCTGGACCAACTACAGTCAGAATGCCTTGAGCCGATTCAACAGTAACAGATTTCTTGACGAGGAACATAACACCTGAACAGCAAGGCCTTCTCGTCTCCCGGTGAGCTGTGAGGTCTGGTTAAGCACTTCCTCTATGCGGAGTACTTTGCTAAGCACTCTTCATCTTATCTGGTGAATCAAGTACATACCTACCCGGTCATAGGTCCCTTACTGTAGCGAGTAAGAACTTTGATTTACTTCGCGCCAGTACCAAGATCTACCCCCATAAAAGACATGTTTTTGTGAGACAGTGCGCCGACCCTAATATTTATTGCTTTTCATTTGTGTATAGTTTGTTTGCTGTATAAGATAGTTTGAAAATAACATTTTTACAACAATTTCCCAAGTGGTGTTTTAATATTATTTCATTGACTATAACCATCGCAGCAATGTGTAAAATTTGTAAAAAGTAAATTGATTTATTAAATCTATTAAACTGTTTTTAAATTCAACCTCTCTGTATTTAATGAAATAAGACATTTAAAATTTAGAAAATACTGTCAATGGTGAATAAATGGGTGTTTTTGCAAAGCCATCAGAGCATAAACTTAGAAATTTTCGCGTGATTTATAATTGTGCGGCGTATCGTCAAACCCTGCGTATTTTCCCTAGGTCACTTTATATATTAATTTTATGTTATTTATAAATCATACAATACAAAGTATTAAAAAAAATATAATACTTTTGAACTCGGATTTGTGAAAGACATTTTAAATTTATCTCCTGCTTAACTTTTAATTTCAACTTTTATTTTATATTTTAATTTTAACTTTTTAATTTTAACTTTTAATTTGAACTTTTAATTTTAATTTTTACTTTTAATTTCAACTCCTAGTTTTAACTTATTCATATGTACATCTACTACCTGAATCTAATTAATTATTGTCGGTTGTGAATTTTTACTAAGAAATATAAATGTTCATGGAAGCAGAGAGAGAGGGGAGGAAAGTAGAGTTAGTTGGAGCTATACAATGTATTCTTCCTTTATGTACTTTTTATTCAATATTTTTACGTTTGTATTTTTTTAGAATTTAATCATTTTTTCCCCTCCTCCTGCATTCATAATAAATCAATGTCAAATCTGTAATTGGTCTTACATTTTTTAATTGTTCTTTTGTACCTTGTATTTATATAAAGACTATGATGTCCTTAATAAATGAACTATATTTTTAGGAGTTGATTCACCTCAATTTGGGACTTAAATAATATTAACATAAAAAAACACATATTTAGAACAATAAAGAAACAAAGCTTGTTTAGCATCGTTATAATTTAAATAATAGCCTTATTAAATTGAATTAAATATATGTATTTATACATAATTTACAGTACTATGTAGTCAGATTTTTATTATTTAGTTATTTTAATTAATAAAATAAATATAAATAAACCAAAACCCCTTAGCGAGATGCTATCGAGAACTTTTAATCACATCCACCTCGCCTGGCTTTGCAGTAAAGTATGAATGTATAATATACGGGTAGAGAAATACTTACCTGGCAAACAATGCATAATTAGCTCTATGGAACACCACCTCTAGATACGTAACAAGGTAAATACATATATAGAGCTCAGTTAGTTGGTAGCAATCTAGTCAGCTTCTAAATTTACCTTGGGAAATTGTATTACGTTTGCCCACAAATTTCGTATGAGATCTAACACTGATGAAACATGGAAAATGTTTTCCATTCCTTCGACTTATGACGTCACAGAAAGCTTCAAGCGTTCCTGTTTTTGGTAAGAGTCTAATGCCTTGTACCGGTAAAACAAACAAACTACCACGCTTTTTCCTCGTGGGGGTAGGCAGATACGATAGAATACCGCTTTAAATCAAATTCAAATTAATTTTTACTGTACCAAAATAACATCACAAATACAAAATATTTAAGGTGTTACATTGGGACAACATATCGGACCAGGAACCCCTGAGCAATGGCTCAATATTACAAAGGTTTAGTACTCTCTAATAACAAGTATTGCCTTTTAAACGTAACAAAGTTACACTGATGTAACAAGATGTCGATCTTCAAAGTGATCATGTTCAGCTGACAGAGTGATTTTCCAATCAACATAACCAGAGGCAGGTTGGTTCTAGAAGCCGGAAGGCAAAACAGTCTACTGACGCTACCGGAGATATCCATCAGGTATCAGATTCTTAGCAGATGTCTTTCTCTTGGGCCAGATAAGTTTTTTTGATTTTTTATATATTTAATGGGAGCATATTATACTGTTTTGGTATATTGTACTCTAGTGTTCTTTTCCTGTTTTTATTATTGAATTTAGGGAGAGCTAGTCCATCTACACTAGCGAACCGAGTATTATATACATGCTCCAATTTATTTATATATTCAGATAAAAACGTATTCTGAGAAACTAGCTTGTACCATAATAAACTCTAACAACTAGGCCTAAATGTATCAAATACTGTAAAATATTAAAAATAATGAATATTTAAAAAACAATTATGATTTATTAAGAGTATAAAAATTATTTGATTATGATTCATTAATTGTAGTATTACATGTACATACTACAATTTCGAACATTCAGCTCATTATAAAGTTGATATGTGTACGTCCAAAAAAATATTAAAATTGGATGAGTTGAGGAAATATGTATGTTTAAACAGAATGGTGATTTTTTTTTTTTTTTTTTTTTTTTTTTTTTTTTTTTTTTTTTGTTTATTTTTCCATACTGTTACATATTATGCATGTATTAAATTACATATTTTACATATTAAACATATTAAATTACATATTAAATTACATATTTTACATATTAAACATATTAAATTACATATTAAATTACATATTAAACATTAGAAGAGAAAAAGAGAAAAAATACATATTCTAAAAATAAACATAGCCTTAAATTTGGAAAAAATGCCCACAAAGACTTAAACGTCTGAGCGTGGGCCATTCCTTTTTTATTGTTTTTGGTGAATTTTTTGGTATACAAACACAAATATGACAATGCCATTAAAAATCATACATAAATAACAGGAAAATGACATAAACAATGTAATTAAGACATTAAAGTTTAGAATATGCTGTTGTACGACTCTTTCACAATAGGTGTATATTTGTATTTTCCATGCTGATCCAAGTCCTCAAAGCCGCTTTAAACTTTGGAAGGGATTCTATATTTTGTATTTCCTTGGGTAGGAGATTAAAAGATCTTGGACCAACATGGAAAGAGTGTCTCTGTGCGAACTTAGTTCTGCATCCTGGAACCGACAGTACACTTTCTGATCTGCTACTAGTCCTATTTAAATTATTGCCAAACAATTCCCTATTTTTGTGTACATATTTTAAGCATTGTAATAAATATAACTTTTTTAAATTAAGGAGTCCGCTCTCTATGTACAATTCGTTACTAGGAAATAGTCTATGCTTTTTATACATTATCTTAACTATACTCTTCTGTGCGATTTCTACAGGGCGACTATGTGTGTCCAAAACTCCACCCCATCCAATTATGCCGTATGTAACAGAAGACTGAATTAGAGCGTAATACAGCATTTTTAATTTTTCATAAGTTAAAATATTTTTTAATCTTTGGAAAACGTAAGATAAATATCTGATTTTGTCTGTTAATTTAGCTATATGTGTTTCCCATTTTAGCCTATAATCTATGTGGATACCCAGATATTTATAACTTTCACCTGAGCTAATTTTGTAACACTTATTACAGATATCTATATTACAATCTAAATCGTGTATTTTAATTGACAAATTTTGTGAAGGGCCAGTCTTATTAGAGATTTGAAAGGGCAAATACATGGTTTTTTCTTGATTTAAACTAAGCAAATTATTTTCCAACCAGTTATTAACTATTGTTATACTTTTTGTAGCATCACTAAATGTTAACTCCCATGTTTTATTATATACTATAATAGCAGTGTCATCAGCATAGGACAATATTTCTCCGTCTACTTTTAAATCACATAGTTCGTTTAAGTATATTAAAAATAATAGAGGACCTAAAATTGTCCCTTGTGGAACACCATGTTGTTGTTCTCTTTGCAAGCTAATTTCACTTTCTATTTTTGTATTTTGTGTCCTATTAAATAGGTAACTAGTTAATAACTTATGACATTTATTTTTTATACCAATGTTTTTTAATTTATTTGATAATTTAATTAAGTTAACGGTATCAAAGGCTTTTTTAAGATCAAGGAAAATTACCAAACATTTATATTTATTATCTATTGCGGAATATATTTCTCTAGTTAATTTATAAATTGCATCATCAGTGCTAAATTTTTTTCGGAAGCCAAATTGATTATGAGAGATTTTCTTATGACCTTCTAGATAATCCATGATTCTGTTTTTTAGACATTTTTCAAAAATTTTAGATATATTTGAGGTAAGAGCAATTGGACGATAGTTATCTGTTTTAGAAGCTGAGCCATTTTTGTGAATTGGTACTATTGTAGATAATTTAAATGATTTCGGATAGATTCCATTTTCTAGACATATGTTGTAAATATATTGCAAAGGCTTAGATACATTATTTTTAATTTTTTTAAGTGTTTCTACAGAAATATTATCGGGACCTTTAGACTGGTCTTTTTTTAAATTGCTAATAATTTTTATGATTTCCTCTTCTTCGATTTTTTTAAAGCTAGAGAGAATATTTGAGTCGGGGTTATCATTTCCGTCTGTGGTATCTATTAATGTATTATTCAATTGTTTTTGTAGTTTAATGTTGGAGTAAATTATGTTATCTGCAACGCCGACAAAATAATCATTAAAAGTGTTAGCAATTTTATCAGGTTCGGTAATTTCTTCATTAGCATTTATTATTTTTTTTATGGATAAACAGCCTTTAATTTTTCTATTTGTTATTTCATTGATTATTTCCCATTGTTTTTTAGAATTACCATTTGCTAGTTCAAATTGCTTAATATAATATTTTTCTTTACAGTTTTTTATAATTCGCCCGACTAAGTTTCTATAGAGATTATATTTATTTTTTAACGTGTTCTTTACTGTAGTGTTATTTACGATACATAAGTTTTGGTATTTTTTCCAATTATTATACATTTTATTTCTATTTTTTATGGAAATAATTAGCCCAGGAGTTATCCAAGGTTTTATTTTTTTGAATTTTGTTTTCCTAATTTCCTCCATTTTATCTTCTGAGTTTACAATGTAATTATTAAGAATCATATAAAAATTTTCAAGACTTTCGTCTGGGTTAGTATTATGAAAAACTTGATCCCACGTTTCTTGGCACAAACAGTTATTTAATTTAATATAATTTATTTTTTTTCTTTCTTGATTCGTTTTACAAATGAGTTTATTTATAGTATTCTTGTGTCCATATATAGTGGGAAAATGGTCTGTTATGTCAATTTTGAAAGTTGCCGCAAACATTATCACAGTTTTTCTAGATTTCATGAATATATGATCGAGACATGTTTTACTGTTGTTATGTATTCGTGTGGGTGAATTTATGTAAGAATTGTAGCCGTTATTGTACAGCAAGTCTAGGTAATTGTTTATCTCTGTATTCTTATATGTTTCACTCAATATATCCAAGTTAATGTCCCCTATAATAAAAGAAAATATATAATTATTATTATTCTCCATAAATGATTGCAGACTTTTTATGAATAGTTTGGCATCGAGTGATGGTGATCTGTAAATTGCCAGAACTGAGTATTTGTCACCGTGTTTTTTAAATGATAAATGTATGGTATTAGCATGGGTAATCTCATTTTGATTTATTTGTACTTCTTCTAAGTTCTCGTGAAAAAAAATATATATTCCATCGTGTGCTGTATATTTACTCGGGATACAATGCATTTTATAATGAGGTATATAAAAAGGAATACATTCCTTAAGCTGGGTTTCTGTAAGTATAATTAAGTCTAAATCTATTTTGAAACTGTTAAGAAGAATGACTAATTCGTCAAAATGTTTTTTTATACTTCTTATATTGACATGAAACATGTTAAAATTATTTTGTAATAATTCAGAATTTAGTTCCTGAACTTGTGAAAAGGATAAATTTTTGTAAACATAGTTTGCAAAGTTTTCTTGCATAGTTAGTAAAAGAGAAAATATGAATTAAGATCTTAAAGAAAATAAAAACATTAAAAATAAAAAATGAAATAAAAATGAAATGAAAATAAAATGAAAAATAATAAAGTATATTTTTACTCCGTGGGAATATCGGAAGTGCTTCTTATAAGTATAGTTGAGGCTGATTCGTTTCTCTTCATAAAGATCCTACCCCTCTTCGTCCACACGTACTTGTATCCTAGTCCAGTTGATTTAGCCATGTACAATAGGTATTTGTTGCTTGCAGTCAGTTGTT
Organism: Micrasema longulum; assembly: GCF_059751315.1. Taxonomy (NCBI): domain Eukaryota; kingdom Metazoa; phylum Arthropoda; class Insecta; order Trichoptera; family Brachycentridae; genus Micrasema; species Micrasema longulum. The sequence continues at coordinate 362,239 of NW_028277757.1, forward strand.
CGTTAATATATATGATATTGTTGCTTTTGAAATTTTTGATACTTGATGCGCGCAACTCTCCGTAAGCACGTTTATGCCTTAGGATGTCTTCCTTCATTTCGTAGTCCTTTAATTGTAATATTATATTAGGAGCTTCAAACACTCTACCATCTTCGCCTCTCTTTTTCACTCTATATACCTTAAGTAAACTATTTTCTTCTTTGTTGTAGTTAATTTTTTTCATTATGCTGTTTACTGTATCCATTAAATTTTCCCCCTCCAACAAAGGCACACCCTGTATTTCCAAATTCCTATTTTTTTCTTCCTGTTCCATCATATTCATCTTCCCTCGTATCACTGTATTTTCTCTTTCTAAATTTTGAATCTTTTTATTGGTGAGTTGTTTATCCTTTTCATACTCATCTATTTTATTTGAGCAAAATTCTACACTTTTTCTTAGATCCATTATTTCTCTTCTTAAGATGTTGATAATGTCATCCTTTATCTCTTTAAATTTTATATCCATATGTGCTAATATTTCTTCATTATCATTGCCTTTTTTCATTCTGTTTGTTGATGTCTTAGACATTTCAAAAATAATAATATTATTATCGTAAAAGATTTATATTAAAACTGCCATCTGTTGATCACTAACAAAAACTTATTTATATTTAAATTTAGGTCTTAGACTTAGCTAAATGTCTATGTCGGTAAAAACGGAGATTGTATAAAGTTCGAATTTGGTACCTGTCAAAAGACAGTCACTATAACTTTTTCATTTAAAAATCAGGCGAATTAGTGTATTAAAACAGTTCCCTACAATGTATGAGACGCAGAGTGATCCTTCCACTATATATTTCACCGTTTTTTATCACTCCGTATAACTTTAACTAAGGAACACGTTTATTTTGACGGGAGATTTTTCAACACACTGTCACACTGTATCTGTATACTCACCGACTCACCGATTGTTACACCGTGTGTAAAGTGGCCAGTTAAACCAGCCAAAGACTGGTCATAAGCCCTGTAAATGCCTTGACTTTCATGTTGTCTTCTCAAAATGTTTTCCCTCTCTGTTGCAACAAATTTAGATCAAAAAATGCATTTATTCGATACGCCAAAACTATCGATTTTAATATTATTATTATGGCGATTTTATATTCATTCTACAGCACTTCAATGCGGTTGAATTTCCGGAAAGACATGAAATATTTCAATTAATATTTTTATACTGAGTAAGCGTAGTTACCAGATCTTTTTCTGTGAAAACATTGTAAAATATAATTACCCCTCGCCCGTTTCTCATCTCTTCTGTAAACACAATTTTAATTAACAATTTTCGCCTCAGGCTATCTCGGGAGAACACGTTCTGCAGCGGATTCTTGCATAAATATACCTTCATTAAGTTTGAGGTGGAACCACGCCAGCCGTTCTCTGTACCCTGATACTAGATAACCGAACTATTCAACTCGGACTAGAAGAACGCGTCGTGTGTTTAGCTATTTAGAATGCATGTGTTTAGAGGTCTTATGGAAAATATTCTTCTATCTTTCGACACAGCTGCGTGGGAAATCGAACTAATCATAAAGATGCATGATTTAAATTTATTTCAACAGAGAGGGAAAACATTTTTGAGAAGTGAATATGGAAGTCTAGGCATTTACAGGGCTTATGACCTGTCATTGGCTGGTTAAGGTGGCCACTTTACACGCTGTGTAACATTCACCATTCTGCCCATGTTTAAACATCCACATTTCCTCAACTCTTCCATCTGTTGACTTTTGTGAAGTAAAAGAGCTGAAACCTTTATCACGTGGGTAAGATTTATCCGGCTGAACCAAATCACCTACTAGGCAACGCCTGAAAACAATTTTCCAATTTTTATGCTTCTTCTTTTACCAGGTAGTAATTCAACTTCACAAAAGTCAACAGATGGAAGAGTTGAGGAAATGTGGATGTTCAAACATGGGCAGAATGGTGAATGTTACACAGTGTGTAAAGTGGCCACTTAAACCAGCCAATGACAGGTCATAAGCCCCGTAAATGCCTATACTTCCATATTCACTTCTCAAAAATGTTTTCCCTCTCTGTTGAAATAAATTTAAATATGAACAACTCCCTAAAGAGAAAATCCAGCAAGTCTGCAAGCATTTGGACATAATCAAACAAGATGCATGATATTTTCGTTTTCAGGATTTTTATCTGAGGGTAGCCATCTAGTCGAAAAGACTTGTCCAGGATTCCGGTTCTATTTCACACACAAAACTGAGTTCTTCCTCCACCTGGGCACATATATCACTTAACAACCAACATTGTTATGAAGTGTATTTTAATGTGTCATAATCTTTTAATCCAACAACTCGTTTTTTTCTCATCTTTCCTCTCCCCGATAGAGGTTAGAAAACATCGCAACAATTTTTACTTTGTTAGCAGCTGCCCTGAACAAGGGCAGCTGTAATGGAACCAGTTACGCAAGTTTTTTAGTCAAGAGATGCGCTTTCTCCCTGCACTGCGTTTTCTTTCAATCTTTCCCTGTAGAATGACTTGTAAAATGTTATATTTTTCGCCTCTCATCACATGCCCAAAGTGCTCAAGTTTTCTTTCTTTTATGGTCTTCAGTACCTCTTTTTTTTTTATCTGTCGGAAAACGTCATCGTTTTTGACTCTGTCTACCCAGGAGATTTTTAATATCCTCTTGTAGCACCACATTTTAAAAGCTTCGATCTCTTTTGAAGCGGCTTGGGTGAGCGTCCACGTTTTGACGCCATAAAAAAGTACTGAGAAGACGTACAATGCGCATTTTGAGGTCTAAACTAATATCTCTACTGCAAAGTGGGTTACGCATCCTAAAAAACCCGTCTCGCGTCATCTCTATACTGACTTTGATCTCTCGTGAATGATCCCATTTATCATTTAGCCAGAATCCTAAATATATATATATATATCTTGGAAATATTGATTTCTAGCCGTCCTCTGGCTATTTTTAAAATTCCTTATTTACAACTTTTGTTTTTCTTTGTGAATTCCATCTGTCGAAAACGGAAAAATACTAACAAGGTTATACCGCCATCCATTTTTAAAAGTAAAGGCAGTGATTAGGACTAAGGGATTAAGCCTGTTCTTTCAGTAAAAATATCGCTACATTGAAATTGATGTACACAGATTTGGTTAGGAGCCAGTTAGAATTTTTTTAAATCTAGAAAAAAATGTCATAAAGTAGATGCTTACATAAATAATGAACGACTTACTGAAATTGAACATGCTAAATACTTAGGAATAATAATAGACAAACAATTAACATGGACAATTCATATCAACATTTAATTAGCAAAGTGGCGACATTATCGAGTCTTTTTTTAAAAATCAAAAATTTTGTTCCAAAAACGGAAAAAATTTTAATGTACGAAGCCTATGTAAAAACTAAAATATGTTATACGCAACTACTATGGGGAGCAGGATATCAAAATGACATAAACAGACTACAAAGACAACAAAATAAAATATTAAAGTTAGTATATGACCTTCCCTATTTAACTGCAACTAGAGAACTTTTTAAACAAACTAAGCGATTAAATATAACTGAGCTCTTTCAACTAGAATCATTAAAATTTATTCATAAATTAGCCACTAATGTAATTGTAGTAGACGAAGAACTAAACAGTCAACATGGACATAATACGAGAATATCAGACAAATACCATATACAACTTTCTAAAACAAGACAATGACAATCAAGACTAATGAACCAGGGACTGAAATTATACAATAAACTACCAGACAAAACTAAACAAAAGACTCAGACAAACTTTTCAAAAGACGTAAAAAATATTATTTTGAACAACAGAGTATGATTGAAAAATGTATATATTATTCTATGTAAAATGAATGTAATAATCCGTAAAGGTTTATAAATAAATTAACAAATAAAAAAAATACAACTCAACTATATGGACTCCGTATTATAGTTCTCACTAATATACTCTTGAAAGAGTTTAAAATATATTTTTAAGATACGTTAACTTTTAACTTGAAATCAGATATGAATTTATTAACTATGACTTTCTATTAAATACTTTGAATTAGTTGAAACTAACTGGGAGAAGAAAAATTATAGATTTACTGAATTTATTTAAGATTGTTAACTTTACATGGAAATGCCCAAATCTATTAGCACTCATTAACTTCAAGGTACCTGGACGAGGGACTCGTCAAGTACCTCCGTTTAGTTGCAACAATTCGCGAACAGCATACTCATATAATGCTATTCTGAATCGACTACATGTACTTGGCAATAACTATTCCGACATTGCTAATATTTTTAACATAAAGTTTAGTTTATACAAATCAACTCTATTTAATCATTTCAAAGATGGTAAACGGTAATTTACATTTTTTAGATTATAGTGCTTTCTATGTTTACTTTTATGTGGGTACTATTGTGTACTATGTTTATGTGTAAACTTATTTTTTTAATTACTTCAATTGTTATTATTATCACATTTTTTTTTAAACGTCCATTTATAATTTTTTTTGAGACAAAAGAATTTTATTGTATTTAATATACTTTTATTTTGTACCTCTTGAAGAAAAACATGTAAAAATATTTTTCTTTTTAAAATTTTATCTGCACACATTGTTGAAATATTTTTTTTTATCTAAATATGTTCTTTTTACGAAACTGCTCTGTTACAGTATTTATGCAACATAATACTTTTTAATTTGATTTTTATGTTTTTCACATTATATTGAAGTATTTATATTCTTTTAAATTTGTATTTTTGTAAGGTAAAAGGCACTGTGTGCCGGGTATATTAATAAATAAATATTTTATTACTAAAAAGTTTGTTGTCTCCTTAGAGTATATACATATGTTTATGTATATACTCTAAAGTCGTCTCATTAATGAAAGATACTTACAATTAGGTAATAAGAATTTACAACGTTATTAATTGATTTAATTGCTTTCTTCATTGCCTAATTTATTCATAAAATTCTTGTTTTTTCCTGGAACGCTTGCAGAGTGGAAATAAAGTATTTCCATTTTACAGATGCATTTTTCTCCACTTGGCTATTTAAAGAGGATTACCCCTTCCACAGAGTCCGTGTAATGTAAACGTCCGCGTCCGCATCCCGGACGTGTCCGAATGCAAATTCATCGGCTAACTACATGAATAAACTACCTCCATATTATTTAAACTAAAATTTTCAGGATTTCTCATTTTTAATTTGTCTATTACATTATTATTATCATTAGAGTTAGATAATTCAAATAAAAGTAGAATTAAATTCACTAAAAGTGTTTCATTTTGAATACTTTAAGAAATTTCATTATGATATTCTACCAATTATCTGTATACACAATAAATAATTTATTTGGCGTCTGTAGCTGATTCGCTAACGGTGAGTTTAGCAGGTCCACCAAGTTCACTAAGCTGTCCCTTCCGCTGGGTGTAAGGTAACGGAAACCGAAGAACTGAGCGCACACTCACCCCAAACTACAATTAAAGCCGATTTGACTTATAATCCTTAAAAGGACTTTTAAATCCAGAAGAAAGCGCCGCTGTCGGGATCCATAGAGTGAGAAGTCCAGTAGTCGAATCCAAAGAGCAGGCGAAGGTCTGTGGAGTAGTCGATATCGGCGGAGGGTAAAGCGGAGAGATGATTTAAACACCAGTGTTTAAAGTGAGATTGTTTTTTTTTCGAAGCACTTTACTAACTTGTATGTTTCCCAGCCTGATGGGCCAATGAATTTATTTTGGTGTACCTGCGCTATGCGCATTACCACCATTTCAAAAATAAAGTTAAATCTGAAATTACTTTAACACTTGACACTTTTATGGGGAAAAATATATAATTAAAAAACCCTATTCGGGTGATTTATTATCGAGCCTCACGGCCTATTTATACACAGAAAATATGCACGGCCTACACCGACTGGCCAATGGCGCATGTGAGTTAGTCGGCCAATCACGCCGCGAAAGGGATAGTGCGCTGTTCGCCCGCTCTATCTGTCTCCCTTTCGCCACGTATAAGGACTACCTCCCTCCGCCACACGACCGCATTAGAGTGTAGGCCGTGCGAGAAGCAACATATTCGACACAGAAATATTGTATATTATAATGATTTTTGGGCAGTTTATTTTTATTAAAGCGTATAAACGTCTGGTTATATTTTTAATATATTCATTGATTCAGTTCATATATTACCTACAGTGCAAGCACTAGGAAATCAAAGAAATACAACATCGTTGGTTACACGGGTTGACAAACTGATTTTACAGATTGAGAGGCGGTGGAGTTATTGTTTCACGATACGGGGTTGATTTATGGTTCCAGGTGACTAAAAAATGTGGTACTTTGAACAGCCGAACCATCTTTTCCTAGTTACTGATGTCTCGCACCGTATTCAGAAGTTGGCGAAAGGGCCCTTCAGCCATCATTCGTACTCCACTGAGTAGGTACCAGGGATCAGGGATTCAAGTAATCAGATTATACGTCTGGCCAAAGTACCGGGTTGAACCAAATAAAGTAAGCGACTAGGTGGCAGAGACCGATCAGTATAACATGATATTACGAGGCAAGAGCCAAGGCGTTCCTCAGCACTAGAAAGTTCCAAACAAGGAAAGTAGACCGATTAAGCCATTGAAGCTCAGAGTAGGTGTCTTTACCAGAGAGAGCTAAGAAGATAGGTAAGAAAATGGCAGAAGACGACCCGGATTACTCGGATTACCGGAATTCGCCTTATAAAGGCCAAAATTAAGGGGTCTCTCAGGACATGGTGTAAGCGCGGGTGACTGAAGTGATGTCAGAAAGGCATCGCGTTAGAATGCAAGAGTATTGAAACCTACTGCTAATTATGTTGGGGATATCATCAATTTTATTTCTGATTGAACGTACATTCCATGTACCAAGTGAAAGAAGACAAGGTGTGTTTGCGTTTCTATTTATTTTTACGTGTTTAATTGTTTTTGGTTGATTTTTATCTTTATTTAAATATGTGACTTGTGACTTAGAGATCTGATAATTAAAAGTGTTATTTGTGTTATCAACTGTGTGTGTTTTATTTTTATTTTTTATTTTTCTTCCCCCACGACATCCTCTATATTTCTTAAATAGAATTGAAACTTGTCCTGAAGAAATTAAATTATATTTATATATTATATCGATAACATGCTGATCTAAGCGTTCTTTTACATTTTTAAACTGAAGCAATGAGGCTGTTGTGTAGGTAATGTTAGGTAATGAAGAGACTCCTTTGCACATGTCTTAACTTTAGAGAATCGACAAATTGTTAACAATTTTGTCGACATATCATAAATCAAGTAAGGGTATTTGTAACTTCCCTCAAGGGTACGGAGTTGCGGAGTGATGAACATGTGGCAGCCCTCTGTGTGTGTTTTCCACAGAGGGTCGAATACAAACTCTGTTGGCTTATGTATAAGTCACTGCACAACTCGGCTCCGGAATATCTAAGGGAACTATGCATTCCAGATGAACTACCTGACAGGCGTCTCACGCTTAGATCAGCTACATCTACGGCGAGAGGAAAAGTTATTATACCTCTACGCAAACAGCGCACTAAATTTGGTGAACGCGCATTTGCGGTCGCAGGCCCTATGGCATGGAATGCTCTCCCAGCAGAGGTGCGAGGCTGTGAAAGTGAAGTGATGTTTCGGAAAAAACTTAAAACCCACTTGTTCTCTAAATCATTTGAATAAATCCGTAGCACGTGACAACAAAATAAATTATTTTAATTAAATTACAAATTTAAAAGCTTCAATTAAATTAACTTAACAATAGAATCACCATGTTAAGCGCCCTTGAGGTATTTTATTACGAAAATGGCGCTATATAAGTTATCCATAATTAATTAATTAATTAATTACTGCGCATATTAGAGGAATCGTTAGTACGTAACTTTGTTTTTAGAGAAGGATAGCAATATGCGAAAAAATGTATTAGGATTAAAACGGATGCTATAAGTGTTATATTGTCTATACCTAATGCTCTATGTCCCGGTATAGCAAAGACCACCCCTGAAGGTAACAAACTAAAGTCTTTATTAAGGGAATAGTACTTCGCCAATATATACCGAGATATCTATTCTAACTAGATATTAAAAGGCCTTAGTAAGGCCCGCTAAGTTCCGATGACGTCCGTAATATCGCCATTTTTGTGAATATCACCTCAAAAGCGTTGTACAGAAAATAAATATCCTAACACGTCTTGCCGCTTCAGAACGCATGGACTGTAAGAAATCTTGCTCCTATTTACATTGTGTTTTAATTCAGCGATAAAGTTAAGTGCTTGAATGATATTAAAATAAATTGAAAAACTCATTTTAAAAAATAGGAGTTAAATTATCACATGTCTTCGAGCTACTGAGCGCATGGACGGTTGAAATTTTAGACCCTAGTTACAAAATTCAGGCATTTAACAGTTGATTAACATCAACCTATTGAACCTAGATTACCAATCATCTTGCAGCTACAAAGCGCATGGAGGAGTGGAATTTGAGCTACTTAAAATTCTATCCACAAATTTACAAAAAATAAACACTGAACAGGGTTAATAATTCGTCAAGTGTTCCTGCTAAAAGGTAAACAATAAAAGTTTAACAAATAAACCATTGTTTAAACATTATGGTAAAAATCGGATCTTTTTTTTCTTTTATTTTATAAAAGAGAAATACTTGAGTTCTTATTATTTACTAAAATATTTGAATTTTCAAACCATTTCCCAAATAGTTTCCAATTTTTTTAGTTACAATTTTTTTATCGTTTTACTTATAAGTGTTCATTATTTTATTATTAATTATATAAATGTACGCGAAAGTATGTGCATTATTTGTGTATGCGTATATGTTCATGTGTGTATGTATGTATGTGTATGTATGTATGTGTATATATATATGTTTGTATGTATATGTATGGATGTGTATGTGTATGTATATGTTTGTATTTTGTATGCGTACATTAATATGCATATTTATTTATTTTTTCATTGTTTTATAATTACTTACTATTTTTTCTTCTTCTCTTCCTTCCCTATTTTCCCATCCTACTTCTTTTCACCCCTAGCGAACTGTCTGTTTTTTTTTTAAATATTTTTGTTCCTCCATGAAACCCATAATTGGTCTTGTTATTTGTTGTTATTATTTATGTTTTGTTTATTACTGTGACTGTGTTGGATTAAAAAATAAATAAATAAAAATAAATGTCGTAAATAACTTGTATTGGAAAAATGGAAATCAAGTTATGGTAGAGTGGGATTTGAACCTTGGCCCTTTGGCCAGTGAGCCCACAAAACTACCACGGGACCACAACCAATATATTTTATGTATTTTTAACGTTTTTGCCGATTTGTGAAAGTACCCTATTGTCAAGTGGTTTCTTCAATAAATTTTTGATTGAGTTTAGTAAAAGCATGTATATGCTGATGAAAAACGATATTGGTTTACTCTATTTATTCATTTCTGAAAATCAAAGTAAATCTGTAAAAACCCAGAAACCCAGATGTAGTTTTTAAGTAAATGATTTTCTTGTGCATTTTTTTAGCTGTGTATTTTTTAACATAAGTATTTTCTAATATTGCGCTCGTATATATGACTTATGTGAGAAGTGTATCTTTCAATTTATTTTTTATCTAAAGTACTTTGTAAGTAAGGTAGTTGGACACCTTGATTTTATTGCGTTACTAATTTTCTACTCTAAATAAAATTACAATTTGATATGTTTCTTGTGTTTTAGTATATTAATCAGTGCCAGAATTCTCAGCATTTTAATATTTAAGTGCTACCAAAATGATTAAACCATGGCATGTAAAATATTATGTTCGCTGTATCTCAACATTTTAATTATTCGACTTTCTAAATAGAAGGGTTCATTAAATTCAGCGCCGCCACGCGAACATTTAATATGGGGATTAAAATAATATTCGTTTCTTGTATGGTTCAGAAAATTATACTTATATCTCACAGGAACACTGAAGTTATTATATTAAACTCGAGAGCGACTTACAAGATGTATGCAAATATACGAATTACTATAAAACGTCTTTTAAAGGGCGCAATTTCAGTGAAATTGCGTTTTCACTTTGCCGGTTGAATGCGAGATGTTGTTTGTCGAAAAATTCGCGAATATATTGAAATATTTATAAAATCCCTGGGGTCCTGTAAACACCATAGCCCTCATTTCTGTGAGTATATGATTAGTATAAGGAGGAAAATACCACTTAGGGATTCTCGCAAGTGTAAACGTTTTACAAAAAGCATCACAGCTTTAAGGTAATAATCATAAACTCTTTTAAATAGATATTATTGATTATCCAGAACCCCACAAAAGCGTCCAGTTTTGTCTTCCGTCATTGGAAATACAATGTTCAAAACTATATACGAGAGGTAAACTACAGTATCTCCGAAAACCTTTTCAGGGCCCCGATTACAATTGAAAGTTAACATGTATCTTCGATTTTATCTACAAAGTAAAATTAAGTTTTCTGTGCAGAATATGCATCCAATTTTTTCTTCTTAACATGTTCAACTATAGGTTACCGATGAAGATATTTAAATGTTCATGCTAATATACTCATTTTCATACACAAATATCGATTCTTTATAGACAGTCGAAGATAACTCTGTTAACTTCCCATTATAATCGGGGCCCAGGAGAAACAAATTAGTGATTTTCCATACTTTAAACACCTTGTGTTTTTCAATCAGAGGCTTTAAAGAAAATTTGTTTTCTGAAATATTTATCACATTTTAAAAATCTAATTTAAGATAGATTTTTCTAAATTATCTTTATTAATAAAATATTATTTTTTTTATTTAAAGTATTTATTGACAATTCTTGATGGAATTCCATTGTAATATTTACACATAAGTTATTAATTTTAAAAATACTTGGTACAAGGTGAAAGCGCTAATTGGTCAAAATAAATAAGTGGAAGTGTACCAAGTATTTTTTAAATTAATAACTTATATGTAAATATAAGTTATTACATCATATATGTATATTTAAAATTAGTAGTTTATGCTTTTTACCGTGAATAGAGGACAAAAAAAATATTTTGGCTTATTTATTTTATTTTAAAACTTTATATACAAATACAATAAATATACATACTGGGCGGGCATATTGTCTTAAAGTAATTTCTTCCTACCTACCCAAACCATTCAGTTTGAGAAAATTACAAGTAAATGGGCATATTCTAAAGAATTATACTGAATCTTAAATTTTATACAAAATTAATAACAAAAATGAACTTTAAAAAAATTAACACTATACTATGAAGAAAGGAGAGGATGTGGGAAGGAAAGAAGAATAAAGGAGCAACTCAAACATTTAGATAGTGACATTTCAATCTTGTTTTCAATGTAAATAATTAAGGGGCATCTCTGACATTAGTTGGTAGATTATTCCATAATCGAGCTACCTATTACTACTACTATGAAAGAGGAGGCAAAAAAATTAGAGCGGTGAATGGGTATTGAAAGGGTTCTCTTGTTACTAGAACGAAAAGTTAGCCCGTGCTGTGATAGAGGTTGGAAGAGCTCCTTCGGATAAACAGGCTTAGTGGGATTATTAAAAATATTGTAAAGAAGTGAGTGAAATTTCAACCTAGTTATAGCTCGATGAAGAACTTCAGCCCTACGGGAAATTGGATACAAAAAATATTTTTTTACGCGGGGTAAAAATTAGATCATTAAATTGTACGGCAAGGATTCTTGAAAATGCACAAAAAAATAATTAAAACATATTAATAAAAACGAACTACTTTGAACGACGTCACTAGTTCCTATAAATCAAACAATGATAAGAGAGTTGTGGAAGATTTCCGGTTTACGGTTATCTAACGGACCAATTGGAAGAGCCAACCGAAACGTAGTGGAAGAGAACTTAAGACGTCACACGCGCAGTAATATCATAAATATAAAACTTTAAAAAATCATAGCGCTGATAAAACAATACCTCAATTTTTTTCAAATGGCTTCGTTTAATAGTCTATTAACAAAAATAGAAATTAACCACTGAATTAACCACTGAATTACCGTAGTTTATCATTTATTTTCTCGCATACAGAAATATGATAACTAATTTTGAAAAACGGAAAATAAACCATTCTATTCTGATTCTATAAAATAAAATACTCTATATCTAAATACGCTGAAGTGTTAATACAGTTTTAAACACTACGTATTGAGCTGAAACCTTTATTGGTGTGAGTGAGATTCATCAAACTAAATCATTTCTTATATTTTCCCTCCTGTTGAATTGTTTTCAAATATTAATAACTCTATGGAAAGTGGAATCAAGCCTTATCTACAAACATTTGGACGTACTCAAAATGTTATGAACCTTAAATTTAAGATCAATATCGCATCCATATTTCTTAAATTTAATGGAAACATTTACGTGCAACTTGTTACAAATTCATACAGTAAGCTGTCAGTATTATACTCTTCTAGAAAAATAGTATCTTTTATTAAAATATAAATATGGTTGATATCATATTTATGCGTTTATCTTTATTTAAAGTTAAATTCTTGCTGTTGCGTTGTCTCCAATTTATATTCATATAATTGTCTTTTATGATATTTTGATTAAATTTCGTGCGAAGAATACGTAGGATCACATTTCCTAAAGATTCTTGTTTTTTTGTAAAAAGAAAGACAGAAAATGCTATTTGCTTTAAGGGCTGCCTTAAAGGGTAGTTTAAAGGTCTCCATTTGGGCACAAAGAGGCAAGCAGTTGTATCCGTAAATAGAAAACGCCTTTTCTGAGGAAATGGTTCCGTTTTATAGGTTACAAAACCGATATAAACTTCCGCCTAAACCGCTACAGAGTGGAAAAAAAACAATAATGTTGAGTTTTCCCTTTTCAATGCGACACATTTTAATAAAAAAGCTACATTTTTGCTTACATCATTAATAATTTATTATTTCACACACTTTTTCGCCTGTTCAAATACCTTTGAAACCTTAGAGTATGTGCATCAGATGTGTTTACCGATAAACCGATTTGATTTATTTATTTACACTTTTACATTGTTTGTATCCTTTTTTTATACAGAATAATGTTCCCTCACTGGGATGTCCCGTGCCGAGGGAAACATTATTCAAAATGTGAAACATGCCTTAGATTATCTATTTAACAAAGTTAACGTAATAAACAATAAAAAAACTAAAATAATCATAAAAAACATAACCAATTTATATAGAACAATAGAACAAATTTCATAAACAGTACACACATTTTACCTATTTGGCTTGATCCACTCATCGATCCGTGCGCAACCCACCACCACTATCCATTTCATAATAGCAATTTTATATTGTGAGAACCTTAGAGTATATACTCTAAGGTGAGAACTTACTAATTGTCCTTATGGATAATGGAAGTAGATTGTACACTTTAACCGAGTAGTAGGCCAAATCCTCTTTGACCGAAGGTTCTATTTATTTTTTGCAGCATCAGAGTGGAGTATCTAGTAACTCTTGTAACGGAAGGTAGAGAACAATGTTTACGTGCGTTCGTTTCATTTTAAAATAAATTGAAAAATGTTTTTTTCTTAATCTCAAATACAAAATATGGAAAATGAAGGCTACGTATTTTTTATGACAACTAGTTGGCACTTTACTACCTATTTATGTGTCCAGGGGGATGAAGAATACAGTTTTGAGTAAAAAAAATAATAATAATGGGCATTAGAGGGTGTAAGCGCTAATTAGTCAAATTAATAAGTGGAAGTGTACTAAGTATTTTTATTTTGTATTTTTTTTTCTTGTTTATTTATTTTAATTTTACAATAGCCCAGGGGGCATTTACAAAAATTATGCAGGTAAGTACAAACATAGTAATAATTTTTAAAATAAACAAAAACCAATTTTTTAAAGACACGTAGAAAACAAAAAAGCATACGGCAATGCAAAATCAAAAATAAAAACATTTCGTAGTAAAAATGATAAAAATTTGAATATAATGTAACATATTAGGTATAAAAATATGCATTAAAAAAAATAATAATAATAATAAAAACGGTAGGTTTACAAAGTAAATAAGAAAAAATTAAAAAGCGAATTGCAAATAATCTTTCTTTCTTTCCTTTTTCCTTTTTGAATACAAAAAAAAGGCATTAACACATTAATATTATAATAAAAATTAAATTACTCTATGTATTAGATAATAATGGTACACATATTAAAAATATTTGAAAAAATAATTCCAGAAAGAGTATAAGACAATAATAATACACATCAAAAAAAGAAAAAAAAATCAGTCATATTTAAAGATAACTTATTTTTTAATTTCAATGGAATTCCATCAAGAATTGTCAATAATTAACTTAAATCTAAGAAGTATCAAATATTTCAACGAAATCATCATCAGTGGCGCTACAGCCCGTTGTGGGCCCTGGCCTCCTCCAGAATCTGACTCCATGCGTCCCTGCACCCTGCGGCTCTTCTCCAGTTCGTCAAGACAATTGCTCTAATGTCAATTTTCACATTATCCAGCCATCTAAATTTTGGTCTGCCTCTGCTTCGTCTACCTTCCGAAGTGGTATAAATAATCTTTTTTGGGGTACGATTATCATTCATTCTGTGCACATGGCCCAACCATTGTAATCTTATTATTTTGAAGAATTGTGCAATGTTGGGTTCGCCATACAGTGTCTCTAGTTCATGATTAAACCGTCTCCTCTACACTCCGTTTTGGTTGACAGCACCAAATATCTTCCTTAATATGTATATTTAAAATACTAATACAATGTGTATATCATCTTTGAATAAACTTAATAGTTATGCATAATTATTTGTAAATATATATTTTAACTTTATTATTATGTTTTTTAAATTACATATTCTACCATACATGTAGATGTGTTACTATTATTGCTTTATTGTATTATTTTGTATTTATTTTTAATAACAATTAATACTTAATTGAATTATAAAATTGCCATAAATTATTAAATAACATACTGTCATGTATTATTACATAACTTTTCTGCATTCCATTTTTCGACATGTATAAATTTTTAGTATTTATATTTTTCTATTATTATTTTGTATTTTGTTTTGATTATTTTGTATATTGTTAATATTTTAATAACTGTTTTTGTTTTATATATAGAAGAGTCCCGACTTAACACGGAATTTTCTAACAAGTCGGGACATAAAAAATTATATTTGTGCTCTATGATAAAATTGTGTATTTTGTGCATTAAATAAAATAAATAAATAAATAAAATGTTTTCATCACTTTGGTCATAACCCAGCATTCGGCGCCATAAGCAATGACCGGTCTGAGAAGAGTTTTGTAAATAATGGTCTTAGATTTTCTAGTGAGCAATTTGCCAAGCCATTTCAACGAAATTCAAATGTTTATATACATTTAATACAGATTATCTCTTACCCGCAGCTTTGCACACGTGGTATTAGGGAGAAATTATTTAGGTTATTAATTCGTTGTGTTGTTTATCAATCGGTTTATCAATGTTGTCGGCCTCGTGGTGTAATGGTCAGCGCGTTAGCCTGCCATGCAAAAAGCTTCGGTTCAATTCTCGACATGGTTGATATGAAATATTTATTTAAAGGGTGTTTTCACACTAGAATATTTCATAGTCCCAGGACTGGTACCTGAAGCGTAATACTGATCATCTTACCTTCATGTAACAAAAATTATCAAGATACCCTGTTATTGGTGTACCAATGCAGTGCTCTATGCACCATTAGATGCGGAAAGGGAACGATGATGACGATGATGTTGTTTATCAATAAGACTTTTTGTTTATCAATACGAATTTTTCCAGTGAAATTAAATATCTTATAAGGATTGAAAGTAGCTTGATCTTCCAACTTTCGCTATTAAAGAAATACGATGATTCGTTGGTCTATGCCATAGACCAACGGCCACCATAGACTCTATGGTGACGTAGCATCATTATTATGTTCACAAATCCTAAACCCTACGACACAACTAAAATGAAAAGCCTACCAAACTAATAATAGATATTTCTTTTAATTAAAAAGTCAATTTTTCAAATTTAAAGAATTGATTTCAAATTGATTATTTTTATCTTCCCACCTTACTAACTACTTATTTTCAAATAATGTCACTAATTATTTGATATATTTTTTTCATTGTGATTACTTTTTTATTTGATTTGAAAAATAGGTATCCTATTTTACTTCTCCCCTTTCCGGCTATCCCTATGCAAAAAATATGTCAATCGATCGCTCCGTTGAAACGTGAAGGAAACACAAACAAACGATTAAACCCACTTTTGCATTTATAATATTAGTATGGAAGTATGGATTAACGTTTCCTATTGCTTAAATGAAAAAAAAATTCTTGTGTACATAAAAGGGAGTGACGTCTTACAATAATTGCAGTTAATACGATATAATGTCAACAATAAAATACACCATTACGTTCACCGTCACCACGGGACCACAACCCGGTTCTATATAGAATGTATGTATCAAGGTATAGATTGAACCCTTTCTTTAAAAACAAAACGATTTGTGTGCCGTATTTCCATTGGGAATTTTTCTGTGTCTAAAAAACCTTTTAGAAAAAATGTCATTAAGTATACAATACTATGAGACTCGTTCTCAGAACCAACTTTTAATAAACTTTGCAACAAACGAATCCCTGATATAAAATATAAAAACATACTATAGTCTGCATTAGATAAATACCGCGATAGGAAGTAACACCCCTCGTTGAAAATACTGTCACCTATACACTACCCTTCCTATTAAAGGGGGAAACGAAGTGTATATACAGTATTTAAACGTACAATACTGCATCAGACAGGTTTTTTATTTTGAAAAGTACTCGGGTTTTCAATATGTTCATTGTAACAGTTCTAAAAAACAGGTAACATTAAAAGCTGTATAATAATCATAACATCTTCTATCATTTCCAATAGTTCGTAGAATTATTTGTGGGAAGTATGTTTAATAGAAATGAAAATACAGAGAAATGTATTGAAAGAAACGGAAATTCCTGGAACTGAGTGAATGCCGCACTGAAATCTACCTTGTCAAATAAACATTTGTCGCAGAAGGCAAAATTATCCGCTCACGGTGGAGTCCTGGTACCGACGAAATGGGACGAAAATAGGCTGAATGCTGTCAAAGGCAAACGTATCATCAAACTATCTACGGTTGCACAAATAGACTTCATATTCTGGGCTTTGGTGATTTATTTCATGTGAAGTTTAGTACCAATAAGGCGACCCTTCTATTGTATTGATTATTATTCAAAATTATTTTAATTTCTTTATTAATATGTTTTTTTTTTCTTGATTTTATGTATAAGTTCAATATGTGTCTCTAGATCAATTTTCAATATTTTTATAACGGTGCGTACATTTTTATGTACTTTTTCACACTTGCTTAATATTTGTAAATAACTGTTAAGCTAGGGTTTTCTAGGACAGCGGTGCCCGTATTTTAACGGCCGTAGTGAACGGTGATGCAGTGGACAGCCGTCGTAAAGGTGATTAGAGAGTGGTTTCCTAGGAAAACGGTGTTAAATAGTGTTGATAACACCGTTTTCCTAGAAAACCACACTCTAGTCACCTTTACGACGGCTGTCCATTGCATCACCGTTCACTACGGCCGTTAAAATACGGGCACCGCTGTCCTAGGAAACCCTAGCTTTACTTTTAAATTATTTTTAATAGCTATTTTTTACTCGTAACGTTATAACTTAACTCTACTTATCAGTATCTAAGTTCATGCATGTATATTTAAACTTATACGTAAAAGGCACTAAGTGCCCTTTATTTAAATTAAATAAAGTAAATGTAATAGTTTCGAGAAAGGTGCAGTATGCAAAGCTAAGACAAGCATAATCAACAATAATACCGATAATGGATTTTGGCTGGTTTGATATTCTTGCACAAATTAATATTTAACTGTTTAGATGCCCATGATATTCTTGCTCAGATAAACCTTAATGTACATCACCGTAACTTGCGTACCAATGCTGTGGGAAATTATAAAACTAAAATCGGATTTTTTTCCCCTTTGCCGAGAATCCTAAGAACAGTGAACGAAATCTCATTAAACGGTACTGTCAATGTGTTCCTACAGCAAGGGCAAGCATTCAAGATGCCTCGCGATGACACACTTGCCATGTCCGCCTAGATTATGTCATATTTATACCATTTGTAAAAAAAAAAAAAGAAAGGTGAAACGTTGCTTTGGACATCTGTAAAGAGGACGAACAGCGAAATGACAACTAAAAAGATTTATTAATAATATAAATACCAACTTTTGATTTTAATTTTAACTTTCAATTTCAATTTTAACTTTTCATTTTAACTTTTCATTTTAACTTTTCATTTTAACTTTTAATTTTAATTTTATCTTTTAATTTCAATTTTAACTTTTAATTTTAACTTTTAATTTCAACTTTTATTTTTTACTTATTCATATGTACATCTACTACCTGCATGTAATTAATTATTTGAATTTGTTGAAACAGAGAAGGAAAACATTTTTGAAAAGGGAATTATTTTATTTTTGTTTTATTTTTTACAAACATTTATAATACTAACATATTTGGCTTAATATTTTTTTTTAAAAAACATTAATTTTCTTATACCCAAGATTTATAAAAAAAATTCAACCTTAAAATTATACAGCATATTTAGTAGAAAGTTTAAATAATAAAACATTCTCCAGTAATACAACAAGAAAATCATAAGTACTGTTTCATACAGCTGGGCAAAGTGAAAAAAAACCTGTATATATTATGAAATGCATGAATATGGGAGTCTAGGCATTTACAGGGCTTATGAACTGTCATTGGCTGGTTTAAATGGTTATTTTACATACTGTGTAACATTCACCATTCTGCCTACGTTTGAACATCCACATTTCCTCAACTCTTCCATATGTTGACTTTTGTTTAATTCATTATTGTTCATTGTGAATTTTTACTAAGAAATATACATGTTCATGGAAGCAGAGAGAGAGGGGAGGAAAGTAGAGTTAGAGCTATACAATGTCTTCTCCCTATTATGTACTTTTTATTTAATATTTATATGTTTATATATTTTTTTTATTATAAACAAAAGACTTTAATTATGCTACTGTTTATTCCTCTCAAATAAAAATACAGGGTTTAGTATTACATTTCCTTTAAACAGTGGACGAAGCAAAAGTAAGAAAAGTTTTCAGGTGTATTTCTGAGTTGAAATTCTCTCTTTTCAGGAATGAAAAGTTTTGTTCGCTCATATAAAGTATAAATAAACAATGCGTCCAAAAAGTAAAAAGCTCTAATTAAGAGCACTCCTGAAAACATCTTGCACCATTGGGAGACTCATAATGAACACCTATTTAAACTTTCTTACTTGAAAATAAACTACGGAAAAAATATCCGAATTTGAAAATAAAAATATGAACAACGTCTTTGCTTTATTTTATTTGGAAAACTAACACGAAGTTTTCTTCTTCTTATGTTGCCTTTTCACGGTTAAGGATAAGTTGCCTTTTGAAAGGAAATTTAATCCAAATAACAAAATAAAAGAGATAAAATTATATGTCCAAAATTATTATATCTAATATGATGTAATTTACTTTTACAAATATGTGTAAATATGTAAAAAAACAAAAACGGGACGCTGCAGCTGAATGGAATATTCCAGTAGGAAAGTAAAAAAAGGCCTTAAAAAGGAAATTTGGTATACGCGCCCACCATAAGGAAGTCACGCGGTTCTAAATTATGAAGACAATTGAAGATCAAAGACACTTGAGCTTTTTAGGACCGTGAGGCTACAATAAGTTACTTTAAGAGATTGCCAACTCTTTCAAAAATAAATTCTCAATAAGCAAGTTCAGCCCTACGGGAAATTGGATACAAAAAATGCATTCTTACGCGCGGTAAAACTTCACGCATTAAATTGTACGGCGAAGTTTCTCGAAAATATACAAAAAAAAACATTTAAATGAACTGTTTTGCATGACGTCATTAGTTATTCCAAATCAACAGAGCATAAAAGAGCTATGATAGATATCCGGGTTACGGTAAGTCAACTGACGAATCAGCAGAACTCATCGAGAAGAATTGGAAAAGAACTTGAGACGTCACACACAAAGTGATTTAAAAAATACAGGGTCTTAATAATCATAAATACGGTGATGGTAAAGGTGAAAATGTATTTTAGTATTTGCATGTTGGTGTCGTGAGTGTCCTGACGAAGAGACGGGTACGTCTCGAAACCGCTAGACATAAAAAGTCGGTAAATGGTTTATCCTAATATTTACTAACATCAATGAAATAAATTAGCTTTATGCTATCAGAACCATTTTTAATTTTATTTTTATTTTTGTATTGCAAGTGAATTACACGTACTATTTTTCCAGCAATCGCAGTATTTTGACACTGATACTGATTTTAAAATATGAATGTAGGTAGGTACTTTACCTAATAAGGGTTAACTTTAATATCATTTGTAATAGAAACGAGAGGGTTCTGGCCTAGAGGGTGTAAAGCGAATGATATTCATGGAAATAATATTCAAGACATAAACGGTTTTATTATATGAAATATTATCTTTGGAAAATATATCTTGCGTTCCCTTTAAATTAACGAAAATGTGTACCGCTTTTTTTTACGGAGAGAAACCGCTCCGGATAAGACTTTTTTGGTAATCGAAATGCGGCGTATTTCGGTAATCTGTTTCATGAAGGTAATAATAAAATATTGATTTGTGAGACCATATTTAAACAAACGTTTCATATCGACTTTGCCAAGAATTAAATCCAGAACTTTGGGTATGGTAGCGGACGCGTCAATCAGTAATTTACTATGAGACAGACTTACCTCCACTTCAGTCATGTCATGTTTCGACAAGTCAAAAACACTTATTTATTTAGGGACTTATTAAGTCCATTTAACAATGGAAAATACATTTCTTTTAATATACAGCCTGTAACTAGGAGGGTGGATCATTGGTAGCAGAGCGATGAGGGACCTCAATGACAATCAATTAAACCCCCATGTATGTTCATCGATTTTCAGTCGTTTAAAAGTTATTCGGATTTTTAAGAAATTTCAGTAAAAACCCGATTTTAGGCTGGATGTCCCAAGTGTAGCCAAACTATTAAGTCTACGATAGTATTTTTTTTATAATAATTACCACCTCAAGTCAAGATCTGGTCTATATTAGTGATTGTTTTAATCTAGAAAGACTTACATTTAAAAAGTCCAGATCTTGTCTCGAGTTTACGATTCGACACAATCGGGACATTAGTGTATGCAAACCATAGTTTGTGCTGTGCGGATCAAGGAACAGCACATTATTATTTCGCAACCAGCAGATCGGAACATTGAATGCCACGTGTTCCAGTAACGATGGTACATATTAAGCTATTCAGTAAATTAAACATAAATATGGAGTCAATGTTATTTCTACGTTTTCGTAGACTTGAGATTCTTAAGAATTCTATTTTTACATACAGAACTGTACGAGTATTCTGTGTTCTCCTGGACACTGACGATTATTTTATATTTGTGTTTTTTAGACAATTTAAAAAATAAACATAAGTTGAGAATAATAGTTAATGTGTTAAAAACGCTAGTCCAGGGTTCTGGTCCTTTTTTACGCACGGGACTGTATGCATCGTCCACCCGGACCCAACAAAAAAGTTTTAAAAAATGCAAAAAAGTGTGGCCAAAAACATTTTGAGTATGTTTGTAAACGACGCTGAATTTCACTTTCTAGGGAGTTATAAAGATTGAAATTAATTGCAACTGAGACGGAATACCATTTTTGAGATGGGAATATAGAAGTCGGAGTATTTACAGGGTTTATGACCTGTTACTGGCTGGTTTAAGTAGTCAATTTACACACTGTGTAACATTCTATGGACGTACTCAAAATATTGTTGATTAAATTAACTGATGTAAAAAGAAGTATAAAAATATAATAGTATTGTAGGCGTTTCCTAATTGGTGAAATAATTCAGCCAGATGAATCTTACCCATATCCATAAAGTTTTTAACTCTTTTACTTTACAAAAGTCAACATATGGAAGAGTTAATGAAATGTGGGTCCATAAAGTGGGCACTTAAACCAACCAATGACACATCATAGGCCCTGTAAATGTCTAAACTTTCATATTCCCTTATAAAAAATGTTTTTTCTCTCTGTTGCAATAAATTCCAATATTAATAACTTTTAGGGAATAAAATCCAGTTATGTCTTAAACATTTATAAATATTTAAAATATTGTTAATATTAGTTTACTTCATTTTTGTATACATACCTATGTCGACGCCAAATAGCTAAATCAGCCACTCAACAGAGGCTAGGCTGTTAATTGAAAAATTGGGATTCAACTAAATGGCTAGGTTGTTAGTTGAATGTACGTTTAACTAAAGGGTTGAACAAAGCTTAGCCTCTTTAATTTTAATACAATAATAATTGTTTTATATTTTAATTTATTTTGTTACGTGAAGTTAGATGAACTTGGGATTGGTTGGGTTATGTTTAATAATAATTCAAAAAAACAATTGTTTACATAACTTTCTCATATAAAGTCTTTTATTTAACTTAATAATTCATCCTTAACTAATTAATTAGTAAGACTTTTTAAAAGTAACTTAATTAGTAAGACTTTTTTTATTATTATTAAACTTAACCTAACCTGTCCTTACCTAACCCGACGGCTTTTGGTTCGGCCGAATCCCAAGGGCTAGATTTCAATCAGCCAACACGTCGAACGTTAAGTTATCATTATTCATTTAACGAACGACCTAGCCATGCAGTTGAATGCCGGCATTTAAAGAACAATTTAGCCGCTCAGTTGAGTGGCTGATTTAACTATAAATAGTGCTAAAGCACATATACAATTTTGATGAAATTTACATTTCCGTTTTTGATACTATTGGCTTTAATTGTTAAACGGGTGATGCACTGAAACCTCTTTTTACACGGGGGATAAGTTCCACACAGTACCGCGTAAAAAAAGTACAGGACTGGATATAAATTGTTTACTATTTATTGTACCGTATTTTAAAAAAAATATAACTTGACATCAAAATACTGAAATAAATCGTTACAAAAATTATTAAAAAAGGTAAAAGATGTCCGCGTAAATGATTTATTACATTTTTTTTTCTTTCGCTAAGTTGACACGATTGTACTCTATATTGACGCTAAGTTTGAGCGCGATCTGTCATTCAGTCAAAAACATTGGTGGTACAAAAAAAATATAAACACAGTACATGTTGTTTAAAGCACATTTAAACAAATTTATTAATTTTATTTTTATTTGCTACTAAAAAAGTCTTTTAAAGTATGATAATCAATCTTAAGGTGTAATAATTCTTACCGATCATAGCAACGACGCGAGCATTCACTTTTTTAAATGGAATGAATGGCCCATCATTTCTTAGTTCCCTTTCACAAAACGCGTTAACTTTTAGAATAGTCTCTCTTGTACCACTTTTTATGACTATCGGCATGGCGACAGGGTATTACTTTGGGGTTTGTTAGCGTCAAATAACTTGGAAAAAAAAAACCAACAATGACAGCAAAGAAGTCCATAGATAAATCTCATTGAAAAATTAGTTCATGTTTATGCCACCACCAACTTATACTGGTGAGAAAAAAAGAATGTCTTTAATTTTGTGTTGCAAATGAAATTTTGGACTCAGTCGCGTTGAAAATGTTGCATAGAGCCTACAATAACTGTATTATACCGATAACAAGAGCATTTGAGTGGTACAAAGCGTTCAAAGAGGGTCGTGAAGTGGTTGAAGACTCGCTTCGTCCTGGACGTCCTTCAATATCGAATACTGAAGAAAACATCGACCAAGTGAAGAAATTAGTGCTTGAACATCGTCATTATAGCTTGAGAGAGCTTGCACGTGAAATAAACATCCTCAGAAAAAGGCCAGAAGGTGGAAGAACAACTCGTGGATTTTGATACACCGATAATGCACTGTCTCACAAAGCCATCACTGTGAATGAATATTTAAACGAAAACTCAACGAATGTC
Organism: Micrasema longulum; assembly: GCF_059751315.1. Classification (NCBI taxonomy): domain Eukaryota; kingdom Metazoa; phylum Arthropoda; class Insecta; order Trichoptera; family Brachycentridae; genus Micrasema; species Micrasema longulum. Next base: position 386,245 of record NW_028277757.1, read on the forward strand.
ATCAAATCATTCCCTCCACCCCCTATTCTCCTGACTTCTTTTTTCCTGTTCCCCAAACTAAATTGTTTCGTGGAAATCGTTTTGACTCGCAAACAAAATTCGCAGAGGAAACTCAAGACGTTTGCTTACAAAAAGCGCATGGATGACTGGATTGTTCGTTGGAAAAAATGTACCGCTTCAGGAGCCTATTTTGAGGTAGTCAATAAATTTGGATGAATGTGTTCTTTTTTTTTTTACTCAGTCCTGTTATTCATTTGACTGAATGTACATTACTTTTACGCATTGTTAAATCAATGTTGAGAAAAAAACCGAAAAAAACCGTTGTTTCGAAACCGTGTAAAAAAAATCACGTCCTTCTGAAGGACATCAGACCTGAAGGTATCGGGGAAAATAAAATTCTCGTCTGGTTTTCTATTACAGGGTGGTCTCATTTCACACCCCGTTTGGTAGAATGTGCTTCTGGCACGTTGAATTTACTGCTAGTTGTCCTTCAATATTTCATTTGCTTAGCCCCATAGATATACCGCAGGGTCACACCGCGTTACCCACGAAATGTTGTGAGGAACGCCCAAACATTAACTGATTTCCATTTTTATTTTTATAGGCAAAAAATTACATTATTTATTATTTGATAGACTGTTTATTTAAATTCGCAGAATTTTTATTATAATCTCATTATCAATTTATTTATTCAATACGTTTATGCACATAACAAAATATATATTTCAACGCATAAAATACACTAGAAAAATAAACAATTAATTTTAAAAAATGGGAAAAATAAAAATTGACAGCATGGGCTATCACTTCGTTCTAGTAAAGAGAAAACCCTTTCGATACCTATTCACCGCATTCGCCATTATTTTACCTCCTCTTTCACAGTAATAGCCACTCAATGGAATAATCTACCCACGAATGTCACAGACTTCTTTATTTACATTCAAATCACATGTGAATCGTCATATCCTGAGTATTCAAGGTTTTCCTTTCTCCTCTCTCGTTCCTTCTTTTTTACCCCTTTTCCTCTCTTCATAGTATGGTGTAAATATTCAGTCAATTTTTATTTTTAAAAAAAATTTAATAAACATATCAATGTTTTGTTTTATAATAAAAATATTCCTACAATACTTTCATATACCACTGATTTTCTCAAATTAACGGTTTAAGTAGGTAGGAAAAAATTGCCTAAGGAAATATGCCCACCCTTATGCATACGTATGTGAACTGTATATATATAATGTATAAGTGTTTTAATAAATAAACAGAGTAAAAGGAAGCTACCCTCTCTGAACTTTTATTCGATAACATGAAAGATATCGATACTGGTGATAAGGTTGAGTAAAGACATTGCGCTTCATACATTACTATTGGCAATTAACATATTACAACAGAGATGAACATTTAAGAGAAGGTAATATAGAAGTCCAGGCATCTACAGGGCTTATGACCTGTCAATGGCTGGTTTAAGTGGCCACTTTACACACTGTGTAACATTCACCATTCTGCCTAAATTTGTACATCTATATTCCTTCAATTTTTTCATCTGTTTATGTTTGTGAAGTCAAAGAATTCTCTTAAATGTTCATTTCTGTTGTAATATGTTAATACAAACAGCTCCCCAGGGAGTTGAATCCAGTCATTGTCTACAAAAATTTGGACAAACTTAAAATATTGTTTACTATTGGCAGACTAATTCTGCCAGCAGAAATATAAAGCAGCTTAAAGCCGCCGATGTCTATGTCCGTTACACCTAAATTTATTTTATAAAATCATGACTGACAACCCTTGCTCTCACTTATATATAACATTAATTTCATCAGTCTGACTATGTCGGTTCCGACAAAACTAGATCACTAGTGATTTTTTTTAAATCAGAAGGGGTTTAAACTAAAAACATTTTTTAAGGAATAACTTGGTAAGCCTCTATTTTAGAAGCCTGTCCGCGGGTGAGAAAGAGATTATGTGGAAGGAAGTTATAAAAAATACACTATAACACTCCGACCAATTAAGAAAGTTTTCGGTTTTTTCTTTCAACTGGCGAAAATCAAGCCCGCGACGCTAGTTTTATAGTTAGCAGTAGAACCAAATATGTATCGGCGCGTCACCTGCCTGTTTACTTTATCTGTGTCTAGTATACGCGATTTAGGTCATTGTTTGACACTAAACATTCTTTTACAATGTATATTGAACATATTATCAATAAATCCTTTAAACTCCTTGGATTTATTAACAGAATCACAACTGACTTCAAAAATATTAATAACCTTAAAACTCTCTTCTGTTCCCTAATTCGCCCGTACCTACAGTATTCCTCTGTTATTTAGTCTTTATATTATAATTTTCACATCAAAAATATTGAATCAGTTCAACATCAATTTTTAGGAAAGGTAAGCTGGAAATTGGGCTTATCCAGAAACCAACATACGTATAATGAGTTAGAAACTAGCTTAAATATATCTTCTCTTCAAGACCGTCGAAATAAATCCGACCTTCTAGTCCTATTTAAAATTCTCAATTTACTCTTTGATGCGCCTGAACTACTGAGCTCAATAAAATTAAATATTCCAACCAGAAACCTTAGACAAAACTTACTCTTTCATACCGATAACCATAGAACTAACTATGGTTTTCATTCCCCTATGCCCAGAATTCTTAGGTATGCCAACAAACATAACAGTCTTGATTTCTTTGAAAACAAGTTGTCTTCTTTCAAACGATCACTGAATCAAATTTAATTATAAACACCTCTCTCCCGCTTCCACTCCCACTAAGTCTTCCATATACCACTGTGTCTTTCTACTTTCCTTTAAAATCATTTTCTTTATGACCTTAAAAATGCCCATTGGGCGTATACATAAATAAATAAATAACAGTGACCGTGAAAACCTTCGCACCAATTTTAAGACATGTTTAATTACCGGATTCCAACGAAGATACATAATTTTTTCATACAAATATACACGTTTTCGCACAGGAAGGTCTATTTCACTTTATAGACAATGAGGAAGTTCAGTTCTACGGGAAATTATACGTAAATATTTTTTTCTTAGCGGCAGTAAAAATTAGAGCATTCAATTGTACGGCGAAGTTTATAGAAAACGTTCGAAAAAAATCATAAAAATGAACTTCTTTAAACTACGTCACATGTTCTTAAGAATCCACCAACGCTAGTGTTGTGATAGATTTACATCAAAACAGAATAACTATGCTACGTTGACGTAGAATAGAGAATAAAGAGGGCCGGCAACCAATACAGGCTACTTTTTACCTCAAAAAATATATCATTAGGATTTTTTTTTGTCAAATGGCAAAACTAATCAATTTATGACTATCTTACCGCATGTGCGATGTGAGAAAGTTGACATTGCTTAGTATGGCCAAATAGATGTATGTATGTGTACCACATATACATACATACATACCTTCATATATAATACTGAGCTTCCATTCTCGGGGTGTTGAGTTGGGAGAAACTATTTGTCATTTCTCCTTCAAGAGACATTTCCGAAATCTTAATGGCCACAGAACCACCGGAAGTGTGCACGAGACACAGCCTTATTCAAATATACCGCCTGAAATAGGCTCCACTACCTATACAGAATATCCTTCTACATAAATATCGTGGGTTAACCTCAAATCCGTCTTACTAGCTACTAGCTACATACCAAACAAATTATTCCACCTACGTCTAGTTGCACCAACTACGGTTAAAAAAGATTTAAAGTTAAGTTGAATCTTAAATTTTTCATGCAACCCAATTTTTCAATGGGGAATTCAGTGGTTTTTTTTTATTGTGGTATTTTTTTAATTATGTCGTATTATCATCGCTGTGACTTTTTGAAGTTTTTATTTTATTTTTATTATTCCGCTCGGGACGTCACGGGTTGTCGCTGAAGTTGTGCTGACATTTAAAAGTGAAACTCTGTACCTGTCAAAAAACACTAAGCTTTGAAAAAAATGGCTACACGTAAAGTGGAAATCTATCACAACACATAAAAATGCTATATTTGATTAGTTATTGTTCACACGAACCTGTGACGTTCCGAAGTAGATAGTTTTTTTGAAACCGTTTTTATCCATTTTTTAATTCTCAAAATTATTTTTACTTGGTATTTGAGCAAAGTTTTTCTGTCACTCTCTCACTGATGCCTCCCCGATATTGTGTAAAAAACAACTGCACGTCATGCGTCAGACTGATGAAAACTGAACCGATTTTGTTTTATTTTTTGAGAAAGAGTTTAGAGTAAACATTTCTGTGAAAAACAGGGATGAAAGCAGGCTTAATGCTGTCGAAATGCGATCTCTCAGGCAAATGTGCTGTAAAACTATGTACAATAGATGCACAAAGGTTGAGATCCGTACATTATGCGAGGCTGAGATAAGCATTATCGACAAAAGCAACAAAGGAGCTCTGCGTAAGTTTGGACATGTAGAGCGGATGTACAACAAAAGAACGGCTAAAAATATTTACGATAGTTTATGCATGCAGAAATAGGGGAAGACCGAGAAAGACATGGCATGACCAAATCCAACAAATACTTGTAGATGGACATGTTAAAAGCCGGAATTATCTGCGCGCATGCATGAAAAGATGTATGAATGTAGAGGAAGCGATATCCGTATGCAAAGATAGATCAAATTTAGATTACAAAATAAAATAAAATTCATCCTAAATTGATTGACTGTCTAACTAGGGTGGGTAATTTACCCGTTCCAAGAAATTTAAAATATAAAAATATAGAATAATTAATATTTTTTAAAAAGATAAAAAACAGCAAATACGTAGTAAAAAACGTATTAAAAAACATAATAAAACCGGTAAAAATATTAAAATCACTGCGTGGTATTATTAAATTATTTACTATCATTTAATAAAATGTTTGACCGCAAAGTTAATGCTTTAAATATTAATTATACAATATAACATTATTTGACTAAAAAAAACTTTTTTTATGTTAACTAAATGTATTAACACATTTCCAAACAATCAAACTAAAAACAATATCAGCCCTATAAATACTTTTTTTTTTATTTACGCGCCACAACTCTCTCCTTTATTTTGTATTATAATTTTAAAAATACCTATTTTATACTCGTACATATTTTGATTTCACTGCACAACTTATTTATTACTTTACGATTTAAATGCCGGCGATATTTGCTTTTCCATATCGACGTTTTTTTATTGTTTTACATTTAAATATTCTTTCGTATTCATTTTATTGTTAGAAAATTTTGTACGAGTCGCGCGAAAGGCCAGGCGGTAAGATCAAATTCGTTTGATCTTACCGCGCGACCATACTAAGGTAGGTTATTTGCTGGTCGCTAGCTAGGCTCGAGAAACCGGCGGTAACGAGCGATTAGGAATATATGGTAAAATCGCTCGCTTTTAGGCCTCGAACATTAATTTGTCGCGCCCGCCACAGGCCTCGTACCTATGGCCATGTGTGGCATTTTTCATACGTTTTCGTATGTTTGAAACTAACGTCTCCGCTGTCGCCACCGCCTCAGGCCCGCACTATGCACGAGCCCTTACGCAAAGCTATTCGCAAAAAGAGACCAGAATTATAGGCAGACAATTCGTGGTTTTTGCACCGCGAATTATGCATTGCGCATTAGCACAGTCTCACACTGCATTGGGGCTTCGAGACTATTTCGCCAAAAATTCAACTCATATCGTTCCACAACCATCGTATTTGCCTGATTAAGCACTGTGTGACTTCTAGCTATTCCCTGGGCTAGAGACCGCTCCGAGGACACAGACGTTTTGACAAGATTGAAAAGATATAAACCGAATCGCTGCGGGCTTTAAATGCCATTCCGAAAATCTATTTTAACACTTTGAGCACCGGCCGAATACACATACAATTTACCCTGTGCCCAGCCCATTTTTGTGAAATATTATGCTTTGTAAAGGGTTTCTTAAAAGTGTCATAATTATGAAAATAGTAGGTTAAATCAATTGAAACTTCCCATATTTATTTGAAATAATTAAATAAGTAATTTTTTGTTGATAGTTTTGCCAACATTGGCTTTTATGGAAAGCCACATTGCGTATTGCAATGTTCGCACATATACAGGACCTCACTCCTTATTTTGTGCTTTGTATTCCGGAGCCGTGTAAACACGTAATTATAATAAAAATGCGTTGTGTCCCGGTCCCGTGTTTTCACGTGGTTTACGAGCAGCAAAAAAGTAATAATAAAAATCACTAGATTTCAATAAAATGCACCTTTTTAGACAGCTGTTAAACCACGTGAAAACACGGGACCGGGACACAACGATTGGTTGTATAATAACGTGGTTACACGGCTCCGGGATACAAAGTGTTAACAATTGTTTCAAGGATTGGAAAAACGTTGGCATAAGTGTATTGTATCGGGAGGGGAGTACTTTGAAGGCGGTGATATAGATTTAGAAGAATAAATAAAGATTTAAAAAGTTATAAATAATTTCACATTATTTTGTTGATCACAGTGTTATATCATTGTATTAAATTTTATTTCCGATGCAAGTATTGTAATAATCCTTTACATTTTAAAATATGTTTAATGTGTTTTTTTATTTTAAAAAATCAAATTAAATTAAAACGTGTTAGTAAAGAGATTAACTCATGAGGGATTCAACTTAAAACGTCAGTGCTAGAAACTCGGATCTAGTCACAATACCACGGGGCTGCCACAATTTATTTTATCAAGAAGCGAAGTCGAACTTTGGTTTTTATGTTTTGAAATAAATTCTTTTTCATCATATTATGAAGCATTTTATAAATTATGGATCAAACTCAAGTTGAGCTCCCCCAGAATTGTCGGATTCTAAAAAATTCGCCGAAATATAAATTCGGAATTCAGTTAAGGGGTGTAAATCAGATTATTATTGAAATTTTCGGCCCGACTCGATAAACGGAAGAATTTCTAGATTATACTATACTACAAATTACAAAATTCAGATGTAAAATACACAGGTCTGGCGGAACCGTAATACCTTTGCTGGTAACGATTTCTGTTTACTTTAAGGATTTACGAAGATTTCTCAGACAATCCAATCTACGTGAACAGTTATTTTAGCAATGTTTGAGTATGTCCAAATGCTTGCAGACTGGCTGGATTTTCTCCCTAGGGAGTTATTCATATATAAATTGGTTTAACAGATAGGGAAAACATTTTTGAGAAGGGAAAATGGAAGTCTAGGCATTTACGGGGCTTATGACCTGTCATTGGCTGGTTTAAGTGGCCACTTTACACACTGTATAACATCAACCACTCTGCGCATGTTCGAACATCCACATTTCCTCAACTCTTCCATCTGTCAACTTTTGTTAAGTAAAAGAGCTGAAACCTTTATCACGTCGGTAAGATTCATCCGGCTGAACCCTATCCAGCCAGTCTGCTAGCATTTGGACGTATTCAAACATCGTTGAATTAACTACCTTTTAAAAAAAGAAGTATAAAAATTGGAAAATTGTTTTCAAGCGTTGCCTAGTAGGTGATTTGTTTTAAATTATATTGTACGCTGCAATATTTTACTTTTCCTGGACTGTCACCTGAAGTGTAACTGATAACCCTGCCATCCATGTAACAAATAAGATCCAGTTACGCAGAAATTGGAGTACCAATGGAGAGCCCTATGCACCACTGGGTGCGAATAAGTAAATTGATGATTATGTTGATTTTTCTTTTCTTGACGATTGTTTACACCATTGTTTTTCAACCTGTGGGTCGCGACCCCCTGGGGAGTCGCGGAGAATCTGTAGGGGGGTCGCGAGAGGTCGAGAAAACTTCAGTTTTTTTATACAACATATAATTTGTGAGACTTAAATAGAAAGTCGATAAGAATTAAAGTTATTATATTTAACAAAATTTCCCTATAATCAATCATACAAGTCAGAAAAATTCTAGTTCAAATCATGTTATTACAAAGAAAATAAATATTAAAAATGTGTTTAAATAGGAAATGATTACATCTGTGCTTGCTTATCTTCGTTCATTTTAATGTGAAGGTTGCGCTTGAATTTGTTCAATTAATTTCTCCCATCGTGGATCCGTTTTTGCCACATTAAGTATTAAATCGTTTTCCAAATTTAAGCGATTTCTTAGTTTACATTTTATTTGCGCCATTGATGAAAATGCCAACTCGCACAAGTACGAGGTAGAAAATGGAATCAAACACTTCAAAGCCTCGATTGTTAATTTCGGGTATTCTGTTTTTCTTTTTAACCAAAACGTATCCAAATTTTCAGACTTGAATTCCAAGTGTAACATCCCATCGGCAGATAGTTCCGGCAGATTCTCTTTGAGCTTAGTTGCTAAATTTGCCTCGTTTATAGCTGCATTTAAAAACGGATTTAAGATCCATCTTTGCGCAGTGTTATCCGATATCTCTTGCAGTGAGAAGTAATGGCACAATTTTTTCTTCAAATTATGTAACACCATTTTCATACCATATATATATGAGTTGATCTTAATCTCGCTTCCGACTTCTTCAATGAAAGACTGTGTGGACGAAAATGAATCAAAGTTGTTTTGATTTATTTACCATAATTCTTTTTTTTTTATAAAGCCATGGAGTTTGTCTTTTGCTGTAATGACATTTATATCACGCCCTTGAAGACTTTTATTCAAGTTATTTAAATGTTCAAATAAGTCAGAAAGAAAAGCCAATTTTAAAAGAAATTCCGGGTCAGAAATGAATTCAGAGTAATGTGCTTTAAATATACTAATAGTTCAGCGCGAAATTCCATAACTCTGGTCAGTACTTTGCCTTTTGATAACCACCTAACTTCTGTATGATAAAGCAAATTACGGTGTAGTGTCCCCATATCTTCACAAATGATTCGAAACAATCGAGTCTGCACGCTTTTCCTTTAATAGAATTTACAATATTAATAATAATATTAAGAACTCTACTGTATTCTTGCGGTAAGGATTTGGCTACAAAAACTTGGCGATGGAGAAAGCAATGCATCCAACAAGCGTTTAGCATCTGTTCTTTCAGTCTAGCAATAAATCCACTCTTGGCACCAGTCATGGCTTTTGCTCCGTCACTACAAATAGCAATGCATTTTTGTGCCCAATCGATATTCATATCTTGCGTAGCTTCAAGGAACATGTCATGCAATCATTGACCTGTAGTATTTTTGGGTGCCTTGCAAAATAGTATTTCTTCCATTATTATTTCACTGGATTTAAAACGCACAAAAGCTACAAATTGCGCACAACTCGCAATATCCGTTGATTCATCAAATTGCAAGGATACAAAAGAACTTTTCATTATTTTTTATATGACTTGATCACGAACATCAGTCGCCATATTGCTTATCCTGCGTTAAATGGTATTGTCAGAGAGAGGTATACTTTTGAGCTTTTCGACCTCTTGCTTGCCAAACATAATCTCTGCCATATCTAAAGTCGCTGGTAAAATCAAATTTTCGGCAATAGTGTGAGATTTCCCTGCTTTAGCCACACGAAAAGCTACTCGATAACTAGCGAGCAACGCTTTCTCATTCAGGTTGGACATTTGTCCTATAGCAGTTTTTTGACGTTCAAGCGCTTTTAATTTTCGCTCAAAAAATTCCACGGGTTTATTTTTTTCATTAGAATGTTTTGTGTTTAGGTGGCGCACCAACTTCGATGGCTTCATGCTTTTTCTTGACAAAATTTCAAAGCAAATTACGCACTGCGGTTTACTGTCAATCACAGTAAACCCAAATTTTAAATAAATGTCGTCATAAAGACGTTTTTTCTTTATTCCACTACTCCCACTAGACGTTGATGGTTCTGATGATCTTTTCAGGAATTTATCCATTTTCAATTATAACAACTCAAATAAATGCGTACCGTAAAACAAGTGGTTCGCGCTCTTCAAACAATTAAACAGCAGACATGACCACGCGCGACTTACGCTCACAAATCAGTCTATAATTACTCCAACTCCAAGGCACCTTACAGTCCACATAACACCGAATTTAAACTTCTGAATCGTTTCCACTTATCGGGATTGCTTCTGATTCCACTTGCTTCGCTGTCTTGCATCAAACTGCCATAGCCGCGGTCGACCGCCGTATTTATAGGCCAGCGCATTCTAGCGAGAATTATCTCGAAGCGTAAAGAAACGTCTCGAAACTTGTGGATCTTTCGGACTACCAGCGCCATCTGCTGCTAACATCCGGAACCTGCACTAGTTCCTAGTGTTACCAACAGATGGCGCTGGGAGTCTAACCCTAACGATATTTTTTTTTTATTTATATACATCTAATATGTTTGTATTTGATTGTTAGTTATCAATTGGCCACGTATTCAATTAAAAATTATATGTTTAACGTACTTAATACTTAATTATATGTTTATATCAGATTGCAAATAACGCAAACGCCTAAAATTTTTAAACTATTATATATTTTTAACATACATGGAAAAAAGGGTTGGGAGGTCGCGAAATATTTTTTGATACTACTGCTGGTTTACACAATGAACAGAGAAATTGATGGCAGTGTCATTTACTGAATGATAATTCTTTCAGTACTTAAACTTAATAAATTCTAATTTAAAAAAAAAATTGTAAATTCTTCTTACCTTGAAGGTACTTCTGTTATTGCTGACAATAAAAGTTTATATAACATTAATCACACCCACTTTATTGTGAACCACCCACGTGTGTTACTCGGAGACATTTTAAAACAGCACACAATCAAAACAAGTCTGAGCGTTTCATATTCCTTTGTATGATGGCGAGAATTTAGAAGGGAGCTTTTTACAAAATGTATGAAACTGACAGAATTCACGTTCGGGATGAGATCTTTTCACAATTTTCGCTTTGTAAGCAGAACGCTATTGGCTGTTCGCCTTCCAGTTAGATGAAATAGTGGTTTGCGATGTTTTGCGGTAAATTTATCAATACTTTTAAAGTCTTATACTGTTCTCAGACATCGTCCATAAACCATGTGTATGTTTTTATTGTTTTACACACAGGGGTGCCAATCGCAATAAATATGAAAATTATTGCTACCCGAAATATGACGTATAATTAAATAAACACGTTACTAGTAAAATATTGCATTGTAGAACCACTTTTAAAACAATCATTTCACATCAACCCTGCCAGGAATCGAACTCGGAACCTCAAGCGTAGCAGGCAAGCGCTCCAACTACTCCACTATGAAGCCGAGTTATCTCCACTCGGTTTCCTTTTTCGACATATATAATATTATCACATACCTTGCAAAATTTAATTGTGTGTGTATTGACAAAATTATTATTATCATGCGTTTAACAATAAAATAATATTCAGCGAAAGACTTCGTATTTAGGTAAATGCTCAGAGTAATAATGCTCTAGAGTCTAGAGAAGCTCTTAAGCCGTTTTGCATAGTGACTTTTTGTCACCGAGTCAAGTGATACGGAGATATATGAGAGTGCGCTCACTGTGGCGACATGACTATACGGCGACAAAAAGTTCCAGCGTGACGTGACTGTCACCCGGCCCCGGCCTGTACATTGCTGTGGGAGTGCATTCACTAGAAACTTTTTGTCACTCTGCCGGCAGACGCCTACCAAACGGACGCGTGTTGAGAAATTTTCAGTTAGATTTAAGATTAACATAAAACAACAGAGATGAAGAACACTTTAGACAACATAATATAAAAGTCTAGGCATATACAGGGCTTATGACGTGTCAATGGCTGGTTTACGTGGCCACTTTACACACTGTGTAACATTCACCATTCTACCCATATTTGAACATCTTTATTCTTTCAATTCTTTCATCTGTTGATGTTTGTGAAGTTAAAGAGCTGAAACCTTTATTTATGCGGACGAGATTTAAGATGGCTGCTTCTCTGCAAGAAAATGTGATTGACAACGAATTGTTAATAGAAGACAGAGAAAAAGCCAGAAAATGCTGGTTTTTACTACATACTATAAAATTATACAAAAAAAAATGAAGGAATTCTCTGATATTCATTTGAAAAGGAAATTGTGGGACGAGATTTCAATTCAATCATTTCAAAACTGTTTATTGACATACGAAAATAATTTTAAAAACTTGAGAGGAAATTGACGTAATTCAAAATACAGGGAGTAAAATTTTCCTTTTAATAATCGTTCATTACATATTGGATGTACCCGTGTTTCTTTCTGCGTAATTCAAGAGCGCAAATCACTGCGACCTTCTCGAAATCCATCGCTAAACGAACATTTTGTTACCAGTAGTGAGTAGTGAGCGCACCCACAGTGACACAACGTGACAGTGACAAAAAGTCACTGCGACAAAAAGTCACTGCGACAAAAAAGCACAGTCAGCGGGTGGTTTAATGGATGGGTTCGATTTGCGCTCGCAATTCTCATCGCAAGTTCCTACGGCCCCTTGTATTGCTGTAATCTGTAGCTAAATTCGTGGTCAATAATCATAGAATTGTTTTTATCCGTATGGGTGACTCTATTAGGTTATTACTCTAAGGATAGATGCGCTTTTTCATGCTATGTACAGGGGTGCACTAGTGCCGGAATGACGGCCTTCCAGCGCGTTTTTGGGAAACACATAAAATACGATTTTTGTGGTGTCAAAATATTTTTTTCTAGTTAAAATATTTTTTCCAAAGGATGAAAAAATCATGCGTCTTAATTGCTTGACGTTTTTATTTTTAAGTCAATAAAATATTTCATTAAAAAAAAATACATCTATAACAGCTGACAAGCGCAGTAGATAAGAGTTATGACCAAAATACAAGCGCTGTAATTTGCTGAAACTTTAAGTAAAAACTTAGCTAAGAAAACACCAAACTGCAGATACACAAAGGAGGCAAGCAAAATCACCCATTTCGAAAATTAATCCGATTACTAAATTATTATAAATTTATAATGAGGTGAACAGTATTATAAATATTCTCTTTTCTTTCTTCTCTTCCTCTTTTTTAAAACTGCTATTTTCTGTGATTTCCCTTTTTAAATGGGTAAATATTAATATTTGTTACAGATGTAATATTTCTTTTTTATATATAAATACTGTTGACCATTGTATACTTTCCTCAATGTTTTTGTTCTTTTTTAATATTATGCTATTTTTTGTTGTATTTTTTTCACTGGTTTTATTGTAATTATGTAAAAGGTTCATGGAACCGTAACTAAATAAATTCGTTTTTTCATAATGTTTGATGTGATTAAGTGTTTAAACTTATTTTGACTCTGGTTGTAAAAAACAAAAATGGTTCCTAGAATTGTTATTAACAATTTTGGAAGAATAATTTGAGTAATTTTTGTTAATAATTTACACTATGCAAACGCGCTGACCATTACACTACGAGGCCGACAAAACTTGTTGTAACTACCGACATGAAATTATATTTTAGTGTATTTTTTTGTAAATCGTGTGATATAAGGTATTATTAATATAATTAATTATTTATTATTGTTATCAAAAACATTTTTCACTTTGTGGTATGACATTTTACATTTATTTGTTTATAAATTTGTATAAACCACTTAATTTTTTCAATTACACTTCGACCGGTTTCGATATACCCAATCTGAAGGTTTACCTATGGGTGCCCCAACAAGTCCATTAATTGCTGATATTTTTGTTAATTATTCAGAAAATTTAATTTTTGATTGTAAATCTCCTTTATTAAATAATGTTTTATTGTGGAGAAGATATGTTGATGACGTCATCTGTATATGGATTGGATCAGATCGTCAATTAGATTCATTTTTAAATTTATTAAATTCCTTTTATCAGAAAATACAATTTACTTTAGAAATTGAATCAAATTCACAACTTAACTTTTTAGATTTAACTTACATTAATACAAAAAAAAAATTGAATTTAAAATATTTAGAAAACCGACATATAGAGATGCGGTCATCCATAAATCTTCTAATCATCCTTCATCACATAAACACTCTGCTTTCCATTCTATGATACATCGGCTTACTTCAATACCACAAAATAATAATAATTTTGACTTAGAATTAAATACTATAAAGAATATTGCTTTCAATAATGGCTATGAACTAAATTTAATTGACAATATTTTGAACAAAAAAACTTACATTAAACTATAGGAAAAAATACTTATACAGTTCCCAAAATATTTCCAATAAAAATGAGAACTGACGTAGAATTTTGTACATTAATTCATTTTCTAATAATATAGCACAAATTTTACCTAACAATATTAGGCCAGATTTTTATACTAATAATAACATAGGTAAAATATTAACAAATTGTAAAGATAAGGATGATAAATTAAATCATTCGGGAATTTATAAATTAAATTGTTTAAATTGCCCAAATTTCTATATTGGAAAAACTTCACGTAAATTTAAAGTTAGAATCAAAGAACATATAAGATGTCTGAGTAATAATAATTTTTCAGAATTCGCAAATCATCTTATATCCGAAAACCATGAATTTAATCAAGAAACGTGTGTAGAAATTTTGCATGTCAATAAAAATGGTTTTCGTTTAGATAATTTAGAACGATTAGAAATTAGTAAAGCCATTAATCAAAAACTTCAAATAATAAATAATCATTTAAATTTTAATTCGAGTCCTCTTTTAAAACTATTCCCGTTATGATTTATTTTATCTTCTTTCTCTCTCTTTCTTTCAATTTTCTGTCTCTTTCATACAATATTTTATTATATAAATAGCAACGCGTGTAATTATAAGTTAGTTAAATTCCTGACGATGAGGTAGTAACCTCGAAACCGGTCGAAGTGTAATTTAAAAAAATAAGTGGTTTATACAAATTTATAAACAAATAAGTGTAATTAATTATTGTTGGCTAAATGTTTTTCTTATCAAACTATTGTTATTTTGGTTAGTTAGAAGAAATTGTTTTGTAGCAATAAGCCCGCCAATTGCATTGTACAAAATATTTAAACAAATAAGTAAACAGATATTGGGATAGATAGAAATGGAGAAGCATTGTAAGAATGTCACTAAAAAACGAATAATTGTATTTTATAAAACGTTTAAAATGCTCAAAATATTTAGCTTTTCAACAGTTTATACAGTAAAAAGGTTTAAGATTTAAGGTTTAACCTTTTTTAAATTTTTTTTTTAGCAAAAATATAATAATATTTGGCTGATTTATATAGCGCCATTTTTGTAAAAAATCACCTCAAAGGCGCTTTACAATTGTATATCTAAACTTACATTCTAACTAAACTTAAGTGATACATTATATTTCCAGATTTAAAATTGAGGGGTATGATAGTAATACCTTGTAAGTTTAGTCAAACACTAATTTACATTGATAACAAGTAACTACATTATATTACATCGAGCAAAATAGGGCGATTGAAGTAACTTGTATCCATCGGTTATTTAAATATAAATAATGTATGTTAATTCGTAGAGATTAATTATTTGTATAAATTATTATTATTAGATGGGTACTATGTTTATTTTCGGACGAAACATTACATTCCAACAGGTTACAAAATTTTGCAATCCTGGATAAGTCAGGATGGCCGAGCGGTCTAAGGCGCTGCGTTCAGGTCGCAGTCCACTTCTGTGGGCGTGGGTTCGAATCCCACTTCTGACAACTTTTTTATTTTAATTTAATTTAGGAGTATTTAAAATGTATTCTTACGACCTTTTAGCAGTGGCTTCGCTCGTATGGTTTTAGAGAGAAATGAGTTAGGTAATTCATTAGTATAGTCGTATAGTCGTTTATCAAATATAATTTTCCGGGTGGAATAACATAATTTTTTTAAGATGGAAAGTAGCTTGTTTCGATTGCCAGTCCTCCGACTATATAACGATCCGTTAGTCTACGGCGACGTAACATCATTATTCACTGTTCATAAATTCAAAATCTTACTACAAAGCCAAAACAAAAAGTAAACCGAACTAACCGTAGACAAAGTGTCAAATATAGAAATTTAAAGAATAAATTTAAAACTTATTATTTTTGACATCACATCTTACCGCCTACCATTTTCAAATAATGTTGCTCATTGTTGAAAATATTTTTTTTTCAATTCAAATTTAAAATGAAAAACAAGTATCCTGTTTTACTTCTTACCTCTCCGGCTATTTGTTAATAAAATATCAAACTAAGCCGAAAAAGAGGTGTTTTTATGTATTTTACTATAAGCGCAATGCTTTTTTTGCAATTTTCAAATAACTCCGCACGTGATGTCACAAGATCTCGTTGGAGAGTTCTACTGATTGGTGAGTTGACTTCCTGAAAACCGAAAATCTATCACATCACTCTATCATTGGTTTCTCCGAGTAAACTTGTGACTTAGTTTGAAATAGTTTATTTAATTTAAATCAGTTTTATTATTTTTTTCGTACAACTTCTAGAAATTTTGCTGTACAATTAAATCTTTCGTTTTTACCGCGTGTAAGACAACATTTTTATTTCCGTTTTCCCGTAGCTCAGTTCAGTAGGAAGTTTCCTCGTTGATTATAATTTTGCTAACTTCCCATTGTAATCGGGGTACTGGATCTTTATTTTCTGGAACAAACTTTTAGTGCTCATTGAAATATGTTTTAATTAATAAAACGTACATTGGTACGATAGTTCTACATTATCTCTGCGGGGTTCGATCCATAATTAAATACATAAATGAGATATTTCTCGAACCTTTATGTTTTGTACCTGTCGTAATTCAACTTTTCAAAATATGTTCTTACCAACATTTTTGTGAATTTGTATAATGTTTGTACAATGTAACAGTGCTAAAAAAATATGTTTGGGCACCCATACACTGCGATTCTGAATGCTCTGTATGAGGTAAAGAAAGCGTTGGTAGCACATAATTTACGTACCGTAATTACATTTAGAATCGCACTGCTGATATAGGTAAATATTTTACAACGAAATTTTTTCGATTTTGGCTACAAAAAAAGACAGTAATAGATGTACGTATTTTATTTCATTATGTGTAGATCTATGAATATTTATAACTATTATTATTTATATCATTATTTGTAACGTGAATCGAATGTACAATCATTTTTCAGAACTCGACCCATGAAGAAAGTATACCATAAACAATATTTTTTTACTGACTGGCAATTCTATACTCTATACTCCAAACTCCCAACAAAACCGATCCCCAGATTTCCAGATGTCAAATTGACATCAAAAAGGGGATGCGGATCGAAAACTAGTTTTATTTTAATCCTAAATCGTAGAAACTAAATGATTACAGCCATTCAGAATGACATTGACTTGGGACGGCTTGTGCCGTCTTTGTGCATGTGTCAACTCTGTGGGAAATGATACCAATTTATTAACTACAGAAGGAGAAAGTAAAGGAATTTTACAATTGATAGAAAAGTATCTTGCGATATGCGTAAGTTGTACAACTATTTGTTTTGAATAGTAATAATTTACAAATCTTGTATTATATTTTTTATTTCACGTTTTAGATCGATTCCGAAGACTCTTTACCAACGAGCATCTGTCGTGTATGCACGGATAAGTTGACTGGATTTCATAGTTTTGCTACTCAATGCGTACGATCTCAGTCATTTTTTCTACTCCATAAATACACACCACTCCAGGATGACATACATTTGCAATATCTCAAATCGGAATTCGATTTGGGTGATAATCCAATTAAAATTAAATATGAAACCAATGAAGTAAGTTCCAATCAATAGGAAAGATTTGAATATATATTCTGGTTATATAAACATTTTAGAAAACTAGAATTCCTTGTATTGCATATTAGTTAAGGAAATAAATATAAATGTAGTAAGTAGCACACGCATGTCTTCTGTAAAAAAAAATATATTTAAAGTACTTACTGCTAAAAAAATAATTAAAATCAACCTCAACATTGTCATTATACCAGAGAAAAAATCAGACTCCCATTTTGAATGAAGACAATGTCTACAAAATCAAATAAAAAACATACAAATATTTTAAGATATATATATATTCAAGATGTTAATTTCAAATGTTATGCTATGCCCATAATCAAGAATACTCTTTTAAAGCTTTAAAAAAAATGTGGGAAAACATGAATTAAAATTTATTAAATTTATTTTATATTAAATTTACTTCAAAAACAAGTACTTTTGTTTTCATATTACATATACTTTTGTTTTCATATAAATCTCTAATAGTGTTCAACGTCTTGGATAAACATATTAAGTTCTCCAAAACAACGTCTATATTTAAGACGAAGATCCATAATTGGATTCTATCGAGGGGTAAAGACCACTGTATAAGATTGCTTCGGGAATAAATATATAATATCGATGCTGTCTTCATTATTATCCATATACGTATATATGTATATCATCTTTTAATTAACCTAATAATGATGCATAATTATTTGTAAATATATATTTTAACTTTATTTTTATGTTTATTAAATAATATATTCTCCCATACATGTAGATGTGTTACAATTATTACTTTATTGTATTATTTTGTATTTATTTTTACTATCAATTAATTACCAAATTGAATTATAATATTACTATAAATTATTAATAACCTTTGCTATGTTATTATATAACTTTTCTGCATTCCATTTTTCGACATGTATAAACTTTTATTATTTATATTTTTCTATTATTATTTTGTATATTGTTTTGATTATTTTGTATATTGTTGAACATGTTAATAAATGTTTTTGATTTATATATAGAAGAGTCCCGACTTAACACGGAATTTTCTAACAAGTTGGGACATAAAAAAATATAATTGTGCTCTATGATAAAATTGTGTATTTTGTGCATTAAATAAAATAAAAATAAATGAATATTTATTGATGATTCTACTTACATGTTATCTTATATCATGAGTATTATAATGTTCTGAGTTTTGTAATATTATTTATCTCTCCACGCGAAGAAGCCCCATTCCAGTGACAGTACATAACATCCAAGCTTAAGAAAAATTATGTTTTTTATGGATACATTAAAAAATCTTAGCCACCGCTGCTGCATTTGCTGTCTTTCATTATTTATTATCAACATGGATTGTGATATTTCTATTTGCAGGATGAAAATATTCCAAATGATGATGATGACTTGGATTACATTCCTCTCAGTAATTTGAGAGATTCCAAAAAGAAACCCAAACTGGAAAATAAATCCGCTAAGAGAAAAAGGGGGCGTCCTCGAAAACAGAAAGCTGCACACAATTACTCGGAAGAAAAAGTATTTAGTGAACTGGAAAAACTTATGGATGGTATTTTTTTAAATATTAAATCACTGTGTTATTTGAAAACCACGTAAAATCAGAGTCCAGTGTATATTAATAAATTTAATTAGAATTTGAAATCAGGTAAAAATGTTAACCAAACTAAAACATACAGAGCAAGTGTTCTGTTACCAAATCAAATTGGATGCCTCGAGTAGAAAGGGTAAAGTACGGGGATGGGTTTTTATAATCATTGGGAATATCAAAAGCAGTATTTACAGTATTATTCCACAATGTTTTTTCTTTCCATCATCAATATGCATTAATTTCGAAATTTATGGCATTTTTAAATCAAACTGCATCAAAATAAATTTGCAGCTGCGTCATTGTTAGCTGCACTGAAATGGCAATAAATTGTACAGTAGAACTCCAACTATCCGAACTTCGACTATCCGAATCGCTTTCAGAAAAAATAAATTAATACAGTGATTTGAGTGGAAAAAAAAAAAAACACATTGCGATTTGCGAAATAATGATTCTGTCTACACGCGCTATTGTCCTTCCCTCCGCCAATTGTCCTCCCTTCCTCCGCTGTTCGTTTTGATTAGTAAGTGTGTCGTACGGTATATACATACTATATTAATGTACTGCACTTGTAATTACGCTTAACATGTAAAAGTGTTACCTTTTCATTTAATTAATTAAAAGCTCATTTTCTTTAAAACTAGTTTTTTCTCCCGTTTTCAACATGCATATAGTAATGAATCAAAATAAAACCTTTTTTTGGAAAAAATTAAACTATCCGAATTTTTGATTATCTGAATGAGATCCAGTCGCAATTGATTCGGATAATTGTAGTTTTACTGTATTGACATCAGTTTTTTGTTGTATAAAATCTACATATATAATTGCACTATAAATATTTATATTACGTATCAGTCTAATACTTTGCTAACCAGACTTAAGTTTATAGTAAAAAAAAAATGTTTTTAAAAATATCTTTATTTTAGGAGAATTCACTGATAGCGCTACAATCCTACAAAATTCAACAGATGACCAATGCAATCCGATAAAAAAGGAAGACTTTGATGACATAAATGATGATCACTTTGATTATGGTAACTCAGATTCAGATGACCAGATTATTAAACCTAAAAAAAAACTAAAAAATAAATTTAAAGAAAAGAAAAAAATATCCTACATTGATCCTGATAAACAATCCAGGAAGCGAAAGAATTATGGCATATTTAAGTATGTATTCCCATGTATATTTATTTATTCAAAACTTTTGTACCAAGTAATTGGAAGATTTTTGCTATTAAGTTATTTCTCCCAACAAACCAAAATGTTACAAATACAAAGATTATGATGTTTTTCTTTTTGAATTTATTTCCCTAAATTTGTTCATTAGTTATATAAACATAAATTAAAAGTCTTACTTAGACATGATGCAACCTGCCGACTATTTTGTAATTATTCATTTTCAAACCCAAAAATTATTAATGGAAACTTCTTTTTTATGCATTTTATGAAAACTTAATTGGTCTTTTTATGCACAATAAGTTTTTCTGGGTTATTATGCCGTGTGTCGTTCGTACTCTCTACCGACGTTTCGGATCGCGTTACAGCGTCCATCATCAGGGTTGATGTTATTTGTGTTTGAATATGTGTTACGTTAGGTACTTAGAATTTTTTGTAACGACACACGGCATAATAACCCAGAAAAACTTATTGTGCATCTTAACGGCCGTGAAAATCTAAGAAGTTTAATTGGTCTTTTTATGTTCGAAAATTTTTGTTTTTAATACTTATTATGTATGATTATGTTTTCAGAATAAAATAAAAATAAATATCATTTGAATCGTGGAAGTCTGCTCTGAACATTTAATATGTTTTCAATATTATTTCCAATCTTAAATCTATTATATTTCTAATAGAAGATTATTGAAATATTTTACTTTTATGAACATTTATTAGGTATTTTGCAAAAGTTTATTAAAAACTAATGTAACTTTGCCTAAGTTAACTTTGACTTAGTAGTCATTCAGATGACTCACAATAAAAATCATAATATATAGTCATAAATATAAACTTTCTGAGCGGAAAATTTTACTCTCTAATGAGAGAGTTCAGTTTTTAAGGAGATTGGATATAAAAAATATTTTCTTATGCGCGGTAAAAGTTAGAGCATTTAATTATACTGTGAAGTTTCCTAAAAATGTATGAAAAAAATAATCAAAAGGATTTTTTTAAAAACGAACTACTTTGAACAACTTCACCAGTTCTTCCGAATCAACCAATGATAGTGTTGTGATAGATTTCCAGTTTACGGGAAGCCATCTGACCAATTAGCAGAACTCGCCGAAGAGAACTTATGATGTCACACGCGGATTAATTTCAAAATTACAAAACCTTAAAATAATCATAGCGCTAATAATACAATACATAAAAATACTTAGAAAAAATAATTGGCTTAGTTTCATAGTCTATTAACAATTAAAAAGATTTCAAAGAACCACTGAATTTCCTCATTCTCAATGATTTTATGTTTAAATAATGTAATCTGTACTAAAATGCAATCCAATGCCTTTGTAAAATGATATTTACCTTTTTACAGATTTGACTGTCACGTTTGTGAAGATCAGCTCCCAAATTGGACTTCACTAAAAGCACATGTTAAATTGGCTCATAACGAAAAAGCCAAAGTGGTATGCATTTGCTATAAGTACTTGACAACTAGAAGGTCCCTTCTTCGACATATTGCTCAGCATGATCCAGTGAAATGCTTTAAGTAAGCCATTTTATATAATATGATTATTCCAAAAATATATGGAACATCAAAATATCCCAACTTTAATTTTAAAAAAATGTACAGTAAATTATAGTCAACCATTGTAATTTATAACAGCAGCTTCTGTCTTTTGGTAACATCGCAATGTCCAATAACAAATATTATTAGTGTTTCGGATTCATTTTCTTTTATTCAAGTGCCAAGCCATTCCTTCCTTTGATTCCGGTGGTCCTTGTTTTGAATCCCAATATACCTACTTCTCCCTGACGGCGAGTCAAGAAAGCAACGCTTGACAACACAATAAAAAAAAACCGTACCGCGAACAACAACGAAAACCGTACCGCGAGCGTGACAGTGATTTCGAATCACCAACATATAAGAAAACGTGCAAAGTGACCAGTGCAAACGATAACGGTGTCTTTCTGGACCAGTGCCAAAGGGAGGAAACCGTAAGTCCTTACTCCTTTCATTAATTCCAGGATTGACACTGAAAACCATAACGTCAATTAGTTTACCTAAAATCAAACGTTCCCTGTTTTCTTCGAACACGCGTATCGCGAAAGGGCAGGCCTTGTTTTACAGTCCCGAGGTCGAAGGTATCGAGCATCCAACAATTAGTTTATGTGATATGATACAATATAATGTTAAAACCTTTTTTTTATGCTTTTGGTGCTCGTGTTTTTATTATTTTTTATTCCCGCTCAGCATTATTATTATTATTAATATATACTTTTTAATAAGACTTTTTTGTGCTTATCGCAAGGCAAGGTGGATTGCATTGTTTTTCCTTATTTTTGTTCATATTATTTTTTTGAAACTGATAAAACCGTTTCAAGGAGTAACTGTTTGACAATTGCAGTTTCTCTTTTTTATTATCTCTCGTGCACATCGCTCAGGTGCAGGACCCTGATGATGTTGACTCTTTATTTCTAACTATGTATGATTTTTTTTACCTTTATATTTTTTTTCATATGTACCTATCAATGTTTATGTTTACAAGGTTCCTTATTATTTTCTAATGAACTAACAAAAGCAGCATCGATAGATTGCTCTTGTCCTCTCAATTATTGTGGGTATTTTATACCCGTCTTCTCGAATTCAGAACGAGGCAAAAATTTGATAAAATGCTCAGTAGGAATTGTCTTCCAAATGTAAGGGAGTATTCAAGAGAGGATTCCAAACTCTTCTTGGTTCCAATAAACAAATCTGTCTAAGAGATTGATTTCTAATATTAGTAGGTTATGAATTGGTTGCTGTAGCGCAAATAGCCGTCTATTCAAAATGAATGTTGTGTCAATTCCATGGTGTGAATGTGGTCTGGACCACGAAACTCCAGATCACATATTCTTTGGTTGTCCAATAAGAGACAAATAAAGTACGTACTCCTATATTATCATCACTCCTCTCCAGCCTCGATCCTGAAATTATCCACAGTGTAGGAAAATTCTTGTCAGAAAATGAGATATTTTTTTGGTTTTTTTGGCTTCTTTCATTTTTACACAATCATACACCTAATGCTATGCATTTTATATTCTACCCTTGACAGAAATCATAATTTTCAGGATGAAATGCCCAAAATAAAAAAAAATATTTTCTAAATAATATTATGTTGGTTGAATTAGCTACGGACTTAAATAAATAAATAAATATATTAAATGGTTATATTGCTTTTTGCCCAAGGCCAAAAATTTTAAATGTCAAGATAGCCATAAGCAACATGATTTCATCATAAAGATTATAATCGCCTCGAGTTCTGCTCAATGACAAGACAATAAATATTATTACACCTTTATTTGTGATGCGTCTGATTTGTCTGCAGATGTGACACATGCGGCAGAATATTTGGCTCCAGAACTGCTCTCAGTAACCACGTACTATATCACATGCCCAAGGAAGAATATCCATTTGTATGTTGCAAGTGTGCCAAGCGCTTCACGACCGCCCGAATTCTTAAGTCCCACGAATTGACACATATCCCCAGAGAAGAAAGATTCGTCTTGCCCTGTGATGTGTGCGGTCAGAAGTAAGTATTTGTTACTCGAATAACTTACGTAAAAAGTTCTTCAAACTCCCAGACTTCCATATTAAATGCACTTATTTTAAATGTCAGCTGTTTATGCTTTACCACAGTCAAACAATAAATGTCTCTTAATAATATAAAGGTAATCTTCAAAATGCTACACAACGTAAAATTACAGTCCCCGATAAACTTCTGTGATGTCCCGATAAGGACCGAATACCCTTTTCCAATGACCCGCAAACACTGAATTGAAATTATGTTTCTGCAGTTAACTTTGCGTACTTACGCAAGTGTATTCTGTTCGCAAGATTTATTTTTCTTGCATAGGTATTTGTTTTAAGTGTTTTGAAATAATTTTATTTATTTTTACTCCATTTATTCCAGATTCTCATCTAAAGGAGCACTTAGAACTCACAAACGTGTCATACACGATAAGTTAAAGCCCTTTATTTGTGATTTATGCGGTCATGCATTCGGAGCTAAGGCAAACTTGGACGAACACCGCATCCGACATGGCGAAGAAAAGAATTTCTGTTGCACGGAATGTACAAAACGGTAAATTGGAAAATAGTTTTCACCTTTTTAATAAGCAATATTGACAATATTAAGAAACACAAACTACAGTATAAGGAAATAATATTAGTTGTATGTTTTTTTTATAGCTCAATATAATTTACAAAAATAAATCAGCTGTCTCAAGTTTTGGTGCAAGTATTTCCCTCCATTACTGCTAAAATATCTATTCATTTTTTTTTAGATTCAAAACTAAAGGCGCTATGATTCGACATATGGATACTCACAGTGACACAGCCTACCAATGTCCCAACTGCCCGATGCTCTTGAATTCCCGAAGGACTCTCAAGAATCACCTTTCTGTTCACGATACTAAAGCCAACCACATCTGCCCATTCTGCAACAAAGCCTTCAAACGTAGTAAAGATTTAAAAGTGTGTATTTTATTACAATTGTATCATTTATTACCAAAATTCTTTTATTAACTATCACTTTCTTACGACGATTGTAGTTTCAGATCGTAACCTCCTAATTTGGTGAAATATTTGTTCTTAGTATGAATCCAAAATATTTTTTTTTAACTAGCCCGCAAAATTAATTATTAAATAAAAATAGGTAGAACATTTGAAAGGGTTAAAAGCAAAAGCATCACTGTCCATGATTACTGTTTTTGGGAAGACTAACAAAACCAGTAGCAAAAATACTATTTCTTTCAAGTTCAATGTGCAACTTGTGTGTGGTATAAAAGATAGCAAAGACAATTCTTTTTACGTAAGAATGTACACATTGAACTAAAAAAAATAATATTTTCACTGCTAGTTTTGTCGGTCTTCCCAAACATAGTGATTATGGACAGTGGCGTATTTGCTTTTATCCCTTATTTCAAATCCTCTTTATTTTTTTTAAATTATAAACACCAATGTTTTAATTTCGGTGCTGCTTTAGCTGTACTAGAAAAAACTATTCAAGTTACGGTAGAGTGAGGATCGCATCTTGAACCTCTGATGCAGAGGTCGTAATTTTCGCCTCTATGATCAATTGTCAATTTTAACTGACAATATATATATATATTTTTAAAATGTATTTTTAAAAATATATACACGTTCACCCTCACTAAATATAGTAAACTAAAAAGTCTATAACTAATCTTCGAGCTTGGGCCTCATGAATGGGTATTCATTATTACCTTTTGAGCGGAAACGAGGGTGAAATACGATTTTGATTGCGTTAGAGTGAGACGGATATATGAGAATCAAACTAACTTACGAAACGAAATTGTGATAGAATACAGGCTCTTATCCGTTGTTTAGATATTATCATATTACATACATGTATTGTTTTTCATATGTGGCTTATAACCTTTACATGAATTATTGCTATACCATGTATATATCTTGTAAATTTTACATTATTTAATATTTGTTATAGTGTCATGTAAAACTGCATACAGGAGAACGTCCATATACTTGTCCCTGGTGTTCACGGACCTTTAGCAATGGTTCTAACTGTCGGATCCATAAGCGCCGAATGCATCCAAATGAATTCCAGATAGCAGAGACACTTAATCCATACGCTCCAGGTAACTTCGTAACAAACTTATTTTTAGATACTGCGTATTTATTTTAATTGTAATATTATGTGTGGATGTGAATCTGGTATGCAATTCTTTGATTACTATTTGAAAACCATATATTAATGACTTATCTTTACATTCAAATCGTAGTTTGGCCAATGATGTATAATTAATTAGATATTAGGAGTGCAAAATTGACGCATCTCAATACACGCCTTCTTCCTCTAACAGACTTTTGTTGTGATCAGACATGATACTGCACAGAAAAATGCCACCATGTGTTACGAGAATTTGCTTTAATTACTCTCCAACTACATATAATAGAACAGATGTATTGTTTTATTCTCAAATACAATCAGATTTATCCAAAGCAATTTTCACAACAAAATACTGCATTCAGAAGACTGAAGACTCGTTCATGCAATTAAAGAAGTTATTGAGTTAAGTTTGAGAAAAAACTTTTAAATGCAAAGGTCTATACTTTTTTTTTCTATCAACGCTTTCACATTTTTAAAAAAGAAAGTGCGCAACTTTATTTAAAATATTCCGATTTGAATGAATGGAGCGAGTGTTTAAAAAATAAGTTTGTTCTACTTCATCGTAAATTACATGCAATATTCTTAAAAAACATCTTAATACCTACCTATTATTTTACTTAATTTATTAAAACACAAATTAGTGCTTTGTATTTTTCAATTTAACAAGTATCAATTATTAACTTTTTCCTTCAGATTTATTATTTTTAACAACACCTAATGACACCAACTCTCTTTCAGTTGTTAAAGCTGAGCCCAAAAAGGTGATCCACGC
The DNA here is from genome assembly GCF_059751315.1 of Micrasema longulum. Taxonomy (NCBI): domain Eukaryota; kingdom Metazoa; phylum Arthropoda; class Insecta; order Trichoptera; family Brachycentridae; genus Micrasema; species Micrasema longulum. The sequence continues at coordinate 413,065 of NW_028277757.1, forward strand.
TATATTCAAATCCACTCATGTTCTCACTGAAGAAGATCGAGATTTGAAAGGAGACTTGAGACAACAAATTCCTCCTTCAATTAATATACCGGCAGAACACAATCCTCAACTTCCAGATGATTTAAAGCCTACAGGTTTTCCAATTACGTGTAAATAGCGCATAATTTATGAATAGTTTTACAAAAGAAATGTACATAATATTATTTGATAGAAATGGTGTATAGGAATAATACTGTTAATGTATTTAAAATACAATATAAATAATGATTTTATTATTTTTATTTGTTTTCCACAAAAAAATACCAGCTATAAAAATTCATACCAGAAATCTTAAATATTTTTTAGGGCAATTGTTCTGTACCTTTTATTCCTTGCTATGTTTATAATAAAACAAACATTAAAATTCCAACATATATTTATGTTATCGTACATACTTATAAAAATATAATATCATTCGCTTTTATAATATTTAATGTCAGCAACATTTTAATACTTAATTTGAGATAATCTTTAAAAAATACTTAAATTTGTACTATAAAAATATTTATTGCGAATCCACCTTAACAACAGGTAAAACCTGAGTTTTATTTATTGGAGGAATCATGCCATATATTTTACTCTCCTCACATACTATTTGGAATAGTTTATTAAATATGTATGCTCTCTGGAGAGTAGATTCAGCCTTGTTTGCAAAGATTCGGACATACTCAAAATATTGTTGTTAAGTTTGCATTAATTTCTGAATGAATAATACTGCATATCAAAAACTTGTTTAAAACTTAAAATTTGTAAAAGTGTTCTAAAATAAAGTAATTATTTAATACATAAAGAGAATACCTAAACCTCTGAGTAAATATTTTCAATTAATGACAAGTTTTTCATGAGGCTCACTCATTTTCAATACATTTTTATCAACAATAATGGATGTCCTTAGTTGAAGTATCATCATCCCCCTTTCCACACCAGTGATGCACAGAGCATTGCAGTAAAATAAATGCAGCTGAGTTCGATCATCTGTTATGTGAAGTGATCAGTCTTACGCTTCAGGTGCCAGTCCAGAAACAATGAAATACTGCAATTTAAAAAACTCTAAAAATAAATATATCATGTCCACACTGCCAGGAATCGAACCCAGAACATTAAGAATCGCAGGCAAACGTCAACCACTACACAAAGAGGCGGACTTATCTCTGCTTGTTTTCCTTATTCAGGATTTTCCCGAGCAGCCACCGAATAGAAGAGTCATCCAGGGTTTTGGTTCTATTTCAGAAACAGAACTGTATTCTTCATCCGCCTGGGCACAGAGGTGTTAATGTATACCTTACGCTATATCGTCATTCCCTCATCTGCGCCTGTGGCATATCCCGATCATTTGTTATATTATGTAGACACAAAGGCAAGATTGTCAATCTTGAGTTTCAGGTGCCAGACTATGACATATTTCAGTATAAAATCTTTTAAAATAAATATATTATATCAACCATAAATAAAATTATTTATGTAATACTAGCGGACCCGACAGATGTTGTCCTGCCTAAACGTTGGCTTGCCTGCTATTAGCTGGTTCAGAAAATGTTTTTTCGATATTTGAATTTTCAATAAACTATATACTAAGTGACATTTGACATTGAGTTTGACATTTCAATCCTTTCCATTTCACCTACCGGATCCAATTGTAAATCTAAACCATCCAGGGACCCACTCAAACACACATAAAAAATTTCATCAAAATCGGTCCAGCTGTTTAGGGAGTCCGGTGACACACGTACAGAAAATTATATAATATAAGGATAAGTTGTACTTTTTAAAGTGGAAATAGTTATAAAATAAGGCAATAAAAAAAATTTCAATTACATTTTCTTCAGACAAATAAAAGTGGTGGATTCTTGTCATCAGAAACACCGTGCATTGCCATTTCGTGCCTTTTCTTGTTGTCGTCTCGGGAGAACTTCTTTCCACAAAATCTGCAGAACTTAAGTTGCTCCTTGGAATGTATGAGGAGGTGTCGCTTACGACCGGATGAACTCACAAAACTCTTGTCGCAGTATGTACATTGATAGTTCTTAATATTATTATGCCTGAAAAAAGTTCACAATGTCCAATTACTTTTTAAAATTACACTCAAACAATAATAATAAAAATTGAATTTGTAAATCAAAATCTAGATTCACAGTAATGCTTTTATTTTCTTCGTGTCTTCTTGCTTCTGAACAAACTAATCAGACCTGAATAAATTCCTGTGGATATTTTCATTTTTACTTTATGTTTATTAAATCAAATTAGTATAATTTTAGTGATATAATGTATTAAAAACTTGGCTTAAATATAATTTATGAGGACGGCAAGAATTAGCTCTAAGACAAACAAACCAACCAGATGCCAGCTGTTAAACTTTAAAAAAAATACTTTTCTGTGTAATGGTGACTACCAACATAAGTAGAAAAAAATAGAGACATACTAAGGGGTACCAGTAATTCAATAATAAACTTGCAGTATTTAATTTTGATAGGTACAAGAGTAAATACATCGTAAATTTCATCCATATTTTAATGAACATCATATATTTTATATATATATTTTATTTTATAAAATTTTTAATTAATTATTTGATCCTCAATTTTTAATATAATTATAACAAAGTACATACCATCGTTCGTGGAATGATCTCGCAGAAGATGTGATAAATGATTTACTACAGTAGCTACAAGAGTACGGTCTCTCATTAGTATGTGAACGGATGTGGATTTCCAATTGGTATTTATCTATGAAACTCTTACTGCACAAATGACATATAAAATTTTTCAAACCGGAATGAAAGAGTCTGGAAAAGAGTAAACATAAAAAGGATAAATAACCCGATCTCTATACCTTTTCTCATGCCTAGATTTCCACATTCCCCAATAATTCATTAATCTCGGCCGAGATATCTATTAAATAATTATTTCCTTCATCTCTGTTCAGATATTGGTAAGCATATTAGATGCCATCAAGAAAGAAGATGTCCATAAAACATGTGTGTTGTGTAGCGCTTAACCATTCATAAATAACAACATTTTCAAATGCATTATTTACTACTCATAAGGCTTTTTTCATATGAGAAATCATTCAACAATATAGAATAACAAAGGCGAAAGGTTTAAAACATAATTTCCCACGCAAATATATTTTTATTTCAAAAATACATTCTATCTCGCTTAGTTTTTTTCTAAATATATTTCATCTTAAAAATACACGCGTATAAGAACTACACAGAAATACAGTCAAGGCTGCATCCAAAACATTTATCGCAAATTGTAAAAGAAAAAATATGGAAAATGAGTTTCTTCTGGGTTATTATTACCAAAATCGTACCTAGGGTCATGAGTGCCCCTGGCAAGATTTGAATGTTGCGCCCCCCGAGACTTATTTTCTAGGAAGAGAAAGAGAAAAGAAGGCTGTGGGTCTGCAGAGTGCGCTCCCCTGAGAGTTTCGCCTGGCCAGCCCCTAGCTACGACACTGATTATCAGCCTTTCTTGATGTGTAATCAACAGTTTATAGAAACAATAATAATAATGGTTTACCAACATAACGATTCCAATAGTCTGCTCCATTTTTGCGGTAATAGATTTTACAACCTGTTTTTGAGAGACTTTTTTATATGCAGTGCAAAATAATAATAAAACGTGTCTAACCTACTAGTGTTTTTATTGTACAGATCCTCCTTAGGACAGGTTTCCCTAGTGGTGAGATGAGGGGGACTCTTAAATTTATTTCATATAAAAAATATTTCATACATTCATTTTTTTAAATATCTAAAAATATCCATGCTATTATTTATCAACATGGTTGAATAATTCTTCTGACTTCTGTCTAGCCAACCCACTAACCACTTTAAAAAAAGATATGTATTCAGTACAATCCGGGTCAAGATTTTACAATGTTCGAGCAATAAATGAAATATTTTGGGTCTCAGAATATTCATTTATAATATCCCCATGACCCATCCTCTAGTTTGACTCTTGGTACAAATATGTATAAATCGCTTCTAAAAAATAAATCTGAAAACGTATGTTTTTCAAGAAAATAAATAAAATATCACACTTACAGATGTCTTTCGAGTCCACCTAGACTCAAAAAAGATTTTTTACAACCTTTAATTTTGCAACCAAACTTCTTTCTGTCAGATGAATGAATTTCAACATGGAGATTTAATTTTGCCTTTGTGTTGAAACATTTGGAGCAAATATCGCATTTGTGATTGTGTCCTCTTTTGTGCATGTTACGGTGGTCTTTTTCATTTCTGTAATCTTTAATTAAAGGAGAAATATAAATGCTTTTTTTTTTTTTTTTAATAAATGTCTACCGGTTTCTAAACTTATTGATTTTTGAAAGTACAATATGTGTACGCCAAAGCGATTCACTAAAATAAAAACATTTTTAGAAAATTACAAAATTTGAACATTTCATTACCAACTAACTATTGAGAGTCAATGACACCATATATTTTATCATTTAAAAAAACAGATTATTTTATTATAACACAAATTTCGATGAATGTAGTTATTTGATCTGCTACACGGAGATAAGGATACCAAATGCAGTATGTTTTGATCATCTATTACACGAAGGTAAGGTGATCAGTCTTACGTTTCAGGTGCTAGTCTAAGACTGATCACCTTACCTTCATCTAGGGTAGTGGTTGGCAAACTCATTAGTCAAAAGAGCTAAAGATCAGCAATCAAACAATTGAGATTTCCTTTAAGAGCCAAATTCCTGTTTTAAACTGTTTCTTATATAAGCCAACGTACTTTTTTAATAAAGAACGTGCATAAGCAGCAGAAAATATGCATATTCGCTCTCCATTTTAACTAGAAATTATTTAAATTGGCGATGATAAAAAGCTTTAGCTAAAATTGTGATGACAATATTGATCATTAAAACATTTCTTCTGGAAATGTTCTTGATGAATGATGCATCTTTGCATTCAGATCTCGCTTCCTCTATAATCATGGATATTCTCATGCACGCGCGCCGATTATTCCGATTTTCACCATGTCCATCTGGTAAAAAGAGGTGTCTCGTGATTAATTTTTGACTTAAAAATATTTTTAAAAAAACATTTTGCCCCATCTGCATCATTGAAACAATTTTATCAAGTTTAATATGATGTTTTTCCATGCATTTAATGACAGCATTTGCAATATTATCGCCACGTGTTGGAACTTTCAGTGGCAATAATCCTGAAAGTTCTTCCTTAGAAATCAATCAAATAAAGGAGAAACTTGTGTTGTGTGAGCCGCGGTCAAGAGGCTAAAGAGTTACATGTGGCTTGCGAGCTGCAGTTTGCCAACCTCTGATCTAGGGCATCTTGGTGAATGCACCAACCACTATACTACAAAGCCGGATTTATTTCCATTCGATTTCCTTTTTCAGGAATTTTACCTTGAAGTAACCACGTCGAAAACAAAAAAATAATTGTATTTATCATCCGCCCGGACGGACACAGAATAATATTATTTACAAATATTACAAAATAAAACTTTAATAATGAAGTACTCACATTTCCCACAAATTTCACAGAAGTATCGTTTTATTCCAATATGTGACTCTTGGTGAGCTACTAGTAAATATTTCCATTTGAAGGTTTTGAGACAAATAGAACAAGTCAGCAATTCTAATAGTGGTTTTTCTTTTTGCATTTTTAATTTTTCTTTAGACGCTTTTTTCATTTCTTAAAACAGAAGAGGAATTACATTAAACACCGAATTGCCTACAGAAGACATTTAAATTCAATGAAATGCAATAAACAAAATTAAATTCTAATGTAAAATATTAAATAATATTTTATGCTATAATTAAAAGAGGATAGAATGCCACATGCATCTATCCTGACATACATTTCCTATCGATGGCTTCTTCCGCATTCATACATCTTGTTATGCATGCCCTTTGATCGCATCTGCTTTTGATATGTTGATTATGACCAAACTTGAGATTTTGGTTTGTCTGATCATACCATTACCTCCCATCAATTAATATATGCTTTTGTAGTGTCTAGAGTCGATTATTGTAATGGTATCTACGCATGTATATCAATGAATAAAATGACTCGCCTACATTCTGTATTAAACAGGGCGGTGAGACTTATTTTTGGAATCTCTAAGTTCAGTCATATCACTCCACTACTCTGAAAATTACACTGGCTACGTTTTCCACAGAGAGTGGACTCTCTGTTGGCTTTGTAACTCTGCTCCGAAATATCTAAAAGAACTATACATTCCAGATGAACTAGCTTACCTAGCTTAGCTAAACCATTTGAGTAAATCCATAGTATGTGGAGACAAAAATATATACGGCGGCCTCCGTGGTGTAGTGGTCAAGACGCTTGACTCACGCACGGAAGGTTCCGGGTTTGATTCCCGGTGAGAACACAAAAATTAAAAATGTGATTTTTCTCAAGCCTGGTTGTTCTGTAATGTAATTCACCACTGTAATTGGGCATCCTAGCCTGTTGTGGTGCAAAAAAAAAATGAAAAAAAATAAATTGTTTTATTTAAGTTGTGAATTTCAAATTAAAATTAAATTGATATTCATAAAATCCCTTTGTAAAGCGCCCTTGAGGTATTTATTATATTACAAAAATGGCACTATACAAGTTAACCGTTATAATATCTATCTTGGCCGTCCTCGTCCTATGTTACCATTTATCCTCACCATCTCGTTATCCATTCGTTCAGACGAACAAACCATCTTATTGATCCTTTCTTAATCTTTTTAATAATTCAGATTTGCATTCTTGTCTGATTTCATTATTCGTAACCCCATCACGCATTCGTCTAACTAAGAAATCGCACTTCAATCACATTCATTTTGCTTTTACCCTTATTCTGCCAGTTCCATGTTTCACATATATAAGTTTTAATCTCATTAGATTTAACAGAGGCCATTTACTTTACTTTTTCTATCGCGTTCCATACGTCTAATTGCTTTACTAGGCTTTAATATAATGGGGCTGGACGTGTTTTCAAAATCAGGAGAGTTTCCATCACATTCTCCACCATCATCTCCAAGTTCTTCTTTAAAGGAATCATCTTCATATTTGATATCATCTCCAAAAATATCTGCCAAATTGGAGGCATATTCATCATCTCCCTCTTTCTTTATCTCTCCTTTGTTCAAAAACTTTCCGGCATTATTCAGCAGAATTGAAAAGGAACTCTCGCATAGTTGACGGAACTTGTAAGCGGAGCATAAATTTTTAAAACATATTTCACAAATTTGCGAGGGAAATCCATCTGTCTCGGAGATCTTAAACAAAGCGAAAAATGTATAATTAAAAAACATTTCTATCAACAAGTAAATTACACCACAAAATGCCACGTTTCAATGTGTGAGAGATACAGGTGTATTATATTACAAAAGGTATTTTTCCTTATAATACAATGATAAGTGTCTACCATCAATTTCATATGCTTGCAATTCAGCAGGACTTACACATAAGTTTTTCGTTAGTACATACTTGACCGCTTAAGGACTACGCCCGAGTATACTCGGGTGAAAATAAATAATACTACGAGGCACAATGTTTTTTTCTAATTCTTTGTATTTATAAGGCATTATTAATGAATTATGATGAATAAAAATCAATCTTTTTTTATGATTTTTTTTTATTTCTTGACCCTATGCACCATAATATAAACAACATTTTGTCCCATTTTGAGCCCAAAATGGCTTTTATGAAGGATATATCATCAGTGATACTGCAATACCGCATGACTATCAATTGAATTTTTCGGCAGGGGTTCCTAAAAAGCATTCTGTTAATGTATTACTTACTATTCAAATTGACTAAAAATACCGCTGGAGTATAAGAAAAACTATGATTATTTAGAGCAAAATTAGCAATAATTAAAAACAAACGGCCCTTAGTCCCTATAATTGATTTATTTCAGTAAAACATTTTCGTAAAAAAAAAAGACAGGTTATGCGGTATTGCATTATCACCGATAATATATGTCTCAGAAAACAAAATTCATTCATAAAAAAATTTAAAACATTTTTTTAATGATTCATGAAGCGGTTAAACAGTTTTTTTAGAAAAACAATAAAAGCATATAAAACCACATTAAGATTTTATGATATTATGCTGACCAGTTCCGGAACAAAACTGTTGCGTTGTCGAAGCATCTTTTTTGTATATATTTTTTAATTAATTGCAATTATTTGATGCAGAAAATTTTGAAAACTATTAAGTATCTTTATTATTTGTGGCAGTTTAATTTAAAAAGAGAACATACATTACAATACTGTTTTTCATTCCACAATTGCAATATTATGCATTACATTTTCAAGCAATTATAGTTTTGCTCTCAGCGACATAGCTAGACTTAATTGGTTTAGATTCATTCCAGATCACTTTGTTCAATAAATCAAAAAGTTTAATAAATAACAAGTAATGTTTTCTACGTACGGTGACAGTTGCACATGCTAAAAGCATATCTTTGCAAGACATTGAAATATTTCCAATAAATTCTTCAGTCCCAAAAATTTTTGACATGACTCCTTCTCCTAAACACACTCGACAAATATGATTATAGCGCATTCTGAAAATAGTTGTCTTAAATGATCTAAACACTGCACTTGTAACTATCTTGTGGCCAGATCAGCAGTACGGAAATTTTACGTTTTAATCTAAATAAATCAAACAATAGATCCTTTTCGGCCGTCCCTCACATTATTTTGATTTATTCTGACTTTGACGTTTTATTATTTTTTGACAATGTGACATGTGACACTACTATGGTTTCTAATCCACAGACTACAGATATCTTTAGACAGGAAACTGTGGTGCATATATCTAAGCATTTTGGCGTCGATCGCAGCGCTTCTTAGTGAGAGGTTCGTAAAGCTTAACGACACCGCCGTCCCACTATGAAAAATGGTAGAACAACGACATATCATAAATTATTTTTACCATTGTTGCTACTGACAATATATTTTTTAAATAGTTAGAGAGTCAAACTTTAAAATAATGTCAGAATTTAAAATAATAAAATAAAATACTTTTTTTTTCAATGACACAAACTGTATTTTTTACGGATACCATTTTAAAACTGTTCACTTGATCACTTTAAAATTGAATTTTTTATTAAACTTTGGAGGGATAGATATAAAGTATTTAATACGAGTATATCTGAAAATTTCATTTTTTAAACATCATAAAACAAATAAAACATTTTTTTTCCTTATATGTACAATAAATTATTATTTTTAAAAAAAAGTTCATCGAGACTTTTGCAAGTTACTCACGTCTCTCCATATTTTACATTCAATGTTGTTTTGTAGTCTAGGCATTCATAAAAAAAAACATTTATAAAAATTAGCTGCCAAAATGTGCCTATCACTAAGTTATTATGAAAAATGTGATTAAAGTCAGAAAACCAAAACCCGCCATCTATTAGACTATTATGACTATTTATGAAAAATATTTTCTAACTAGTTTGTTATTCATTATGAAATCATTTTTTGATATTATTGACCAACGCGTAAAATATCGGTTAGACAATAATTTACTCACCATAAATATTTAAAAAACCACATTCATCTGCTTCAGTATCACAACAAAAAAAACAGAACCTGAAAATTCTTCATTCAAGATCCATTCGTGCATACCTAATACTTTGTGAAAATTTAGAACAAATAAATTCAATAAAATACTTAGGGGTCATAATAGATTCTAAACTAAGCTGGAAAGATCAAATTATATTAATATCCAAGCAAATACGGAAATCAGCATACATTTATAAAAGCCTAAGAAATATTTTGAATGCTCAACTTATGAGACAAATTTACTTTGCTTTTTGCCAAAGCAAACTATCATATTACAATTTAGCTTGGGGAGGTTGCTCTCGTTCAATCCTTGAACCAGTTGAAATAGCACAAAACTGGATCATGAAGATCATTCTCAAAAAACCTTTGAGGTATCCAACGGAAGATATATTCGCTGAGTTAAAGATATTGGATGTGAGACAATTGTTTGTGAGGTGCCTACTACTTAAATTTTATGATAAATTAAGGGAGTTCAAAAGAACCCAATAAAATATAAGCACTCGTTCAGCAGCACAAATTAACTGTTTTGTCCCATTTGTATCAACCGCCTTTGGTAAAAAGCAATATAATATAATTGCTCCAAAAATATTTAATGATTTATTGCCAAATATGAAAGACTCAAAATGAAAAACAAATTTTAAAATAAAAATAACTGCACATATAAATAGTGAAGCGAGAGATTTTTTTGAAAAATATATGTAAATCAAAACACGTACTACTTTATATAATTGTTACACATATTATTTATATTTTTATGTATTTCATTGCTTTATATTTGTTTTTATTATATATTATTTATGTTTAAGTAACATGTATTCTTGGCTCATATATATACTTCATATTTGTATAATAATCATTTTTAATTTCTTACGTTTGATTAGCTAGGCATTTATAATTAAGTAGTATTAGTTTTTCTTTTTTATGTTATTGTTTTATTAGTATAGGACTACTAACGCTCTAAAGATAGAAAATCTCCACCTTAGAACAGGCTGAGCCATGTTAGATGGAGACTATCATAAACAGAGAATACTCCGTTTTCGTTTTACGTAAATTAGTTTTATATAGATTCCCTGTTATTAAGTAGGTATACTATTTTTTTGCAATAAGTAACATATATTTTTTTTAATTGATAGGTACGAGGGTTGTGTAAAAAATACGGTTCTCAAATGTTTTTCAGGTTTAAGGCATTTTTCATTTGAACTAAAAAATACATAATTGAAAAGTTTAATTTATCAACTATTTTTCAACATAATCACCAGATTTTTCAACCCATTTTTGTTGAAGACTAATCCACTTTTGGAATCCAGATTCAAAGAAGTCCCCCGCCAGTCCGTGGAGGAATTTGGTGACCGCTTCCTTCACTCTTTCATCAGTCTCGAAACGTTGTCCATCCGAATGTTGCTTTAATTTTGGAAACAAGTGGAAGTCACTCGGTGCAAGATCAGGTCTATAGGGAGCCTGTTCAAAGAGATCCCAGAGAAAATTTTCGATTGAATCCTCGGTTAAGCGCGAGACGTGCGGGCGCGCAATGTCGTGGTGCAGTCTAACGCCTTTCGTCAGTCTTCCTCTCCGGCGATTTCGGATGGCTCTTCTGAGTTTTTTCAAGGTCTCGCAATAATTTTCCGAATTTATTGTGGTCCCTCGAGTCATAAACTCAACAAGCAGGACGGTTACCAAATTCCTCCATGGACTGGCGGTAGACTTCTTTGAAGCTGGATTCCAAAAGTGGATCAGTCGTCAACAAAAATGCGTTGAAAAATCTGGTGATGATCTTGAAAAATAGTTAAGCTTTTAAAAGAAATTAAGCTTTTCAACGATGTATTTTTCAGTTCAAATAAAAAAATGCCTTAAACCTGAAAAAAAAAAGCGAACCTTATTTTTTACACAACCCTCGTATTTGTCATTTTATAATATTAATAATAACCATCGATATCAAAATAATTAGTTTGTAAGTTTGTATATATATTATAATCAAATGAACACTATCTTTTATGTTTTCAATGTTCTTTTTAATATTTTATAGTATGAAAATAAAAATATCATTATAAAATTTATTTTATTCGAATCTTTTAAGATTATTTCATATTCGTGTATTTTTTTAAATATACCTCTAAAAATAAAAAAGGTGTTGACTTTTAATCCGAAAACGACTTTTATTTTCCATAGTGCGTCGCTATAACTTAAGGTTCGAATCTTTGCTAAAGTTTAATGGGACTGGCAGCGCTAATATCGGTCACAAAATACTCAGATAAAGATATCTTCTTTGCTTCTCTCCATCCATCTCAGTGTATAAAATCATAGTTTTACATTATCTCCGAGTGTATATATGTTCTTTGTCTATGCTCATCACTTTTGACATCAACATTGACATTTGAAAGTAGATAATAAATAATGATTTGGTTGAATAATTATTATATTCTTATCACTTGTTTCGGCTAATTTAATATCAGTAAGGTGACTTTATTGTACGCCGTATTTTGTATTTAGTGTTTTATAAACCAGTAATAAAAATGAACTTCGAAACTATTTGTCGTGTTTGTTTAAAAGAAGGTCCGATGAAATCAATTTTCACAGCTAGGAAATCAGATGGTGAACGTAAAATTTCGTGTTCAGAAATGATTACAAATTGTGCTACAGTAACTGTAAGTAATATTTATAAGAACCTAAAATAATTTGATTCACGTAAATGTATTAAAAAATATATGTTTATTTTATTATTTACGATATCCAGTGTTTTTTATTGATTTCATTGCTTTTTTACTCAGATTTCTAAGGAAGATGGACTTCCGAGTCATATTTGCATTTCCTGCTTTAAGAAATTGTGGTCAGCTTACAAATTCAGGCAGCTTTGCGAAAAGTCTTTTACTTGTCTTCTGAACTGTGCATCCAAACATTCTGACGGTGAAGTAAAGATTGAGAAATATGAGGACCTTCAAGTAGATGACTCAGATATTTATATCAAACCGGAAGTAAATTTGTCTGAGAACAGTTATTTACCAAACCAGATAGAAATGAAAAATGAAGATATAACTGCCTCTGACAGTAGTTTTGAAGAGGATTTAGACAATTCACATTTTGTAGATGAAAATTTTACCTCACCCCAATCTAATGAGGATTCAAACTACAAAGAAATGAAGAGACATAAAAAAAGTAAGTTCAATAATATTTACGATTATGGCAGAAAAGCGAAAACAAGTTGTTGCGACACATACATTTATGCCTTACATTTTTGCTATTAACATATTTTCCGGTTTAACTGAATTTTTGTTGAATCGAAACCTCATCGGTCCCATCAAATTCCGTTAAACGGTGCTGTTGTGTATTTTTATTTTCAAGTTCATACTCGTTAATTTTTCAATTTTAACATTATTATGAAAAAAAACAAGTATGTCTTTATAATATTATCATTTAGACCTTGATTATGAGTAAAAAATTATGTCATCGCTATCCTACGAAGAGAGGTGAATGTTTCTAACTCCCCAAAACAATAATCCAGGCAACTCAAAACAATCTGTATTATAAAAGACTTAGGATGTTTAATGAGTTGCCTACGGAGATTAGGGATGCTGGGTCTATCGCAACGTTTCGTGGGATGGGGATGATTTTTGTTAAAAACAAACATCCATATAGGTAGATAGTGTCATCGGAAAGCGTCTGGATTTTATAACAATGTTTTGTTTTTAAAATTATTTTTGTATGTATAGTGTTTATTAGTTAAAGTATAACTAGGTTTTTAAATTTTATTTGTATAACTATCTAAATAAATGGTACTCAAAATTCAACACTGTAATAATTTATTCAGCACTATACTTGTATTATATTGTTTCAGATGGAAAAAAAGCCAGGAAGAAAAAAGACAAACTCAACAAGAAACAAGAAATTTTAGAAGAAATGGAGGATATTGAAAGTTTGGGTTTTCCGTGCTCGTTTTGTCCGAAAATATTCAAAAGATCCTGTCGCCTAATTGCCCATCAAGATTTCCACATGGGAATTAAGAGGTACTTCTGTGAACTCTGCAAGAAATGTATGTTCCAATTTAGTACTACTTTATTAATTTATCATTGTCCAAATTTCAGTTTTTGTTTAATTCACAAGCGCGATGTGATTTCTAACACAATTAAAACCTTACCAACATTAGTGATTGTCATCAAAAAGTACTGGGTTATCTTTTGTACTCTGAAATGATCATTGTTTTTGGCCCAAATAATGTTGATAACAGTTAACGACAATGAAAATAACTCTAAATCAATATTTTCACTAATTCAAGGAACATGTTTCTTCACTGCAATTTAACTTTGATTTTTGACTGTAGAAAGAAATGTACATATTATTTACTGTATACATTTGCAGTATGTTTACTTTGTAAAAACATTTTACGGTCTTTGATTTACACCTTTTGTACTTATGTGTTTTATTTGGCTGATAATTTGGCCTGCAATGTCTAGCTAACATGAACCTTTAAAGGTTGAATAAATAAATGATTTCCCCAACTATTATTTGTTAAATTTTATATTTTTGCAGCTTATAGATCAGAAAAGGATCATTTGGGTATGCACAAACGTGGTTTTAAATTCAAGTGCGAAATTTGTGGAAAATTCTTTAACACTAAATCTAAATTAAGCATTCATACGGAAACACACAATCAAAACAGAGAAAAAATTGTGTGTGGACTTAATGGATGTACCAAAGTATTTATGACTGCAGGGGGCTTAGAGAGACATAGGTATGTTTTAAAATAATCTTGATTTTTCTAATATTGCTATGATATTTATAAATGTAAAATTTATGTGTTTTCAATTGCAGAACTTTCCATGATGGCCTAAAAAATATCATATGTCATTTATGCAGCAAAAGTTTCATAGATAAATACTTATTGGAAACACACCTTCGAAGCCATAACAATGAAAGACGATATCCGTGTTCTTACTGTGATAAAAGATTCATCCAATCGTCAGCAAAGGTTGCTCATGAAAGAAGGTTTGTGTTCATTATTTTGTGCAAATAATTTTTGTTTTTGCTGGCCTTACTCATTAGGCATTTGGCCATAGAATGCCGAATAATATTGTGAAATATGCATATTTAATATCTCCTACATCTTATCTCTATCCTCTTCTCATTTCCTCTTTTCCCATGTTAAAATAATCATATAATATTGAATGTTTACATATTATACTCATCAGTTTATTTTCAAATAATGTTTTTTGATGTGATAACTGACTTATGACATTGTATATTTCATTGAAATACTTTTTTAGTGTTCTTGGAGGCTCATTTTCTTTCTAATCAAATGTTTTAATTTATTTTAGGCACACTAACACAAAGAATTACCATTGTACTCTGTGCGAGAAGAGCTTTGTTTGCTCCTCGGTATTGAAACGCCATCTTCTGTGTCACAATAAAACAAATCAGGAATCTTGTCGATTTTGTGGTAAGAAATTCTCAAGGCTTGATAATAGGAAAAGGCACGAGAGTGTTATGCACGGCGTGACAGATAACTGTGATGAAAAGCATCTGCATTTCGAAAAATTGTGATTTGTTACTTCGTACTCACCAGATTTACCAAAGAAGTATCAGTTTTAGACAGTTTATCTTAGTAAACAGGAAACTTGAACATTATTCTATATCCAATTCATCTCTGCAAACTTAAACGAAAAAACTTCAAATTTCTGTTTCTTGGTTAATCAATTAGTTAAACATGTCCTCTGACTTACGAACAAGCAGACCTTCTCAACCTTGAAACTTTTTATCTTCTGACTCGTAGTCATATATTTTTAATGCATCTGTGCAAGTTTACCTTATTTAGTTACAATTTTATATTGTTAAGGTTTTCGCTTCATATTATTAAAACAGATGAGAAAAACAATTGCATGCCCTCGTATAAGGTGTATTTTTTGTCCATAATGTAAATTCCTCATACAAAAAGAATGAAAATAAGAAAATATTTTCTAACAATTATAGTATGAAAAAATATTATATTATATTGCCGTTGAAAATTAGACAGCTTTCACCAAAAAGGTGCATTTGATGATACACCCAATTCGGGAACCAAAATATTTTTATGCTTATATTATTTTTTAATAAAAATGTAAATGTGGTTTCACTTTACACTTGTCTTAGGATGTTTATTTATCAAACTTACCATGGTGAGATTATAATTATTATATCTTTTTAAATAAAAATGGATTAATGATTTGTTTTCTCATTTTTTCGTCCTATAATATCTAACAAGTTCCACTATTTTTGCCTGATAATTAATCAATATATTTATTTATTATATATGCGGCCTCAGCCAACTACAACAGTTATATGAAGAAATATATGTACTAGAGAGTAAACAAAAAGCTATGTAGCAAAGACAAACAAGGGCAATAAAATAATGGTATACAATATATTCATAAACACGATCAACATATAAGACTTCAAGCTAACCTATGCCGATCCATCTTCACCCCACACTGTGTTAATTAAAGCCGGAAGATCTATCCTAAAGAATTCCAAGTCGTGTGGTGAATTGACTAATCTGCACATTTTGGACATTGGGGCATAAAAAAAAAGTTACTGTTAGAAGATTGGATAAATAGCAGATTTTGACTTCTATCCGGTGACACGGTTGGGAACATGAAAAGACATTGATTGCAACAGGGATGGGACATTATTTATAGCATTAAGTATTTTGAAAATGCAAATAAGGTCCATCTCCAGCGGACTCCGTGGTGTAATGGTTAAGACACTTGACTTGAGCACGGAAGGTTTCGCGTTCGATTCCCGGTGAGAACTCAAAAATTAAATTGGATTTTTCTCAAGCCTGGATGTTCTGTTTTGTAATTCACCACTGTAATTGAGCCTTCTAGCCTGTTGTGGTGCAAAAAAACTCTTTTCTGCGTTTCTCCAATGAAGACAGATTACAAAAATAATTACAATAATAGTTACAATAATTTGATGGTCAAATGTATTGAATCAAATGCATTGGAATCTGAAAGTCAAGACAGGGCTTTTGACATGTCATTGGATAGTTTAACCCTTTGGTGCTGTGCAGCCATTTGATTTATGAAAAGTTAGACATTTTATGTGGGAAAATGAAATATTCATCGGCAATTATTTATAGTTGAAGTCAAAACTGATACTATTTTTTATCTAATTTCTAAAAACATGAAAAAACCATTAGCTCATGTTCGCATCGCTGTAGAAAGAACCGCCCCTAATGAAACTCTGAAAGCTACTAACTGGCATCTGGCAGAAGTACTTGCAACTTTGCTGTTTGCGCTAGTGATACATTTTTTTAAAATCTCGCTCCTGAATTTACCTGTAGTATCGAAAGTGAAATGCAAAGAGTCTGTGAGGCAATTATATATTTGACACTCTTACTTCACACTCCGCAACATGCGACACATTGGTAAACTTTCTATTAAAATTGTGATTTAACTTCGATTTTTAGATTAAGAGCTTTTTCTGTTCCCATGTTCCCAATAAGTATTAATTATTTAATAAAAAAATATCTTAACCTATACGTAAACATATAACAGAGGTATACCGAAGATTTTGACCCATAATTTATTATATTTATAGAGTTATAAAATGAAATGTGTACTAGCTTAAATTTACACATTACAACATCCATTTTTTTCTTCAGATTATTTTTGTTAAGTAAGAGCTGAAACCTATATTGATGTGGATGATTTTAATGATCACCTAAACCAGCCAAAAAAAAGTTGACAATACTTTTTAAATTTTGCTTCTTAGCCCTTGGTGAAATAAAATCTCACCCTTTTTTACATCACAAAAATGTTTCACAGCGTATGATTGCATAAACTAGCCATTGACAAGTCATAAGCCCTGTAAATTTTTAGACTTTATTACCCTCTCCTCAAAAATGTTCCCCATCTCTGTAAATAGGGGCGAAACGGGAAATGGGCAGGAGATTCGCTACGTACGACAGAGATGCGTGTACTTCGCGCACAACAGTCAGTTCTCTTTGCTGCGCTATATAAAACGGTTGTTGTCAGTGTTGGAGTGCGCTTAGTTTGAAATTCATAGAATGTTGGAGAAAAGGCTCTAAAGTTCTAATATTTGCTCTGTTATACCAAGGTAAATATCTATACACCATTCTTTATTAAAAAAATTACATAACATGTCAATTTCAACTTCCTTTTGACTGACTAAAAGTCTAGTGATAACTCAAGATCAACACTTATATTGGCCATAACTCCCGTGTTTTAAAGAACGCAACTGTCGGGGCGCAATGAGTGGGGCACAATGGGGTGGTACCCCGTTCCGCCCCTAAAAATATTTGTAAGTATCCTTTTTTCAACTAATATAAATGCGAAATCGATTTTCCTTGTTTGTTGGTTTCGCTTTTATACCTCTGACGTCACTTTTTCAACTGCAGATGGTGCGAAAATATATTAAAAAAACCAGCTGGCACTCCTGGTTCTCGGATGCTATGTATCAAGCTGTTGATGCAGTCATAAGTTAAGAAATAGGATACCTGGCGGCGTCTTATCGGTACGTAGTGCCATCATCAACACTTGAGAGCTATGTTCGGAAAAGACGGGAAAATCCAGAAGCTCTTGTTAATTAAATATATTGTATTGTATAATTAGGACGAGCATCATTTTGTGTCCAGCGTTAATTTCCCACTGTGCCCCGGGGGATGGGGCAGAATGGGAAATTTCCACTTTTTTTAGACACTATTTTTTTTATAGTAATTATATATTTAGGTAAGTTAAACACTTGTTTTTTTATAGATAAATAAACGTACAAATAGACAAATAATGATGGTATTCATTTTAAACTCTCACAAATTGCAATCGAAGCATAGCTACCCCATTTCGCCCTGGGTTAAACGTACTATTAAAACGTGACCATTATTGTCTATTATAAAAGATATATGGTTGTCAATAACAATAGACAATTAGTTTGACAGATGTCAACAGTCAATTTCTTGTTTAGAATAACTCGTACGTAGAATAAATTTCGTGTTATGATTTTATTGATGCTTTTATACTCATATTTACGAAAACATATTTAAAATAATCTAGAAAATGAGAATTCATGTAATTTGCCGGGTTTGTTTAAAGGAAGGCTCTATGAAGCCCATTTTTAAAACTAAAACCACAGTCGATGATAAAGAAGTGTCTTGCTCGGATATGTTGATGGCCTGCGCTTCTATTGAAGTAAGTTTAGTGTGATGTTTTTTTTTATTTTATTGAAAAGAGAAATACTAGAGTTCTTATTATTTACTCAAATATTTTAAATTTTCAGTCCATTTCCGGAAAGTTGTAAATAACTTGTGCTAGAAAAATGGAAATCGAGTTGTGGTAGAGTGGGATTTGAACCTGGGACCTTTGGTCCGTGAGTCCCCAATACTACCACGGGACCACAACCCGGTTGTGCATTTATCATTATTACAAAATGGGCAAAACAAATATTTTAATAAATATCTTCCTATTCGAACTTGTGTTCAAGTGTTTTCCAGAAGTAACCAATACTATCAAATACTATTCTTATGATATGAGAGCTATGAAACTATGAATTCGGCAATAAACCGTATTTTTGTAATATTTTGTTGTCATTTCATAGTGTACACAATTAGATGGTGCATTTATAACCCCTTTTCTAATTTATTGTTTGACCCGTAACTATTTTTTTTTTTCCTAAATTTCTATTATTTTTTTAAAAATCTAGACCCATAGAGTAATCCTCATTGAATGTTATACACTTATGCCAGCATTTGATCGAGTCCTCGAAGCATTCTTGTTTTTGTAACATAAAAAATATTTTCTGACCATACTTTTCTGCTTTTTTGAGTAGTTCGTTTTGCCTTTTACGTATCCGTAGAACTTTTGCAAGTCACATTGAAATTAACCGAATACTGCGATGTTGATTCTACGGTCCCTGGCAGCAGGTGATTTCTTTCATCTGTCCACTGGACTGACATCTATGAAAATACTCTTTACACAGTTGCATTATTAACAGGAATTGACATACTCATACTTTGAGATCGAGTCATGTTCAGTCTCTATGAAGTTCTTCAAATACATAAATGGCTGAAACCATTGCCACCCTATGTCGCCCTGGCCGCGGGCCCACAATCTCCAAATAATGTTGACAATCGCGTTATATCGGGATGGGTAACAACCTTGTACTCGATTGTCCTTAAGGGTCACCATTATCTACTTTGGGTTGTCAAAACACATTTTCCAAAACCATTGAAATGATAAGAAGTCACACAGATGTGATCATGTGAACTTAGTGGCCTTTAGATGGCATTTTTTTGTTTTTGGCCTAACTTCATGGATAATAATGGCATTGTGGGATCCATGAGTTGGGCTCTACTAATCTGGTTTTCACTCTGCAAAAAATCAAAGATGAGCAAAAGTGTTGATGCACTCAAAACAGCGTAACTTTTACAAATGTCTTAAAATGAAGCTTAGATTTCTTAGGAGTATCGATGATAGTCAACAGGAACCTTAATTTTTAAAAATATATTCAAATTGGTCAAATAAGAACGCCACTTGGTGACAATTCCTAAAACGCTATGATCAAGGTGGCGATGTGCTGCTTTGTGCTGATTTCAAAATTTGCTGTAATATTAATATTTTCTTCATTCTAGGCCTCTCCTGGAGACGGTTTTCCTGATAAAATCTGCTTCCGGTGCTTTAAGAAGCTGAATTCTGCTTTCACTTTCCGAAGACTCTGTGAAAAATCACTTACATGTCTTCTGTCTTACGTTGCTAGGAATATTGATATCACTAAAATTAAAGAAGAAAAAATTGAAGAATTTACGATAAATGATAGTGAAATAAATTTGGAAAGCGACATAGATCAAGAATCTGTTTTTAAGGGAGAGATTTTACGCACTGATGAATTTCATTCCAATAATAATTTGGATGATGTGAAATTCAATATAAATGATCTGGAAGACTATGGTTCCCCTCTACCTTTTGTCTCTAGTGAAGATATCATAAAACGTAGTCGTGGAAAGAGTTAGTATTTTTAATTTTTTTTTAGCATAGCAAAATATTTTATTTTTACTCAATGGTACAATACTCAGCCATATAAAAATCAAATAAATATAATACCATAAAGAATTTTAAAAATAAATAATGAAAGTACCCTTCCAAAATTTTACTATAAAAATGGATGTGTCAGGATCGGGAGTGTAATTTTTATCTATTCAAAATGTAAATTCTATTTACTGTTTATTTTATTTTTTAGAAAAATCTAGTCATGACACCAAAAGACTGAGTGAGATTATCGAGCCTTGCAACAATGATTTTACTACCAACCAAAGGAAAATAAAACGTGATGAAATCACTTGCTCATTCTGTCCAAAAATCTTCAAGAGACCTTATCTTCTTTTAGCTCATCAAGACTCGCACATGGGAATCAAGAGATACTTTTGCGAATTGTGCAAAAAAAGTAATGCTTTCTCTGTTTTTTTTGCTTATATTCACATTATGTGATGAAGATTATCTTCTCTAATAATGGTATTTTAGCTTACACTTATCAATCTACTTTCAGGTTATAGATCTGAAAAAGATCATAAAAACATGCACAAAAGAGGTTTTAAATATAAATGCGATGTTTGTAAAAAAGATTTCAACACTAATGCTAAATTGCGCATTCATATTGCCACACACAACAAAAACAGGGAAAAAACCATATGCGGCTTAAATGGTTGTACAAAATTATTTATGAGCGCTGTTGGCTTAGACAGACACAGGTATTCAACATCTTTATATAATACTTATACTTTTTATCTGGCCTGGACAGTTCACTGTATTAAAGCCACATCTAGCGATAAAAAAAGTCTGCACCCATGAAATCTTATAAAAATTGATTTGTAGCTTATACAACATTATTTTTAAAAATTTTAAGTATATGTTCTACCCAAAGAGTCCTTATTTTTTTTATTAAAACAGTACACTATTTGATCATTGAAAATAATTTTACAAATTCATTAAATTTTTCTTTACAAAAACAATGTTTTTTTTTTTACTAAAATCAAGTAATCGCATTTTTTTCATCACGTTTCGAAAATTATGCCAACAAGGTGGCGGACATCAGCAGCAGTACATTAACGAAAGCCATTTCTGAAGTTTTTGCGTGATTTTTGGCACATTTTGATGGTTATGGCTGCAATTTCAGTAAAGTGGTATTTCATGGAGTTGCCGTGGGTTATTTTAGCCCAATATTGAAAATTTTGTTTATTTATTTATTTTATTTTATTTATTTGAACACTTAATATACATATACAGTTTATATACATATAAGGGCGGGCATATTGCCTTAAAGCGATTTCTTCCTACCTACCCAAACCGCTCAGTTTGAGAAAATTACAAGTTGAAAAGTTGAGTGCATTTTATTGACAGCTCCGGAGAGATTTACAAAGGGTTATAAAACATTTGAACACACTGTACATGTACACATACGAAACATTTATTACATACTCGTCTCTATCGGACAACTTGCGCTTCCCTCTGCTCTCCGATTTCCTAGTATTATTTTGACGATATTTTTTTTCATTGCCCACAGCAGCTTCATTATACTCCACTTTCCGTACAGAAATGTATTCTTTCACTAATACTTTTTACTTCTACCAGCATTTGTTTGCGTGTGGGCATGTTTAAACAGAGGTTTGAAATTAAAGTAAATTAAATATTGAGTGCAAAGGGTATGTTTCCTGCAAGACAAAGGTCTTATGTACCATTATAAAAATATAAAGTTCTTGAAATTCAATGGTTATTTTTTTTTAATATATTAATTTTATCTTATTTAAGTGTGAACCTTTATTGTCGTTCATTGTAATTAAAATTAAGCTTTGTAATATGGCCCTGGTTTGTAATCATTTGTATTCACCTTTAAAAACCCTGAATGTTAAATCAAATGATTGTACATTCTTTGAGATTTTTATATTTTAAAATAAATATGCGTTTTATATTGTTACAATGTAATATTTTCAGATCGTTGCACGATGGTTTGAAGAATTTCATTTGTCATTTTTGCAGCAAGCGATTCATAGATAAGTATATGTTAGAAAGTCATGTGCGTCGCCACACTAATGAGAGACGCTATCCTTGCAATTATTGTGAAAAAAAGTTTTTTCAATCTTCAGCGAGGCTATCACACGAACGAAGGTACCTACATTATTTCCACCTTAAAATCATACCTTAAAAAATACCTTTTAAAATACCTTTTTCAATTTTTATGTTAACCTGGGTTCCATTTATTGATCACTATGCCTTTATGTACAATACAAATAATGACTATGATAAATAATCATTATTTATGTTATAAAACAGAAAACACTAAACATATAACATTAAATCAAATGAATCAACAAGAAGTTTTATTAACACATAGCATAACATCCCAATAATCGCTACCAGTATGTGAAATAACATAATAATAATTAGGTATTTATCACTTTGTTATATTTTGCATTGATTGCAGGCATACCAACACCAAAAATTACAATTGCTCACAATGCGAAAAGAATTTTGTCTGCAGTTCGGAGTTAAAACGGCATATGCTAAGTCATAATAAAGAACTGCCTGAAATATGCAGATTCTGCGGGAAGAAATTCTCCAGAGCTGATAACAGAAACAGACACGAAACTGTCATGCACAGAGTATCAAGATTTAATGAAGAAAATACTTAAATATAGTAAGCAGGTACTGGAATATTGTTACTTATTGACATTTACCAAGCAAATATTCATACCATGTTATTTATATTTTAACTGGTGATATATCTATGATCTGTTATTTCTTTTATAAGTTAAAAAAATATAATTTTATGTTATAAATTTATTGTTTAAATTACAAAAAATGTTAAGTGAAATTTTCACCTATTAAAAATGATTCATATTTTACATTAGAACTTTTATTAAAAACACATATCGTCGACGACAAGCCATCGCCGCCTAAGTCATCCAGTTGTGCCATTTGACGGTAAACATATTCACATATCGCTACTAAGAACAGAAAAAAAAATTGTTTTACTGAACACACACAAAAAAAATCATTTTAATTTCTCTCTTCTAAAGTGGTCAAATTTTAGTTAAGCGGTAATGGATTGCCGTCGACGAAATATATATGTTTACCACACTTTGGGTTCCTTAATAAATTTATAGGTCTTTAATGTTATTTTATTTCATTTTTGCACCACAACAGGCCAGGAGGCCCAATTACAGTAGTGAATTACATCACAGAACACTCAGGCTTGAGAAAAATCACATTTTAATTTTTGTGTTCTCACCGGGAATCGAACCCGGAACCTTCCATGCGTGAGTCAAGCGTCTTAACCACTACACCACAGAGGCCGCCATGTTATATATCATCATTTCCTTTCTGCACCTAATGGTACATAGGGCACTGCATTGGTACACCAATCGCAGCGTACCTTGATCATTTTTGTTACATGAAGGTAAAATGATCAGACTTAAGAAAAACTATAGAAACCTCTTTTGAAATGTCGGTTTTTATTTTAAAAATTTGGGTATCGCATCCTAATTCACAATGCCAATCCAGCGACTATGAAATATTCTAGTGTAAAAACACCTTTTTAAATAAATATTTCATGTCAACCATGTCAGGAATCGATCCTGAAACCTCTTGTACGGTAGGCAAACACGCTGACCATTACACCACAAGGCGGATGTAACCTTAATATATTTTTTAAATATTTTTATTCCATTAACAGCAGTTTTATACTGGGTGTTGACATAAATTGTGTTTGTTGTTTTCCAAATGAATTGAACAAGAGGACATGACAAAAAAATATTACAACAAATTAGTCAATAATGTATTTTCGATAATTCGTCGTAAGTCGATAATTCACAGCATCTTCACCGTGCACTGCGCAAATATCGCGAGCAGCTTTATCCCCTAGATCGAATGTGAACAGGAGGTGTCGAAAATGCTTACTTTCATCTATTTGACATTCCATTTTGAAGTCTTGTAATTATAGAATTAAGAATAGTCCAGAAGGAGTGGAGAATCATATTTGAATACATCGGACTGTGTCCAAAAACCCCCCGATTTCGCCGCGCGCATGCATGAAGTCGCCGCGTAATGTTGCCAGATCGCGAAAAATATAATCATAACACAAATGTAAGATAATTATATTTTTAAAAAAAAGCAATTTGTTAATTTTTCTAAAATTTTATTGTACACGGGAAAACATTGATTGACACAACAAATTTTATTTTGCATAAAACTGATATTTTTATGTCGCGTTAAATAATATTTGATGTTTTAAAGATAATGTCGGTCAAATGTCCGCCAGGGCGTTGCTAAATCCGAGAGATCCAATTTTCATTACTTCTCTCGTGAGATGAGCAAAGTAGCGTAACAAATTTGACTACCCTGGCAACACTAACAAAATGTTCATTTTGTTTTCTTTGACAATCTGACAGATGGAAAAATTATTCAATTTTTAAGTAATGCATTTGCTACTCACACATGCATTTGCTACTTACACATGAAATGTGATCCCATCCTGTTTCTTTAAGATCCCAGCAGTATTTCTACACTTTTAAACGACACAAGTAGTTGAATTTAAATCGGGAGTTGCGTACTGAGCGACGTCTACAAAAAAACTAATGGGTCAAAATGTAAAACTACTCCTTTGAGAGTAGTTTATTCGCTTTCTGTTTGATGTGCGTATGCAGTTTCTGAACTATTCTTAATTCTATGCTTGTAATCAAATAAAATAATATATGTAACGCAAAGCCACAATATTTGTAGAGCAGTAATTTGTTTTACTTATGATACTCATTTTTAAATTGGGAAAAAAACTGACAACTCATATTAACACCAAATACAAATAAATAAAACAATCAATGGGCATATAGTGGTGTTTAATATAAATGTCATTTTAACATTTTATTGTTATTAACTCTGTCTAGTTGAAAAGGCTGTTAGTCAAAAAATATTGAAGTTTTTTTTAGAAAACTGAACAGTTCAATCAAACTTCAATAGAAAACTGGCAACATATACAGAAAATTCAGCGGAAATGTATCCCAAAAATTACCGAAATGTAAATTTTGCAATGATTAAGGCGATTATTTATTTATTTAAAACTTCAAGTACAAAGAATAAGTACTTTGGCAGACTTATTGCTAAAAGTAATATTTTCAGCCAACCAAAAAACAGACTGGTCAAAATTTTGTACCAAAAAACCATTATTGTAGGTATTTTAACAATGCTTTGAGTTTATCCAAATTTTTATGGGCTGGATTTAACCCCCTAGGGAATTATTAAGATAACCATATTATAACAGAGGCGAAGAACATCTTAGAGAAGGTAATATCGAAGTCTAGGCATTTACAGTAAATGGGTAATACTGCTTGACTGTAGCTCAACCAATGAAAAGGGTCTTCCAATATAGCTTGTAATCTTTTCTTGAGGACTTGTTTGTATTATGTGAGATGTTACTGTTGGTGACAGTAGCTGGGTGGAAGAAGATGGAGTGGGCTCGATGGACGAGTTCGGTGCAAGAGTATTAGAAACAAAAAGCTCTTCTCCAGAGTTATTTATGGTCCGCGTGACGTTCATTAACGGATATGGAGTATCATTGTTGGTGACCATAGGTCACTTTTTCTATCGAAACGCCTAAATGTTTCGACTTAATGTGGTAAGCAAGATTTCCAGTAGTGCCTCCCCCATAACTTAAATTTTTACTGCAATATCCACATTTCGCCTTAACTGGGCTAATAACAGTGAAATGTTTCCAAATTTCACTTTGTTCGTCTTTTAAATCAGCCATTTAAACAAATATTTTCAAAAATAGGAAGTAAAAAATATGTATGTACAGTGAAAAAAACAGAACGCACTAGATGCACTTAAACCACCAAAACGATACTAATTTAATTTTGAATATATGAAGTCAAAATAATTAATACATCACCACATACCCTAAATATAGTTTTTTACTTTGTAAATAAGTTTCTAAGCCAAATTTATAGGCGTAAATAACACGAATTTCTGCTTTACGTTTATTTGTATGAAATAAAAAACTGCACCGAGATCAATCAACAACCGAACCGTGTACCGCACAATGCACCAAATTATGAAATCGACAAAACAAAACTACGAATTTAGAATCACCAGATCAACTTGAGATGCATTGATCAACTGATGAACTGATCTGACATCATCTGAAGACTGACGAATGATAGGTAAGGATAAGTATCGACAGATACTTACCCTTATCACTCGTCAGTTTCTTAAATATTAGAATTCTTTTGAAGAACATCTCAGAAACCAATTTAAAATCTCGAAATAATAAGTGCGTAGGTACTTCAAAAAACATTTGTTAAAAATTTGTTTATATTAACAACAGCACATAAGCGAATTTTACTGTGTGCTGCGTGTAGGACACAAATCTGAGAAGATTCTCTATTTTAACGTAATTGATATAAGATTTAACAAACTTGGTAAAGTATTTCTTTGCGCGATTCCATTTGGAGAATAAATCAACTGTCACTAAAGTACATAATATCTTAGTGTTATGTTTTCTAAGCATAAAAAAGAATTTTGTTACACTCGAGCTGAATCCCTTTCTATGAAAAATGATTTATTAAATGAAAAGATGTCATTAAACTTTTAATAGTTCATAAAGTAGGTAATAAATTTGACTTAATTTTTTAACGGCTATATAGTGTGTAAGTAATATGCAGATGTACTCTCGCTTATCACTTGAAATATTATTTTATGACAACATCATCATCACTCCCTTTCCGCAAAAAAATGGTGCATAGGGCACTGAATTGGTACACCAATCACAGTGTTTCTTGATAATTTCTGTTACATAAAGGTAAGATGATCAGTCTTAGGCTTCAGGTGCCAGTCCTGGGACTATGAAATATTCTAGTGTAAAAACATCTTATTAAATCAATATTTCATGCCAACTATGTTGGGAATCGAACCCGAGACCTCTTGCATGGTAGGCAAAAGCGCAGACCACTGCACTACGGGGCCAGCTAGGTATATTGTTTTATGACAGCTGCGTTATAATGTACTAGAACATAATATAAAAATAATGTAAACGAATGCCTCGTCACGGATTATGCCTAGTGTAAGTATTGCGCTAACATTATCTGTTAAAATGTGCATTTCCCACTCTGTTGTATTTCGCCATGTATTCTTTTCCCACCTTTTAAATAATAAATGCTTAATCCCAATTTCAGTCCAAAAACTCCCAAAAATGAACTGTTTAGCAAACTAGTTGTAAATATTTGTTTCTGTCCCCTGTTAAAATACTTATTTGATCTTATCTCCAAAATATGTTAAGAATAGTATAAAAACTGAAAATGTTGTAAACAATTCACCAGTCTTGAAGATGCCTACTTAGGCGAAAGCGCTCGTTGGTCAAAATAATAAAAAGTAAAACTAAACCAAGAAATTTCATTGATAAGTTTATTTATAATTTTATCATAATCATTAACTATGGAGTTTTATCAAGAAATATCAACAAAAAACATCAATATTACCAATCAAATACTTTATTGGACAACTGCTAACTGACTGTGACCCAGAAAAAGACGAATATGATATCAGCTACCTTAGGGAAAGTGGCAAGTTTGACGGATTTTGCTTTCCTCTTGAACCTGATATAGCAGTTGTGTCCAAAAATGACATACTACTTAAATTATTGCCACAGATAAGGCCAACATTTTGTACTTTCCACAACGCATCTTAAAAATATATTTGTGTGTTAGAATTGGTCACAAAAAACTTGTAATTGGGTGTGTCTACATTCCTCCGACATCGTCAATTGATATTTACAAATCCCATTCTGACATGGTGGAAAAAGTATCGGTAGTTTCTAACTCTATTTTCATCTGCGGAGACTATAACTTGCCTAAAGTAACTTGGATCAACGACAATGAAGGCGTTAATGTGGCAAACCCCATATCTGTAAATGCTTCTCTAATTGCTAACATTTTCTCATATTTAAACATGTTCCAATTGAATTCTATACTTAACTGCTCAAACTATTGCCTTGATCTAATCTTTAGCAATAATTCTAATTCTACTGTCATTGAATCCATTGATCCATTATTACCAGTCGATAAACATCACCCTCCACTTTCTGGAGATATTTGCCATTCATTTTCTAATAACTTACTCAAACCTAATGACTCATTATATCTTAAATTTAAAGATGGTGATTATGCTGGCCTCAGTCAATATCTTTCAGAAATTGATTGGAACAGTATTCTAAGCAATTCTCATATAAATGATGCAGTCATCTTATTTAATGATAAAGTCGCAATTGGGATGGAACAATTTATCCCAAAAGGAAATTTTATTCAACCTAAGTTTCCAAAATGGTTTAGCTCTGATTTAAAGACTCTGATTTTGAAAAAGAAAAGGATCCACAAACTTTATAAACAAACTGGGAATCTCAAATTTTATCAACAATTTTCTCAACTAAGAGAACTTGCGAAGTCTGAATCATCCAATTGTTATAGATCATACATCAATGAAACTGAAACAATGTTGTCCATAAATCCCAAAAAGTTTTGGAGTTTTGTTTCTAATAAGCGTTTCAATAACGATCTGCCAATAAGTATGTTTCTTAAAGATAAACACGCATCTAATGGTACCGACATAGCTAATCTTTTTGCAACGCATTTTTCTTCAGTATATGTTAATAATTCTTCCAATGTTAATTCCTTATTTAGCTATACTAATACTGTAGACCTGAATAATTGTGAAGTGTCAGCTGAGGATGTCAGAATCGCTCTAAGTAAACTTGGTAATGGTAAATGTATTGGTCCAGATGGTATTCCTGAAATACTACTATCAAATTGTAAATCTAGTCTTGCCAAGCCTCTGTCTTTACTGTTTAATATGTCTTTAACAACGAGTGTATTTCCTGATATTTGGAAAATTTCTATAATAAGACCGATATTCAAATCTGGTGATAAATCTAACGTAACTAACTATAGACCCATTTCAATGATATCTCCTGTACCTAAACTATTCGAATCAATTATTACAAAAAAAATAACACCTATATTTAAAAATGTGCTGATTGAGGAGCAGCATGGATTTAGGACAGCCAAATCAACGACGACCAATTTGCTTTCTTTTACTGATACTATTTTTACAGCGTTCGAGAATAATCTTCAAGCTGATGTACTGTATACAGACTTCTCCAAGGCCTTTGACAAAGTTGATCACAACATTTTATGTGCTAAACTTCGTGCTGTAGGCATTAGAGATCCCTTTTTATCGTTTTTAAAATCCTACCTCTCACATAGAAAACAAAGTGTAAAAATCAATAACTTCATATCAAATAGCTTCCTAGTAACTTCTGGTGTACCACAGGGTGCCCACTTGGCCCCTCTTCTATTTAATCTGTTTGTTAATGATGCTGCTAATGTTTTTTCTTTTACAAAATTCTGGCTTTTTGCTGACGATAACAAGATACTTAAGCTAATTAAAAATATTGATGACTGTGTCAGACTCCAAGAAGACATAAATGCATTTCATACTTGGTGCAAAACTAATAACATGGAACTTAACATCGATAAATGCAAAATTATTTCATACCATAAATGTAAACATCCTTTTATTTTTGATTATAAACTTAATGGCCAAGTTCTTTCGATTGTCACCTCTATAAGAGATCTTGGAGTGATCCTAGATAATAAACTAACTTTTCTGGAACACTTTGATAATATAGTAAACAGATCCTTAAAAATTTTAGGCTTTATTAATAGAACTACGTCTGATTTCCAAAGTATGCTTACACTTAAAACACTTTATTGCTCTTTAGTTCGCCCTATTCTTGAATATGCATCTGTAATCTGGTCCCCTCATTATGCTGTTCATATCAAGCGCCTTGAATCAGTTCAACATCGTTTTATAAGAAAAATTGCATGGAAGATGGGATTGGAAAGAGGAGACTATTCATATTCTGATATGGAGAGGTTTTTAAGCATATCAAGTCTTGAAAAACGCAGATGCATTGCAGATATAATCTGCATGTATAAAATTATGAACTGTCTCATTGATGCCCCTGAAATTTTGCAAAAGATTCTTTTTAACGTTCCCACCCGTAGACTAAGAAATAATGAAATGCTTTTCCTCGGTCACTACAGGACCAATTATGGTGCACAGTCGCCTTTGCCCAGAATGATCAGGCGGGTGAACGATCATCAAGATCTTGATTATTATGGTGTAAGGATGTCTTTCTTTACAAATCAGCTAAAGAATCTGTATAGTTAGCCTATGCTTTTTACTTAATCTAAAAAATCTATCATCTGTCTTTGCTGCTTATTTCTGTTCCTTATATTTTTTTATTCCTTTGTAAAAATTTCTTTTAATTGTAATGTTTATAATGGACTTTGTCCGTAAATAAATAAATAAATAAATAAATAAAAATGTATAATTTCCATTAGTTTACTGTATTTTTTAGATTTATCATGTATGTTCCACTGTGCCCCTAGGGGTGTTCCACTCAACCCCAGACCTGGGGCACAGTGAAACAAAATTCTGATCACGGAAAAATGACAATAATTATTATACATGAATATTTTTTGATATTTTTATTGTAAAATGATAAAGCAGACTGCTTAAAATTTTAGTTCTCACCACATGATGAATGAATAAAAGTTTATTTTTATAAAAATCATAATGCGTTTTTCATTCCACTGTGCCCTCTGTGACCCTAAGTATAAACTCTATACAGTAGACTTTCCGGTTACCCTGGTTTTGGTATATTCAGTGCTGGTAAGAAACTTAGAATATTAAAATAAGACAATTCCTTGGCACTTTAAGGTATGCACATTTTTATGTTTATTGGAAATAAGGTATTCAAGGAATAGTAAATCTAAACTCAGTGTGCACATAGTAGCCAAAAAGATTGAGGAGCACATTCAGTTATGTAAATGAATGGTTATTAGTACGTATGTTTACCCTGTAAAGGGTGTAACTAAATCACGAAAGAAGAATATCATTGCATTTAAAACTATGAAGTCCGCATGAAAGGGGTCAATGTCACCTGAATGTTACCATTTTACTAATAGTTATGTCATTGCCTAAAAGCCTTAAAAGGTAATAATATTGTAATAGAGGTATAATAGCTGAATCTACAAAGAATGCTGTATAAGTTCCACGTAGTACATGTCAGTCAGCAAAACAAAAAGTCTTACAATATCCAGAAACCCTATAAGGTGTGTGGGGGTCATAGTCCATTGATCGATGACACACACACACGCTAAATGATTTCACTTCAAATATAGAGCAATGACTGCAAGAAGCGAGTCACGCCAGTCAGCCCAAAGAGTCAGCCCAGTCAGCTCAACGTAGAAGATACTGGAGGGACCATGTGGGCAGGATGAGCAGTGACAGACTTGTGTACGCTGCAGCCAACGAAATCCCATCTGGACAACGTTCGCCTGGAAGACCGCCCAAGGGAGATACAGTTGGACCTCATCATCTCAGTATAATACAGATCTTATGATCTCTTAAAAGAAAAAGAATAGAAGTGCCTTAGGTTGCAGTAAGGAAAATTTTTTTGCCAAAATATTCAAAACTCAATATCTTATATCAAATATGACATTGGCCCTTCTTGAACTCATACACAGAACTAGGTAAGGAATAAAAATAAATGTACAGAAAAAATGTAAATCTTAGTGGCATAAAAATAACAATATATTAAAAATATATACCTTGACTTAAATAATTCATTAGTAAACTTCCTCGTTACATTAGATGTACGGATGTTTCAATTATCATATTCTGTAAAGACATTTTCTTTCAGTAGATGGTGTCAAAAAATAATTCACGCCATTTCTTTTAAAAATCCAAAAGTGATGTCACCCTGTTCGCTTTCTGTGCAAGCATCGGATATTTTCTAACCAATCAGGACGCATGTCGCGAAGTAGATCCATTTTCGAGAACGATCTTGCACCCAAGTCGAAGTAAGTCTAAACCGCAGTCCCGGACGGAGTCTTGACCACGGCAGACCTGTGCACCTAGCGCCAAGAAAAATACATTGCGAAATGCGCCGCTAGATCAAACCTGCACTCATTCGTTAAGCCCAGATCGGTAAAAATCCCCTCTTGTGTTTTTAACCACCCTTTCGCTAGGCGGGTACCATGAAGGCTTCCTGTCCGATCCCGAAGTGACTGTAGTTAAGTGCGGACAGTTTCCATATGACTCAGTTTGGTGCGTACGATAGACGGTTTTTATATAATTCAGTGTGTAAAACACGT
The DNA here is from genome assembly GCF_059751315.1 of Micrasema longulum. NCBI lineage: Eukaryota > Metazoa > Arthropoda > Insecta > Trichoptera > Brachycentridae > Micrasema > Micrasema longulum. Next base: position 445,892 of record NW_028277757.1, read on the forward strand.
CAAACTCTGGATTCAGCCCTGGTCACCGTGTCACGCCATAGAGGTGAAACCCTGGTCTGTCTTCCGCAGCGCGTGAGGACCCACATCTCACATAAACAACTGTATATTTCCTTCCGCCCACATTGTTAAAAGGCGACTGAATCCTTCTTTTCCCTTGAGGTAATTTTCACAAAAATGGCGCTACATAAATTATCCAACTAGATATATTGTTTTATTGAGAAATATATAATTGTTTCTACTGATTGTGGGTAAATGTGACTGTAGCTTTTTGTCTCGCTGCTAAGTCGAAGTTATGTCTACCCTGTTGAATGTATAATTGTTCTGATTTACACTTGATTTTTCATGCTTTCACCCTCATAAAATAAATATATATGGTCACATAACCCCATCATTTAACAAATAGTAGATTAGCTCCCGTCATTTTAAGCCGAAAAAAATATATACTCGACTAAATGAAATAACATCGGAAAAGAGACACCAGACGACAACCTCGTACCCCCCTTGAGTTTAAGAGGGGTCACCTTTCCGCTCCGCCAGCTAGCCGCTCAAAAAAGTACATAAGGGTAGGTGAGTAAACTGCCTAGTTTGTATATTTCTACCGGAGGAAATATCCCTTTTGCCACTGTATTCCACAGAGGAATTCACCGAGGTTCGATTCATTTTCAATGGATGTAGACAATTACAATATAAATGGACCAAACACACTTATCACTGTATGTTATTATGCTCCATGATCATTTTCAAGCTGTCCTTGGTGTCCCCCTCAGTCAAGTTGGTTTCGTATTGCAAATTCATATCTGGGGGCAGTTGTATGTGGTCCTTGGGGTGGGCGGGCGGGTAGCCACCGGTAGGGGCTTGTGCCTGGCTGGCCAGCTCCTCCGGGTGGCAGCGCTGCTTGTGGGACCGGCAGGCCGAGCTATAGGCGAACCTTTGAGGGCACCACGGGCATTGGATGGGCGTGTCGCCAGTGTGACAAGTCAGGTGCACCTAAAAAGATAAAACTCATAAACACATTAAAAAAAATACATTGAAATAAAATAACTTTATAAACCAACTAGTTTCGGTAACACTTTCTTCAGGCTTGTACAAGGTTGTGGTCCTATGGCTCGTGTCGCGGACTCGCGGATCAGAGGTCCGAGGCACCACACCTTGGTTCCCATTTTCTAATAGTGAGTTATTTACAACTCGTTAAAAATGGTCCCCAAAATTGAAATATTTGGGTAAATCATAAGAACGCAAATTTTTTCTTAAAAAAAATAAAAAATTATTACAAACTAACATAATATATATAAAATAAGTTTCAAACATTAAAAACTTTTTTTTCAAATTATACTAACCTTTTGATGAGTAAGAATTGATGAAAAAGTCGTGCTCTGCAAAGTGACTTATTTTCAATAGAAAAAAAATGTATCGGCCAAAGTGACGATAAGATTGTGTGGCATTGTCAATCAATCGGTAAACAAATAAGTTATCAATGATGTTTCTGTGCATTATCATCCATAGATGTCATTGACAATGTAAATTCTAAACCTTGACATATTCTGGGAATACAAGCGAAATAAATACCGCATCCCAACTGTGGGCCATAAGCTATTGGACCAGAATTTTTAGCCTCACAGTCGGGGTGATATGCAAGAAATGGTTAAAAGAAAAATGTGTTTTGATACGTTTGCAAATTTTTCCATTTTGAAGCCATTCTCAACTAGTCGTAAATAACCACGTAAGTTTTTTCCACTCATTTTCGATTATTAGAACCTACATTGTATTATTTTATGCTTGTGAAGTAAACAATCTAACTTACTTTGAGAGTTTGTCTTCGCTTGAAGGCTTTATTACAGAAGGAGCAAACGTGGCGACAGAGATCATCATGAACCAACAGGTGTTTGCGGTACGTCCGCCTACTATTGAGAACCTTGTTGCAAGTACCACACGGGTAGGATGTTGCATCGTGAGTATCTAAATGGGCTTTGAGATTTGATCCAGTCTTGAACCTAAAAATATATTTATTAAATTTTATGATCCGCAGCAACATTAGGATATTGGAATATTTTTGTATGTTTGCAGATCCATTGAAGCGTTGGGTTATGTAGCCTGATCTTGGGGGCTTTTCTGCTTATGATTATATATATGCATATTTCCATTCAACAATATTGCTAAACGAATATGCCAATGTCAGGAATCTGCATTTTAACCAGTTTTGAGTTATACCACAAAACAGCACATACGAAATTGTGTAATAAGATCAGGGTCCCGATTACAATGGGAAGTTAACATTTATCTTTAATTTTATCTACAAAGTAAAATTAAGTTTTCTGTATAAAAAGCAGAATATGCATACAATTTTTTCTTCGAAACATTTTCAATTATAGGTTACCGATGAAGATACTTTAAATGTTCATGCAAATATTCTCATTTTCGTACACAAATATCGGTTTTTCTTTATGGACAGTCGAAGATAACTCATTGTAATCGGGGCCCAGTTGCCAATATGAAGTTAATTTAGTAAGAATGATTTATATTATCACTTTGTATCCTTAAATCTCAAAAAAATCATTTGTCAGTGTCGCGACGATTTCTATCACAATTAACATTTGATTCAAAGTGAGTACTACCACTTATTCTAATATTTATTTTGGTATTTTGAAACAATGGAGCAGGATATGTGACTCACAGTCGTCTTACTTTATAGTGTTTCAAAATTGTAAAACAATACCCTCATCTCCTATATTTCAAGTTTTGTCCAAAGTAAGTTGGGAAACTCTATAACATTTTTGATCCACACAGTAAAGAACTTCTCAAATGTGTTAAATAGTCGATAACTAAAGGAAGCGTTACTTTTTAGGACAGCGACTGCATTGGAATAACTTCTCTTCACTATGGATTGCACGGTGCTGAATTAACTCTCCACCCGTACTACAAGCGTATCCGCACACATCACATATATAGCGCTTTATCTTCTCGTGTACTGCGCGCGTATGGCCCACCACGGCTGATTTGGTTGTGAATCTGAGAAAAATATGACAAAATAGGCATTATTTTTTATTAACAGATTTAGGCTTTGATTTATTTAAAAAGCAGCCATATATGTCAATGACTGATTCATCGTCATCATCACCATTTCCTTTTCCGCACCCGGTTGTGCATGGGGTACTGCATTAAGGTAAGGTGATCAGTACCACGTTTCAGGTGCCAATCCAGGAGCAATGGAATATATCAGTTTAAAGTATCTTAAAAATAAATGTTTCACGCCCACCCTGCCAGGAGTCAAACCCGGGATCTCAAAAATGGTTGGCAAATGCATCAACCACTACACGACAAGGCGGACTTATCTCCACTCGATTTCATCATTCGGGAGTTTTACCCGAAAGCAGCCATCGAGTTGAAAACACTAGTCCGGGGTTCTGGTTCCATTTTACACGCAGAACTGCATTCGTCCTCCCCCTGGACATATTTGTTATTTATTCAATTAATGAATTGACATATTGAGAATTAAACTTTTATAAAAAATTGTAACAAAAAGAGGAAAAAAAACTGATATGTAATAAAAGGTAGTTTTTGCATAAAATTCAGATATCAAAAATTTACAGCAAGAATGATACAGGATAAATTATGTTACGGTCAGCTCAAACTCCATTTTTTTATTTCTTAGTTGACATAATCAATTTAAGGAAAGCAATATATATTTTTATATTTCACAATCAATATTTTTTATTTGAAAAGTGATATTTTAAACAGTAGGCATTACTTGTTTCCACAGATGTTGCAGGGGTAAATGTATCTCTGGAAGAGGGGAATGTGAACTCGCTCATGAGAGCGCAAGTTTTCCTTAGAATTGAATATCTTAGCGCAGCCTGAGCAGCTGTACACGCGGTCAGGTTTGGGTACGTGGCGCATTTTGTGCTTGTCCAAATCCTCCTGGGTCTTCAAAATTCGAGAACATTGGTCACAACTGAAACAAGCCACAATTTTAGAGTTGTGTAACATGTTTTTTTATTGTAGTTTTGTCAAAAATAATAATTTGATATTAAAAGTATCATGTTTAAATTTTTAATTGCATTATACACAGTAAAACAGCGATATAACAAAACGCGATGTAGCGAAAAATGACATATATCGAAAAAAAAAAGAAATTTATTCCCTAAAACCAATTTTTCATACAAATTCCGTTGATATGTATAATAAAATCATTTTTGTCTCATACTAAAAAATGCCAATACATTTATGTTAATTTGTAAGGAAGTAAAAAAATGTTAAAAGATGAAAATATAATCATAGTGGAGCACGCCAACCACTACACTACAAGGCTGACATTTCTCCACTCGATTTCCTTTTCCAGGATTTTTACCCAAGAGCAGCCATCGAGACAAAAACACCCGTCCAGGGTCCAGGTTCTGTTTCACAGAAATGTATTCTTTTTATACAGTTCGGTGTGTGAAATAGTATCCAAAAAATATATTAGAGTCAAAAACATTTTGTTTATTTCCTAGCTAGGATTTTTTGGATTTTGGATCAACTATTGTTAGTGTATCGTCTTAATGGTACTGGAACATGGCAATCTCGTAAATCAAAGAGTAGTAAAACACTTTCGATTAGAATTTCCTTTATTTTCCACTTATTTAGAAGTATAACACTATCAAAACAGGGCGTAGATGTCAACTTGCGAAGAAAAGGCGTATAAAAATAGAAGAAGCGAGGTCCGTATACAAAGACAGAGTAATACGGCGTTCTATCTTCTCCGCCTACCCCCGCGGGGGAACGGCGTTAGTACACACTCCACTGATCAAACTAACTGTTCGACTGTCTCTTAATTCTGACCACAATCTGCCTGCGTTCCCCTCTTATAAAGGAGAACAATTTGTTTTTATTATAAAGAAAATGGCCGGCGCCAGTTAAAATTAAAGTCATACCCAAATATATTTTTCCTTAAGAGCCCTGTTTTACCTACTCTTATAATGTTACAAACACAATACACATTGTTTCTTATTCATGACACAATAGTCTAAAAATAATGATTAGGAAAAAATACATCTTTAAAGCTTCAAAACTTAAATACAAGTATAAGAAAATGTTAGTATTAATTACGTCATACAAAAAATTATCCATGCGCTTACGCGATAAGACATAATCAGAATACTCTAGTAGGCCAAATATAAAAATAAAATATTTTCAGAAATCTGCTCATAAAAGGTCTAAACAGTTAGTTTGAAATCCCACTTTGCCTGCTTTGTTTTCATCTTCAAACATAAATTGCTTAGACCTTTCAAATAACAAAGATTCCTTTTTTATTAAAACAAAATGCTGTGGTTTATAAGTGGTGAAGTTTCAACTGAGGAGGAGAAATTTACTAACAATTTGTTTAAAAAATGACACTGGTGTTTTAGTCGCAATATAAAAACATGAAATATTTGGGGATAATACTTGATTCAAAATTGACATTAAATGCAAATTTTGAACACGTTAATAAAAAAATATCAAAAAATATATTTTTCCTAAGTAGATTGAGAAATAAATTAAATAAAGATACTGCAGAACTAATTTACAAAACAATCATTCTTCCACATATAGATTACTGCTCAACAATATTATTTTTAGCAAACGAAGGAAATTTAAATAAACTAGAAATTTTACAAAATAAAGCGATGAGAATAGTTCTTAAGAAAAATAAATATAGCAATGTAAAAAAAATGAGAGATGAACTAAAATGGTTATCTGTAAGGAGACTTAAATTTAATATGTTGATATATATATTTTTTTATACATAAATTTTTTCACGATAAATTACCAAAATATTTTAAGGATAAAGTTGTCTTAAACAAAAATTGTCATGAATATGCTACTAGACAAAAGGATAAAATAAGACTACCATTATTGAAAAGAGCTGAGTCGCAAAATTGTTTGATGTATAAGGGTTTAAAAATGTATGATGAGATGCCTGAATGTATGAAGAATGAAAAGTGTCCGAAAGAATTTAAAAATAAATGTATAAGTTACTGTAAGAAAATGTAAATATATATAGATGATGTAAATGTACATAATAGTTTATATTAGTTTTAATATAAGCTAACTTAAGAAATAAATAAAATATTTTTTTTTTTTTAAAAATCAGTAAATAGAATGTTGCTTGACCAACTTTTTATTTTAATTTGTTTTAATAATCTATTGTTTTACTTCTGAGACTTGTAAAGTACTTACGCGAAACTGCTGGGATCATTGTGTCCAGACACATGGCGATATATGGCGGTCTTGGATCTGACAACACAACCACACTCACACTGCACTTTGGGTTGCTGTTTATGCTCCTGAACAATGTGAGATTTGAGTCGAAACCAGTTAGCGCAAACCTTCTGGCAAACGAAGCACGAGAACCTAAAACCATGTTTCGAGATATTTATTTTGTTTATTGGAGAAAATGAATAGATAAGCTCACTGGGAATATTTAATGAGCATGCTCTCTCTCTAAACACAACCATCTAGCTCCATTAGAGAGGTAGAAACGTTAAGTATATCGAGACGTAAAATAATATGCATGTGAAAAAAAAACATTCAACTTTTTATATTAAATACAATTTTGTAAAATAAAACATGTGCTGAAAAAACTGTTGGGAAGAAACGGCATATTAAATGGGCATTGGAACACTTAAAGACAACCTAATGAAAATCATTTTAATATAATATATTAATAATTTTTATAAATATTCCTAGGTATTTTAGAAATATGTTTTATGAGAAAAGCTGGTTCGGAACAACCAAGCGATTATGTTGCTAATGCAATGCCATAAGCACCATTTAATATGAATAAGGTTTAAAGATGTTTACCACTACAATATACTATGGGAGAAAACAGTTTTTTTTTACTTACGAAAAATATTTCTGTAAATTAGGATCTGATTTTTTGTAGGACCTTGTCTTGGATTCTGAATCTAGAGAATGATTTAGTCTTGTTTTCTTTTTTTTGGACGATTTAAGTTTTTTTTTCCGAGACTTCTTAGGTAAAAGGTCACTTATCGGATAATCTAGACCATCGTCAAATAATGAATCTAAAAATAACAGAAATGTATTAAGTATTTTTACTTTGAATGTAAAAACTAAAATATATATATATATATACAGTCGAACTTGGTTATAACGATCACGGCGAGAGGGAGTTCTCAGATGTAACAAGGAAACATTCATCGACATTTTAGTTTATGGTTTTTTCCATACATACAAGCTACTGCTCGGACTTACCGAACAAAAATATTGTCAGCAGTTGAGCGAAAACTCTTTGACTGTTTAAAAACATAATTTTTAAAACAAGAACCTGAGAAATAAAATCTAAACGGGCGGCTAACTTAGGGCCGATGCCACTGGGCACTACATTACAATTTACAACTTCTTTTGTAGTTTATTAATGACATCTTTATTTTGGGGGTTTTTACGTTTTTTTTAATGTTCTATGGTCAATGCACAATAAACATTAGGAGTGTGTGATGTCAGATCAGTTAAAAGCTAACCCTTAAAATCTAAACATGTCTACTAATAAGAGGAAGTGTCCCTCAATTGGTGAGTGAGTGGCAATTATTTGAGAAATAAAATATGCTGCGAAAAATCTTGTGGTGTGGAATTTTTTTTCTTATCCACTGTGTAAATATTGTGGAAAAATATGTTTATTTATCTGCATTTCAAATTTAAAATGTAGTATGTTTGTAGGCATTTATTATAACTTTCCTTGATGGTTTTATTTTTTAAATTATCTTTATGAACTATATGTATATTTATTTGTTTACTTAGTGATAATATGCAATGGCGATTGGATTTAAAAAAAACCTTTCTCTGGTAAAACGAGTAATGCTTGTAACGAGCAAATTCAGTTGGTCCCATCTTCCTGGTAATAACCAAGTTCGACTGTATGTAAAAATACAATAAATTGAATTACTTGAGATATCATCTTCCTCTATATCCGCGACTTCTATCTTAACCTGGAAAGGAAAAAGCAATGTTATCGTAAAAAAGTTTCAATAGTATGATAATGTCTGAATAAAACAAAAATCCCATATTAATTAGAGGTGTGTTTCTCACAAATGATCAGGTCTTACTGACAAGGTCGGAAATATTGAACTAAAGCCACGTATCTCACATCTCGGTCATCTAGTTTGCGAACAAGAAGAGCGCTGAACTAAATGTATCTTCATTCATTGGCTACGATTGTATTCTAATCTCCGTACCGTAACTAACTAACTACCTACATGCTCTGTATCTGTAGAAGGTACATACATGCCTCTACTGACTCCTTTGTTCCTTTCTGTTTCTGTAAATCAGTCATTGCCCAATGCAGGTGTTATTAGATATTATATTAATATTATTTTATGAATCTATAGGTACTATTTACATTGAGAATTCAGTTGCACATAGGAAATAGGTACTACTGACATTACAACGACCGATGAACCAAAAATTCAATCCGTTTATAAATATGTAAAATTCAATTTATTTATACTAATGTTTACAACACGCATAATGTACCCATGTGTACATCATGATATGCATGTAAGATTTATAAACTTAATATGTTTCTTTACTTTTTAACTATGTTAATACAATGTGTACAACTTGGCTACGGCCGTCAATAAATAAATAAATTATTTATGTTTTATTAATACCCTTAAATGCGAGCAAGTGGTTAGTTTGTTCGCTGGAGTTTATTAGATATTCTTTACAAAAATAGCTTTTATAAAGTAAATCAACCTTGTTTTGAAATCTAATTTTAGTACTGATTTGTCCCATAAAAAAAGCTTAATAGTATTATTTATGTTTTTTTAATAAATAATTGATGACAGTTTTCTACAGTTGTGCATTATTATAATATGTAAAAAAAATACGACAAGAAAAAATTGTGTTGATAAACTAGCCTAAGTAAAACATGTTTGTTTCAAAATCAACAATATATCTTATCTCAATTTAGCAATCCTTAAATTATTACATTCATATATTATAATTGTTTAATTCATAGAAGTAATATTTATTATTACATTTGTTTCATTCACGAACTATAGACATGAAAGACAAAAGGAAACTAAAGATACTAAAAGAGCTAGTGATACATTTAGATCAATTGAACTACGCTTGGTCATTTTGGTGATGCAGATCAACTGATTGATGTGTACAGGCGACAGGGTCTTACCTGCCTCTAATATTGATGGTGATCTGGCAATATGCATTATCTAAAAAAAACAGTATTTTACAGGAGTGAATTTGAACTCATTTTGAGTTTAAATCGAATCGGGTTGTGGTCCTGTGGCTAGTGTCTCGGACTCACGGACCAAAGGTCTGTGGTTCGAATCCCACTCTACGCCAACCCGATTCCCGTTTTCTATAGTGAGTTATTTACAACTCGTTGAAAATGGCCCTCAAAATTAAATATTTCGGTAAATCATAAGAACGCAAATATTTATTTTTAAAAATGTATATTTAAACACTAAAACATCTTCAGTGGTTTAGGCGCTCGACTCACACAGGGAAGGTTCCGGGCTCGATTCTCGGTGAGAACACCAACATTAAATGTGATATTTCTCTAGCCTGGGTATTGTGCGATATAATTCACCACTGTAATTGAACCTCCTGGCCGGTTGTGGTGCAAAAAATAGTTATATTCCAATATGGTTAGGCATTTAATGAATTATTTTAAAGCAAAAACGCTTCATATTACGGACCAGAGTATATGGCTTCATAACTTGTTCATTGCAGTTAGGAAAAACACAAAAATGAAATAAGATGGAGATATTGCCAGATCCCTCTATATTAGCATTGAGTGGGAAGAGCAAATAAATTAAGTACTAGTACAGAGATCGGTAACCTATGACGCGTGTCAGAGGTGACACGTCAAGACATTTGTGGTGACACACATAATTTACAAACGATCTTTACTTGAGAACTTCAAGACAGCATCCGTTGACTTGAGGTCCAAACTCATGAATCTAGAAGAAATCATTTGGAGAATAGGGAAAGAGGGAAAAAAGAGGAAAAAGGAAAGGAGGGGAGATTAAGGAAGAGAAAGGAGATGTTTCTTCAGACGTGATTTAAACAGAGATAATGTAGTAACATCTTTGATGGTGGATGGGAGATGATTGCACAGTCGAGCCGCATGGACACTATATGAGTTAGAGAAGAAAAAGGAATTGTTGATGGGTATTAAGAGAGTGCCTTGAGAATTAAAACGAAGAGGTAAACCATGAACTGATAAGCGTTGAAAATTTTCACGCAGGTATATAGGAGCGTTAGGACTATGAAGTACATTGAACAGAAGTGAGAGGAAGTGATAGTCTCTCCGCTGTCTAATTTTGAGCCATTTCAGTTGCCTATGATAATCAGAAATGTGGTCATATTTCCTAAGACCAAAAATGTACATTATGCATGTATTCTGAAGTCGTTCAAGTTTATCGAGTTGCTCACAGCTTAAATCAGTCATGGAAACATCAGCATAATCTAGAATGGGTAGTAGTAATGCTTGTACAAGGGTGCATTTAGTTATTAATGGGTAAGAATTTTTGCAACCTTCTAAGTGAATGTAGACTGAAAAATATTTTGCGGCTTAATTCATTAGTATGAGCTCGCCAGCAGAGATGTTAATCCATTTGTACTCCTAGATTTTTCATCACTACGAGCAAGATATTTTGAATGCTTGGAACCGACTACTGAACGCTTTTGGCACTCTAGCGATGTCTTTACTGGCAATATTTCCATCGACGTACTCTGTGAGACCTTATTCTCAGTGTTAAATAATATTTAAATAGATAAAAGAAACCGACTGACTGATGAAGTTTATAATGCTTGAAGCGAGTAAAGTTTTTTCAGAATTTTGACATGCTAACTAACAAAAAAAAAAGCTCAAAAGGCTAACCATCACTGTTCTAATATTTAATTTAACATAGCAGTATTAAATATAAGGCAATCACCCATTAGTCATTCTAAGAACGATTGATAAATTATTATGGTAGATAGAAAAACATCACTATCGTGTGATATAAAGAAAACTTCACATGTATCGAATTCATTGCTTCTAAATTAGGATTCAACAAATAATATACTTCATAGCCACCCAAATGTCCATGAAGTAATGTGCTAGAGTAATTGAGGGGGTTAAAAGCAAAAATGCCACTGTCCATGATCACTGTTTTTAGGACGACCAACAAAACCAGTAGCAAAAAGACTACTTCTTTAAAGTTCAATGTGCATATTCAACTTAAAATGAATATTCTTTTCACTACCTGTAATACTATTGACAAGTTGTACATTAAACTTTTAAAAAATTGTATTTTCGCTACTGGTTTTGTTGATCTTCCTAAAAATAGTGATCGTGGACAGTGGCGTTTTTGGACCCTGGATGGTGGATTTAGGAAATAAAAGGCAGTTTTATATTCAAATTATTTCTAGTAGCTATACTTCTAAAATAAAAGATAATTAATAATTATTATTTGATAACAAGTTAATATCGCACAAATTAACAAACCTTAACATCCACGTCTTTGATATCATCAGGGACGATCTCCAAATCAAGCTCACGTTTAACCATCTTATATAAATCATCGTCTTTGCTTGTTTCAGGGTCTCCGATTAACTTAGTGAAGAAATTCTGCGCCCGCAAGCACTGCTCAACGTATTCGTCGAATGATTTGATTTTGACAATGCAACATTCGCAAACTTCTTTAGGAAACACATCATCCTTAGATATCTAAAAACAAAAATGCCTAGTTATAAAACTGAATGAATATATTGAAAGACCTTAGGCGCTTATATTAATAAGAGTATTTACCGCTATGTCAAAATATTTTAATATAATATCAGCCATATTCATATATTCGGACGCATCTGTCAGTACATTTGTCATACTATGTCCTCCGGGTGTTGCACATAGTCTACATATGCCTTTCATAAGCGATGCCATTTTTCATGATTTATTTCATCTCTCGCTTAGTTTTACTTATATTGAAACAACTGGAGTATAATTCACATTATTTATCACATTACGTATATATGTACAACAATCAAAAACAATTTTGCAATTTGCTTTTTCTATTTCGAATTTCGAATCAGCTTTGCCAACTTCATCAAGTTAAATTCTGTCAGAGACACAAATTTCGGTAGACCTGCAAAAAAATCGGTAAATAGCTAATAGACGGTAAAAAATAGCTCTTCTCTAGGATTTTTTTATTTCCCTTAGAAAAATTAAATAGGTACAAAGGCGACATTTTTAAAAGTTAATTGGTGACCTTTCTTTTCGTACCCCATGTTTGTTATTGTGAACCCAATCAGTCGTATAAATGAGTAAAATCCAATAAAAATAGGTAGATCTATGGAAAGATCCGTAAGGCTGGCAACGTTGTTTGTATTACAGCCAAAGGTAATCCTCCTACACCACGGTCTCTAACAACACGGTTTTAATCTAACACTATTAAAATTTTACGAAAACCCTCCTACAACACGACTTCTTACAACACGGTTGTGTGTATGATATATTTGGCAATCATCTATTAAAACAGAAAACAACTCTAAAACTCAAAAGGGAGCTGGAAAATCGCTTGTTTTCATACCAGAAAATCTACGACGACCTTTTCACTAACAGCAATTAAACCAAAATCACAGACATTTTAAAGGGGGTAGAAAACGCTATAAAAATTTCAGAGAATGAAGGTGGAACATTCAAGCTTCAGTTCAGAGCAACAATGATAAACAAAATCATTTAATCAAAATTCAACGAATTAAAAAAGTTTTTTTACTGCTTGACACATATGTAATTTTTTAAATTCTTTTTTTAATGGCAAAAATACTCTTAGGAATTTTTTTGAAACCTATTTTTCCTTTTTGTAGTCTGCAAGACTTAAATTATAACCTTAGAGTAATAAGAAAATATAACACGGTTTTACATTATAGAGCGCTTTATAAGAACCTGTCTTTCGTGTTGTATGAAGGCTGCCTATATTTTACGGCTATTTGTTTCCTTTATTGATACCTTTTACCAAGGCATGTTAATATCGGTAAAAAACGAGTTGCCTGCATGTTTTATTTACAAATTATATATTACAATAAGCATATGGAAACGACAAAAACAAAAAAGACAATTGATAATAATTGTGTACACGGCCATTAAAATAACGCATATACTGTGCAAAAATAATACAAAATGTTAGTTGTAATAATGTGTTGCGATCATCATTGAAGTTCTTCGAAGGCATCATCGACACTAATGACAAAATCAAGAAAGAAGTAATGCGTTATTTTGGACATGGAAAGTGAATGGACAGAGAAAGGACGGTTAAAAGCATTTACCATCCGAACTTTGATGAATACAGAAAACGAAGAAGACCAAAAAAGATACGGCATTACCGAATTCAACAAATACTTAAAGAGTGACATGTCAAAAGTTAGAATAATCGACGCGCTTGTTTGAGAAGATGTATGAATATGGTTGAAGCTAGTATGCAAAGACAGTAATGTTGCGTTCTATCCTCTCTGCGTAAACGGTGTAATAATAATAATAATATTACTACAACAAACCATTATTTATAATTTAACAGATTGATCAATTTATTTTGTTTATGTTTCGATGCATATCTACCTAACTTCTTATTGAATCTTTAGTTAAAAATCAAATTTGTGATTGCCAGTTGCACAAAAAAAGTTGAGAAATAAAATATAGAATAGCCCAAAAAACTAACATTATTACTTTGTGGGTATCTGTAAATATTACGGATTTTACCTTTTCTATGTGCATGTTTTTAAAGAAGCAGGTGCGTCAAATGTAAAAATTATATATTTTTTTACATATTCATAATGCCTTTCTCACTGCATTCTTTTATTGTTTAAATCAGAAATGTTGCATGATAATGATTCAGTTTTAAAATACTTATATACTTGTCATAAATATTTGAAGCTAAGCTTTATATATTATGTACACAATATTAATTTCAAGCCACAGTATATTATTTGATGCAAACTCTTACCAAATTAGCTATCGAAAAGGTTTCGTTTGAGTTATTTATACATACCCATAACAAAATCAATACAAAATGGTATTACTTAACTAGTAGGTATGTATTAAGTATCGGGTTTAATAAACAATATCGATCTACATAATGTGACTCATAATTTTTATTCGGTATTTTAGCGCAATAGTTTCGTTGTTGTTGGATCAAGACTAATCGTTGACATCATTGTAACTTGTGTGAATGATTGATATAACATACGTATGTTTTATCAATCACTCAATCAAGCACATTTCACGTGTGCCTGCGATTGGTGCACCAACAAAATGTCCTTTCCACCAGTAAAAATGTTATAAGAAGTCATTCAATTTTGTTTAGTTATCTAATTGTTTTTTTTTAACCAATAAAAAGTTTTTTTATTTGGGTAATCGAGCCTGCAGACAAATTAACGATTGACATTTACTCTGTGTCCAGGTGGATGAAGAATACAGTTATGTTTATTAAATAGAACCAGAACCCTGGACGCATTTTTTCGATTCAATGCTTCAGCTATTCTCACGTAAAAATAAAGTTGTGTAGTGGTTGGTGTGTTCACCTATCACACGCCAGGTCCCGGGTTCTATTCTTAAAAAAGTCAACATGAAATATTGATTGAAAAGATAACTTTACACTGCAATATATCATTATTCCTGGACTGGCACAATATAAAACTGATCACTATACCTTATGAGAGTAACAGATAATCAATATAAGCTGCATTTAGTGTGTAAACTCAGTACCCAATGAACTACCATGTGCGGATAAAGACATATGTCATGATGGTAGTGATTAATATAGAGAGTGAGTAAAACAAGACATTGTTATTTATTTTCTGTAGATCGATCTATGGGTATTTGTGTAAAGTATAATTAATATACTCGTTATATCACCATCGGTGTTTATATATAAATAAAGTCTATTATTTTCCTTCTTTTTTAATGACTTTTTCGAAAGGAGCTTTGTATTTTTATAAGTATATTTACATGCCAAGTATTTAAAAAAAAACATATGTTAATATTATTAATGCTATTTTACAAAATAAAATCTCTAAAATGTACATTATAGTGTAAATTCGTTTTTTCGTATTAAAGCTTTACCTGTGCATATACCTGAGACATTGAAATTAACACTGTATGCACTTAGCGGTCAGTGGTATTTTCCAATTTCGTTGAAATATGCTAATGGCAAAATACATTAGTAGGTATTATTACACGTTATCTTCATTCACGGTACTAATGTTTTTTTATGTAGGTACTACTCGTTCATCTGCTCTATTCTTTTACATGTTCTAGCTTCTAACTAATTGAAATACTAAAATTGTCTTTGGAATGTGTTTTGAAAATTGAAAGCTCGTTGGAATGTTGGAAAGTTGACCGAAACGTCCGAAACCAGACGTCCTGTAAAATATAATAACGGGAAGCTGGAACTTTTAAAGGTTTTACGTTGGTGTAAATCTCATTTTGTTTTTTGTTCAACGGGAAATGTTATTTCTTAGTTAGCCTCCAGTATGTGTATGTTGTAAAAATTTTCGTGCCTGTCAAACAACAGACGAACAGACGCGTCTATGGCGAAGTGAAAGTAAAAAAGCTGCTAAAAAAGTAGAAGCCTTAACGGAGGTTTGTATTTATTTGTAATTGTGTGTTTTTGTTTTGTTTTGTTTAATATCTGTACTTTAGTTTGCTTTATTGATGTCTTCACTACATTCTTGTGTCTACTGTGGAATTGTGATTTGTGCATTTTTAGTGATGTTTTGCTCGAAAATATAATATGTTTTCGTCTTTTTCTCAAGATAAATAAAAGTTACGAATTAGTATAGTTATTTAGGATTAAAGGTGTGTTTGTTTTCGCAGCTTTATTATGAACTCTCCCGAAAACATCACGTCGGATTCTTCATTTCTTATATCTAAAGAAATACATAGGGATGACAGTGGCTATGTCACAGTTACTCCGAGCTCCGCGGATGCGACAGGAATATGTACCGACACCTCCGGGAGCGCCCTGTACCGGTACCATGATGAGTCCCGGGAGCAGCGAGCCCCCTGCCTGGGACTCTGCACTCCCGAGGAGACCAAACCGCTCCGTCTGCAGCGTCCCAAACCCAAACACCTCGCGCTCGACTGTTCCGTCGATGATGTTGAGGACCGTTTCAGACAGCGTCCTTTACACAAATCGGAGGAAGATCCAAACTCTCAAGGCGAGAGAAAATGTTTGAAGCGTCAAAATGCCATATCAGTCGATTCCGAGTGGGGCTCGAGTGAAGATAATAACTTTCCAGTCACCTCGGAACTTCAAAATCTCGCCATATCTGAATGCAAATCGCCAGTATCGCGCAAACACCAGTGGAATCACACGGATCTGAGAGGTGAAAGCTCTTGTTCGAATCCTAGTTACCATAACTATCTGCATTCGGAGAGTAAGGCGAGCGATGCAGACGAGGGGTGCGCGGAGAGGACATCTCGTATTCCGTGTCCCGTGACCCCTGTTAAGAACAAGATAAAAAAACGCCGAATGAGCCATGTAGATGGAAACCAAAATATCTCTAGAGTTTCCCCAGAGAGGGCCAAGGCTAACATATCCCATCTTTTTCAATCCGAAAGTTTACTAAAGAAAGAAACTCAATTTTCTTCACAAAGAATTGGAACTCCGGAGAAAAATAAAATTTTGTATTCACGCCTTAAACCTGTCACTCCGCCCAAGAAGATCCTGTCTTCCGAAAAGTTGAGGAAATCCCTAAAGAAATGTCTGAAATTTGGACAATGCTATATCGGGATAAAGACTATCGATTTTCTCAAACTGCTGGGAGAGGTGCATAATCATTATCCAGCCATTAAATGTCTCTTGAGTAAACTGGATCCGGAGGACCTGACTAACATGTGTCACGTGAGCCGTACCTGGCGTGTGGTGATTCAGGCGGAGCCGCAAGCCGAGCGGCGTCGCAGGGAATATGCATTGCAGAAAGAGGAAGTTAAGGAAAATTTTAATGCGATGGCTACGGCGCGCACCAAGAGGCTGGATGCTGTTGGCTCTACTAACCGAAGAGGTTTCATGGAAATACAAAATCATTCCAATGTTTTGTCTCAAAAGGCCCCACCTAAACCTTTGAGCCCTCCAGTCAGTCCTCGTAAAAGACGATTCAAAATGTTTTTAAAGGTATGTTTTTTATGAGTACTTAAATTATTACTAACATAGCGCAATTTTCCATCAATGTTTTCTGTTATTTAAGTAGTTGTTCTTTGTTTTATTTTTTGCTAACTTTTCGACCACGGCCTATACTACAGGTATAGGCCCCATACCAATAAAAAAAACAAAATTGATTATAAATATGAAGTATGGATGTTTTTTTGTGCACTTTTTGAAAAAAGCATAGATATTTTATTTATTTAGTTTGTAAATTTACAAAGTTACATAAATTTTCTAACTAGTGTAACACAATAAAATAAATATACCTAGCTTAAATTTATCTCTAAATCTACATAATATATATTGCCGTCGACGGCAATCCATCATTGCATATGCAATATCACAGCCTAAGTCATCCAGTTATGCCATTTGGCGGTAAATATATTCAAATATTGCTAGTAAAAACAAAAAAAAACGCTATATGTAAAAGTAAAGTAAGATTTGCCTAAATGTTAAAAAAAAAACATAATTTTCCTGAACACACAAAAAAATGTTTTGATCACTTTCTTCTGTAGTAATCAAATTTGAGTTATGCGGTGACAGATTGCCGTCGACGACATATTACTTATCCCTAATGTACAAAAAGCATTTTGCTCGAAAAGTGGAGATGCTTTCAGCTTCCCTGAGACTTTCCGGCATCTCATTTGAACTGTTAACGAAAACATCATAGAATGCCTGGAAAATCACTCCGGTAATGTTATGATTTATGACATGGAACAGATTAACCATTTGAACACTTGTAAAAAATATATATCTGTCCATGTTTATATTGAAGATTTTGTATTATCGATAACAGGCTGCTTCAGAAGACTCTAAGGGACAGCTGAGAAGTTGTCCTCGTTGCCAGAACCCAGCACGTGTTCAAGGGCTGTTGGCTACGTGCACTAAGCCCGGCTGCGGGATCAGTTTCTGTACGCGCTGCTTCCAGGAGCCCCTGGCTGGCAAGCCGTGCTGCCAGCGCCGGCCCATGGAGGCCCCCAGCCCCTCCAAACAGGCGCACATTGGCACCAAGGAGAGTCGCAAAAACTTAAGGAGGCTATAATTGTATAGCCATTAGTTGGGCACTAATTCTTCATGCAAGAAGTAGCATCCAAACTATGTCTGGTATCTTGGAGGCTGTGATTTCCTTATTTTACTAATGGTACTGGAAGTATATTGTTGGTATTAGTGACATTGTACAAGTGTCGATAACAGAATTGTAAATATATTTTCTTCTCTGTTAAATATTGTGATCATAATTTGTAAGGAGTTGAAAATATGTGTGTAGCGTTTTGTGCAATTTATCTTGGAAGGAATTTAATTCATATCTGGCACCCAATCTTAATGTTAACTAAAGCTCAATTTGTATATACTGCGCAACGTTCAGAATAGAACACATTAATTTTATAAAGAAATAGTTATTATCTTTATACGTTAGATTAAGTTTCGAGCTCTCTCTATACAAGCAACGGGCACAGAGCAGCTTGAATATCTCAAATACACTTATTTTTATACTATAAAAGAATTTACACAAATGTGATGGTCACTAGTACAATCTTTTACTTTAGTTTTGTTAGATTTGTGATTATCGAGTATGTGTCACACATTCCCAGTGCTAATGAATTCCTAATTTTAATCCTATTTAACCAGTTCATTTGTGCAGAATCTCCGTAGTGCATTTCATTAACACTATCATTTGATCTCGTTAACTTTGCCATATTCCTTCTCCTGTAAGCTACTTCATAAAGATATTGATAATGTCAATATTTTACCAGTTTATACAACTCCCACCTCAGTGCATTTGTATTTATATGGTAATAATAAGTTTTTTATTGTAAATATTATAT
Source organism: Micrasema longulum (assembly GCF_059751315.1). Taxonomy (NCBI): domain Eukaryota; kingdom Metazoa; phylum Arthropoda; class Insecta; order Trichoptera; family Brachycentridae; genus Micrasema; species Micrasema longulum. Next base: position 464,895 of record NW_028277757.1, read on the forward strand.
AGCATTTATTTTTTTTACTTTGTGACAATTGTGATGATTACTTAGTAATATAATGATCGCTTAGGAACCAGCTATAAGTCTGTTTTTGAAGAAAATCATACCTGTGACTCAAATTTTAAATATGTAAAAATACCCATTATTATTATTCGGGTAAGTGTTTTATATTCATGGATTCTGATGTATAATGTCAGTGTGTTTCGATGTTTTAAATGTAATTATGTTGAAATATGTAATGTAATCCCATATCACTATTGAATGTTTGTATTACGAAAAGTGAACTTTTTTGTCTTTTGTATGTTTTGGAAAAAAAATACAAATTGCGAGTTGAGAGAACAGAGTAATTGTCATTCATCACTGTATTATATATTTAAAGTTTCATAGAATACCTTTTGAATCTGTTTCAGATCTATGTTTATTTAATAGATTGAAAATATTATTTTCTTTCATCCACTGTTGAAGTAAATAATGTTTGTCTGTAATACTCACACTAATAGTGCATTTAAACTGTAGCAATACTCAATGTTTGTATATTTCCTAATACAGGGTCTTAGATTATGTCAATATGTACATTATCAATTTGTTGTTCTTAAGTCACTGTTTTTTATTCTGGGCACTGCTGTTTTTAAATATTTCAAATGCTTTTTATCATGTATGTATGTAAAAGTTTTAGATGGAATGTACACCTTTTGTGAATTATTTTTTAATTTGATTTATCAACCCCCCCTGTGTAAAGTGTATGCATGAATTTTGAATATGATTTAAGAATATTTATAAGAACGTCCAAATTACTGACATTTCTACAATTCTAAATAAACATACACATTTAGTTGCCTGCCATTCGAAGTGTCCGTGAACTCAATACTAAGAGAATGACATTTTGTGGCTGACAATAGCTTTTGTAAATGCCTTACTTAATTTTACTGTATACAAATTACAACAGGGATGGAGAATACCTTAAATAAGGGAATATGGAAGTCCAGGCATTTACAGGGCTTATGACCTGTCATTGGCTGATTTAAGTGGCCACTCTACACACTGTGTAACATTCACCATTTTGCCTCAATCAACAAATGGAAGAATTGAAGAAATATAGATGTTCAAACATAGGCAAAATGGTGAATGTTACACAGTGTGTAGAGTGGCCACTTAAACCAGCCAATGACAGGTCATAAGCCCTGTAAATGCCTAGACTTCTATATTCCCTTATTTAAGGTATTCTCCATCCCTGTTGTAATTTGTTAATCTTAATGACTCCCGAGGGGGTGAAATCCAGTCTTATGTCTACGAACATTTGGACAAACTCAAATATTGTTTTACTGTATATGTTGTAACATTTTTTGGTACGTTTTGTCAAATTTTGTTCATTTTATGCCATTATCTTACCCCTTTTTAAAATCACTTGTAATCTTTTTTTTGCATAGTAAAATCAAACTTAGTGATTTATTGTGGAATTTATTTTGCTATCAAATGTACCCTTGAGGATGAATTGCATAAATACTCAAACTACCTCTAAGTTTTATTCTGTGAGGAATCTCTAATAATATACTGTTGAAACTACATATCGTCGACCTAACTTGTAAATTCTTAACTTACTTCTTTTCAGAGGTAGAGTAAAAACCGTTTTTACTTCAGTACCGAACTGTAACAATAGTTTAATCTTTTATATACGAATATACAAGTTTTACCCACATATAGATTATTTGAAGTCCTTATGGAAAACGCCAAAATTTAATTTTTAACCATTTGTGAATTTACTGGTTTTATTGACTGGTCCAAGAAGTATAAAAATAAAAAATATTTCCAGCTGTTGCCCAGTATGTGGGTGAAATAATTCACCTAGATGAATCTCACCCGCATCGATAGGTTTCAGCTCTTTAACTTCACAAAAATCAACAGGTGGAAGAATTGAAAAAATATGGATGCTCAACATAGGCAGATTGGTGAATGTCACACAGTGTGTAAAGCGGCCACTTAAACCAGCCAACGACAGGTCAAAGCTATATAAATGCCTAAACTTATCATTCCCCTCTCAATATGTCAATATCTAGATATGTTAATCTCAAAATGGAAATATCTTGAATAATATGATTACATCACATAATTATTGTTTTTGTTGTTGTTATAGCTTTATAATAAGAATACCTTCATTTATAATGTTATGTCATTGAAACTACTTGCGTCCAAGTTGTCAATGGGGCAATTAAAATAATCGATTACATTTTTCTTAGTTTTAACTATATTACTATTATGTAGTACAGTTGTACAATATAAAGTACTGATTGAAATATGCATATAAAAAACTAATTAAACATTTGTTGATACTAAATACATTCATCATCATCATTCCCTTTCCGCACCTAATGGTGCATAGGACATTGCATTGGTACACCAATCGCAGCGTATCTTGATATATTTTGGTACATGAAGGTAAGACGATCAGCCTTACGCTTCAGGTACCGGTCCAGGGACTATGAAATATTCTGGTCTGAAAACACCCTTTTAAATAAATATTTCATATTAACCATGTCGAGAATCGAACCTGAGACCTCTCGCATGGTAGGCAAACGCGCCGACCTAATGCGTTACTCCGGTGGAAATTTGTAATGCTTTAAATGACAAAGTGTAAACTGTTGTGTGTAAAAGTGTAAAAAGGAAAAAAATGTTCAAAACATATTTCATATTTTTGTTAATATGCTAATACTAATTTTAGTTTGACAATATTTGTACAATGAAAATGGTAATCTGCCATAAAATTGTTGCCTGCTAATCGGCCGACAGAATCTCTTAATCGGCCATTCGGGCCACGGTTAATTGGGAACTCGGACTCATAGAAATTTAGGCCCTTCAGGGCTCAAATCTATTTTTTGTTGCAATAAACGCATTATCACTTAATTACCATTATTCACTGTTAAAAGTGCTGTTATTACGTGTTATGTTATTGCATACAAACAATAATATCAAAGATACTATAAAAACAAATACTGTCAAAATTGCAAAAAACAAAAGAATGTTATTCCATTACACTACTCCAAAAGTTAAAAATGACATACGTATTAATAGAAGAAAACAATCGGTACATCGGAGACATCCAGATCAAGGACCTTAGTAATTTTCGAACTTTTCAACTTTGTAGTTTTATATTATTATCCTCGAACTTATTTAGCGCCATGTTCCGGAGCGGTAAGCCACAGGTACGCAAATAAAATGATATACTGGAAGAAATCACACAAAAAATGGACCTTTTGAATACATTTCACCATTTATTGTGTACATCAGGGCCTCTGTTGAATACAGCGATTATAGTACATAAAATCTCTTTTGAACAGTTTATACTTTGTCTCTTACATTTCAAATATCTGCCAATATATATTTAAGAAATTTCATACCAAAATATTTTGTTCATTTCCTATGAAATATTTGCAATGTGTACCTCCATACAATCAAACTATGTAAAAATAAACTATCTAAAAATTTACAGGGTTATCATATTTAATGGTAATACATTTTATAAAATAATACTGATTTTATCATACAAATAAGAGATTTTTAAATTTCTGCATTGAAAAATATTTATTAGCATAATTTTGATTATTTCTTTTTATTGATTGTCAATAATAATTTTCAAGTACTTACCATAAAAATATTCCGAAGTAAATATCTTTTTGGATGTATGTTGTACTTATTAAGTATACACATTTCAATTGAAACATTCCATAATGTACCTGCATAATTGCAGAACCAACTATATAAATGTAATTTTTTCTCATCTTCATACTCAAATCCAATTGAAATCATTTTAGCCGACGAATATTGTTTTTCAATTGCATCCTGCACCAACTGAAGCCATATTGTGTTTTAGTGTTAATAAAATGAAAAAAATAATATATTTACTTTTTTTTTTTTAATAAACCTGCAAGAGACATTTTGCATGTAAAACATTGTTTTACCTATATCTTACTCATCACTATCATTAACATGGTTTCACTCTTATTTCATGAGCGTAAAAATTAAAACTAATTGAAAGTACAAATCAAACCTATCTTTGCACAAAATATTTATTTTGTATCTCACTCTGTTTCTACTGCTAGTTGCTGTTCCATCTCTAAAACTCAAGATGGCAATTTTCTCACTCCGTGCCTTTGTCTGCCAATTTGTGGAAACATGTATTTTAATTTTCTTAAAAGAAAATGTAAATCATCCAAATAAAAAAACATGCTAAAATGATAAAATCTTACTGTCTAAACATACTTAAAATATACCAAAATAAACGACCCGAAGTATCCCTCAGGGAACGTCGAGTCGGTTATTTTGCACACAAAGTTTCCTGTTTTTTGAACTATTACGTATTAAAATGTATTCAAATTTAAACGTGGACTTGGGGTAATTTGAAAAGCTGTATTCTGCTAGCAACATTTAAATGGACTTAAATAAACAAGTCTGAAACAAATATATCAAAACGATAATCATGTGTACATAATAATAAAACACTTACTTTTTAAAAACATAGTATAATTATTGTAAATATATGTAGATGTTTTTTTTTACATTTATAAAATATACAAAATAAATAAAATATGCAAACCTAATACATGCCTTTTTTACACAACCTCTTTATGAATTTTCCACTTTATGAAATTAAGGTGACATTGCTATATGAAAGGTATTTTAAAATATTTATGTAAAACAAGTTTAACTATTGTGATCAATTTAATACATATTTAAAAATAAAAAATGGATGAAATCGTAAATTATGAGGCATAAATAGTTTTCAAAAAGGATTCAAAATTTCATATTTTTTTCTTATTTCAAAATTGTACAGCACCACCGAGTCTTCAAGATTAGTTGTCAATTCGAAATGTATGCAACTTTGATGGCTGATTATCTCATAAGATACAAACGAACTTATGAAATGAAGTAGTGACAGAATAAGGGTTCTGTTTCATACTCTATTTTAAAAACAATAAACAAAACAACATCAAATAATCGTAATTGAAAAAATTTAACATGTATATATATGTAGATTTTATAAGATAATTTAATCTATGCAAATTAGTGATAAATATTGATTGATGTTCGAGGTCTGAGTTTACTATGACGAAAATGTAGTTTCTAATTTACCAGGTAAAATTACTTCAGTAAATTTTTAAGAAACCCATTTTGCTCATTTTCTTCAACTCAAAGGCAGAAGGTAAAAAGTTCAAACAAAAAGTCAAATAAAAAGTGTAAGTATCATGTTTTTTCTTTTTTATGCTAAGTTTTTTTTTTTCAATTGAAGTTTGGTTTTGAATTTAACAAAATACATCTGGATCTCAAAATAGTCAATGAAATTCTGTCTAACATAAATTAGATATACATAAAAAAAAACAAAATATAATATGATTTACATAATGCATATTATTATGTGACAGTTTACAAATATAAAATTATTATGTACAAAAATATAAACATTTAAAATGAGATTATTTTACAACGAACCCCAGAACACTATGTATTTTATACAATTTTATAACTAATATTAATTAATTATTTCATAAAAATAATGTTGGTAAAGATAATGTCACCAAGGTAAAATTTCATCAATTTACGGTATTTTTGAAGGAAGAATTCCTTAGTCAACACCCCGATTAATACAACTTAACGTTGGTGGAATCGAGTACATACAAGTCATTATGGCAATATTTTATCTTCATAAAAATTATTATTACTAAACAATATTAAATAGTAAAAATTAAGATATTTATACAAGATAATTAATTAATGGTTTTAAGATAGATATCATCTGTAAGAAAAAATATCAAAATATTTTTGACATATGAGTAAAGTCGTAGTGAGATATGAATGTCTACTCACACATAGTGACCATAATGTAAAAGTATTGGCTGGCAATAACATTACGCTGGGTAAGCATTCTTATCCGGCGACGACTCTACAGTCCACATGTACCAGTATATTTGCATGTTGAACCGTAATTCAGTTGACATAAAATAAAATTAAACTAGACTTTATTTGTCAAAAATATTGTAGATTGTCTGCAACACTGGTAGTAGTGGGCAGCCACCTGACTCGTTTCATCTTATTTGTATGCTACTGTAAAAAATATTTATTTATTGGTTGCTGGTATCAAACAATAAAGAAATAATAATCAAAATACTGCCCGTACTAAACACAGAGAGGGTAAATAAAGTGCTTTTATATTTTTTACCATTTTACTTATTTAGCTGGCTAAAAAATGTGTGACTTTTTGAAAAAGTGACTTCTTATAAATTTTTTTTTTTTTTTCAAAAGAAATCACAATATTTAGATTTTTATAAAACATAAGCGTTAATTACATTAAACTTAGGTGTGTAGGAAATAGCGCAATAGCGCTATTCCTACACACCTATTTTACACAACCTACACAACCATTTAGCTATTTTACAGCATTCGCACTGGACTATTATTTTTTATCAGATTTTGTGTGACTTTTTTATTCAATCATTACAGTAACTGACTTCTCAACATTTATTTTTTGTAATTTATCACATTTGCGCACATACGTTATAGAGATTTTATCTAATTTATTTTCCTTCGGTGTTTTATCTTAATAAAAGTGTGTAAATTTTTTTACTCGTAATTCTCCTATCTCTGTAAATACTCCTTTATGTGCTTAGAACAGTAAGCTTGTGTCCCAGGGTCGAAATAATAGATTCTCATATTACTCCACAATCGAATAAATAATTTCTTAATATTAAAATATCAATTGTCTCGTTCCAAGATAGTTTATCACAAGAAGTAGCTGGGTGTTTTGTATTCAGCGAGTGTGGAGTACTCAGCCAAGCCCCATCACAAACTTGGGAATCTGGTATGCCACGTGAGGTATAGACATGAGCATTGACATTCTGAAAAATTCCAAATAATCAATATTTTTTGTAAACGATCTCTTATTTTTTTACACATCCTAATCAATGACTTCACAAATTAGACAACACTAATGAACAACCCTTTTTATACTAAATAAAGTTATGTTAAAAAATAATACTGTGTATAAATGTTAGTAAATATTATAATGCTTTTTCTTTTATTTACTAAACCGGAATTCACTTTGTAATACTTCATGATAAATTATTGTAAAATAATAAACTTTGTTATTAGTGTTACTCAGTTTATTATATTCAAAGTATACAACTATAGTTTCGGGAGAGTACTACTCTCATAGACAGAGGTTACAACATTAATAACTTTACAGAAATGCTTTTGGTCTTAAAACTATTGAGACATTTAGGGCTAAATGGATGGGATTGCAAAAAAACTCTAGTTATAAATGTGGTCAGACATTACACCAAGGAATAAAGTTCAAATAATCTAACATTTGGTATAGATTATGCAAAGGGGTATTTTAAATCTCAAATAGGACTGATGGCTAAAATAGTTGGTTCAAAATGTCAAGTATTATTAAAAAGAAATGTTGGAATCATGTTGTAAATAGTGTATCAATAAGTAGTTCTTTACATTTTTATAAGTAAGACCAAGTATATTAATATATTATATTATAAATAAGCATTAAGAAAAAACACTCACCAATTTTTTTGAAGAAGGATAGATTTCTCACACCAAAAGTGCTGTCAAGTATTAAAAAAATATGTACAGTATTGTGTAGGCCAAATATTTATTGTGAAATTAAATAATATACTCGACTGTAATACCTGTGCTTTATAATCTAAGAAAACAAAAGGAACCCACTATAATAAAGAATAAAAAAAATGCAGTTATAGGTTTAATATAACATTTAACTTTATTAAATTTGATGAAAGTCACATAATATAATATATTTGGTAAGCATTACTTGCTATAATTGCGTTATAAATCAAAATTAATTAGTCACCATACATATGTTGTTACTTACATTGTGACACTACATGCCTCAATTTGGACAGGTTTTTTTAAAGGAACCTTATAGATTAATCATTAAAAAACACACAGTCAAAAATCTGACAAACGATTATAGTTTTTGGATAAGTCATGTTGGGAAGTTAAAATTCCCATATAAATCACACATAGTTTAAACAGAAATAAAAATATGATGATTTTATAACAACATTATTGTAAGCGATGATATATTATACCAAATAACATAAAAAATTAAATGTGAGTAAGAGTTTTACTATACATAAAAATAAGAACTTTAAACACATAATATTACACATATATGCATACATACTTATAATAAAATAGTTGACTTCTTCTACAAACTACATTCTACTATTACTTTTATTTAGTATTGTAGATTTTCTAAAATTCACTTACTACGTAAAATAAGTTTTGATATAAAAATAGAACTATTTTTAAAACACATGTATTTATAAAATTCTGGCCCATCAAAACTTAAAATTAAATTAATGTTGTTTTAAAACTTTAGCCTACAGTTCGTACGACTATAACATTTTATGCTAAATATGTATATATGTATGTCAATAGTTAAAAGACTGACGTGTAACCCACAAAAATAATCCCTTAAGTATTTCAAATCATAATTCATAATTACATTTTCAATTTTTTTTTACTAATTACAAATTTCAGAATATACTGTGCATAGCATATACAGGGTGTTCTTTAAACCCTGTCACATCCGAAACCACGATGATCAGTATGGGCAAGAAGACATATTAGCATATTTAAAAAAGTATTCAGAACAAAGAAAATTAAAAAAAACAAATGGTTGCCTACTTTTGCAGGGGAGAAGTGAGGGAAGCGCGGCGCAGTATCAGATTCCCTCCTCCCCCTCCTCGCTTCTCCCCTTCAGAAGTAAGCAACCATTTGCTTTTTTTTTATATTTTATTTTTTAAAATTTTATTCTTTCTAAAAATATATTTTTATGTGTCAATATGTCTTCTTGCTCATACTGATCATCGTGGTTTCGGAGGTGACAGGGTTTAATGAACACCTGTATATATATATATGTATATATTTTTATTAACGAGTTAGAATCATTCTTTTCACTAACAATTTTCTATTCCTTCCATTTAAATAAAGCTACAAAATTGTATTCAAAAATTCCGAATTTTAAAGAAAAGGTTTAAAACCTAATACAAAACAATTTCTCAAAAATACATTAAAAAAAATCTAAATACCTAATGAAAAAACTAAACAGGTACCACTGTGTAGATAGATAGATATATACCTATATGTGAGGAGCAAACTTGAAAAAAATAGGTTTATATCAAATTCTATAGTTCATATCAAAATCTATGAGAAAAAAACACATTATTCATTAAAAACACATTTTTTCCTATATAAAATATGTCCTAAAGTTCATACATTCAAACAAATAGTGTTGTTAAAAACAGTTTTTCTTCATTTTTTAAGCTCTATATTTATGTGACAAATCACTTTTTCAATTTTTGCTCCTCATATATATAGGTGTGTCACAGTGAAACTGAGCATTTGATTGGAGTGGAAAAAAGTAAAGCTAAAAATATAATTGCGTAATGAAAATACGTCTTCATTATTTTCTGTCCAAATAAGTTTTTTTTTTTATACTTTCCCTCATACTTGTGGGATACTAAAAGAAAACCGCCACAGTATTGACAATCTCTACTTCTTAACATAATTTTTTTAATTTGTGTTATATGTATACCAAATTATATTTACCTGTTGGTATTTTAATTTCTCATAGTAAATACAAAGCAAATATCTTGTATGTGCCAGGACAGGTAAATTGATGAAAACTGAGAAATGTGATTTATGAGCAGCGTTGCATTCAACCAATTTTTGCTTGATGGAGGTTGATAACGCTGTTTATGAGGGTGCAGACTGTGCAGTCAGCACAATATGTTATTATGTTATACCCTCAGAGTAATAACGCGCGCTACCGTTTATAGAGACGAGACACCGTTTTGCTCTTTTGCATAGAACAAAAGCGTTGCAAATTTTCGATTAGTGACAACTTCACTCTGCTGACAGCCATTATTGTTTAGTTTGACAACTGACGCTTTCGTCGCTGTGCTTGGCTTTGTTCATAAACAATTTACAATTAGAATAAAAATTTAAGTAAAACAATTAATTTTGTCATTATGTTAGTTTTTTTCACATGATTCTTATATTTTAGGATAATAAAATATGAAGAAGAATTTCGAAAATGTAAATCGAAATAACCCTATGAAAATTTTGATAAATGAAATACTAAAAATAAAATGTATGCAAAATATATCTTATGGAGGATTATAACATATAAATAGGAGATTTATAAAAATTCGGAATAACCCTGCAATAATAAATATTATGTTCGCACTTACCTTTTAAGGAAATAAATAGGAATACATATATATATATATATATATATATTTAAAGGTAACCATTACAATGCATATTAATATCGATTTGGCAATTCTTGACCTGAATACGGCCTATTGTTTTGCTGCAAACTGTCATGTTTGATAATCCTATTTAGATTTTTGTACGCATGGGGATCTATAAGCGGTAGCGCTCACATTATTATTCATAGGTAATACCGGTCTCTTAATAAGTTAGTTGTTTTTTATGCTGAGTTTTGGCAGTCTGACCGAAACACTACATTTACAATAAAGACAATATTATTATTTGCAACATGATTGCAAGTGGCAGTCTGTGGCGGTATAATGTTTATCAAAATAATGTGCGTGTTAATGAATAATATTGATAACAATAAACTGTAATAGAGTTGAACCACCCGTGCATATTTGAGTATAATATGGCACATTGATATGGCTAATAAAGAAACACATTTTAAAAACTTATTACTAAAATCACTGAAATTTTGTATCACTTTGAAGTTTGTCACTACTATGTTTAATGTGCACCACTAATCATTCCAGTTCAGTTGTCTTGTTATCCAGGGCACTCCTATACCATTCTGTCCACAGAAAAATTAGTGAATTAGAAAAGTCCTCCACCTTACTTCTAATTATTTTTTAATAAGCGATCTTTCTCATGCACAAGACATCCCAATCGACAAATATTAGAGGAAATTCTGAATTGAAGTATGCTGATAAAAATAGCACATAGCATAAATACAAAGCTGTTTTTGGTTAAGAAATTACCTACGTAATTTCTTTTGGATTTAAAAATTAACTACGTAATTTCATTTAGGTTTAGAAATTACCTACATAATTAATTTTTCTATGAAAAGAAAAATTATGACTACATATATTAGAATCGGATTTCAAGATACATTTGGAGTTTCTTTATTTAGGCTGTGTTAACACGTTTAGTCTACAATATAAGGAGTATATCCAAATTTTTCTAGACAATACCCTCTAGGAGTTTATGATTGGCAGATATTACTATAAGGACGGAGAACAATTTTGAGAAGGGAATATGAAAGTTCAGGCATTTACAGGGCCTGTGACTTGTCATTGGCTGGTTTAAGTGATTAAAAGAAAAGCCACACTGTGTAATATTCCCTGTTCTGCCAATGTTTTGAGGTCTCGGATTCGATTTCTAACATGATTGACATGAAATATTTGTTTATAGGGGTGTTTTACACTACAATATTTCATAGTCTCTGGACTGCCACATAAAAAGTAAGATTGATCATCTTACCTTCATGTAACAAAAGAAAGTAACCAATACGCTGCTATTGATATACCAACACAGTGCCCTGTACACCATTAGGTGCAAAAAGGAGAATTATAGTCAAGATACTTCTTCATTAGGGGGAAAAATCCAATACTTGTCTAAAAACATTTGAGCATACTCATAATATTGATGTTTAGTCTAGTTAACTTGATTGTAAGTTTACACTGTGTAATTGCAATGTTTAAAATATATTTTTTATTTTCTTTCAATTTGAAAGTTAAAATATAAATATTTCTAAATTAGTAAAATAATTTGTTTTTGTACAGGGCAAGTTAAATATAATGAAAATACAAACATGCACTAATCTAAAAAAATAACACTTAACATTTAAAAAAATCAAAGTACGAGAGTAAGTCTTAAAATTTGCAGAATGGAATGGTTGCCAAGGGGGTGAGGGGAAAGAGTATTAATTTATATGAATAAATGGCGTGACTCATCACTAACACACACACACACATATATATATATACAAGTATTGGCACAAATGAGCAATTAGTTTCTAAGTTAAATAAGAAAAAACCGAATATGGATAAAATTCAGTTTTGAGCTGTCATCAAATTTCTCACAAAATTTGATAAAACACAGCACAACAGTTTAAAAGAGATGTCAGCAGTAAACGGGAACTCTTCTCCTGGGAACACTATGATTTATAAATGGTATGGTCTTTTCAAAGATGGAAGAAAGTCAATTAAAGTTGATCCCTACCCTGGATGGCATGTTGATTCTACTTCTTTAAACTATAATGGAGAATGTCTGTTTGAAGAAAAAGCAGCTAACAGAAAGGTTAGGAGTATTATCTACATCTATTTTAAGAATACTACATCATCATATTGTTACGTTAGAAGTCAATGCAAGATGGATCAAAATGCTTATGCCACTTTAAAAGTGACAGCACGTCGAGAGACAATGAGGAGATGAAATGTGTTTATCATTATGAGCCTGAACTGAAATAAGATTCCATGCAGTGGCGCAAAAAGGAAACATGCTACGCTAATCTACTAGAGCAGTTAAAAGGAGCTCTGAAGGAGCAGAGGAGAAGAAAATTGACCAAAGTTGTCATGCTTTTCCAGGACAACGTTCCCGTAAACACGAGAAGTTTTGCAATGACTGCTCTTCAGAAATGTGGCTTCCATATATTAAATGACTCTGCCTAGAGCCCAGACCTGGCCCCATCTAAATATTATTTATTCTGAATTGAAAAAAAAGTTGTGGAAAGAAATTTACAAGCAAAACTTACTAACAAAACTTTTTTTTCCGAGGGTATAAAATTAATTATTTTAATATCTAAAAAATGTATAAGAGTTAAAGGAGAATACATCAACCCGAGATAGATAACCTGCATTGAATCAACGTAGCTGATTCTGAAAAATCTATATAATTAACTCGTATATGAAACCACTGGGCTCGCCGTTCTTGCAGACTCAGTCAACCCACAGAGCTTGCAGGAGACACCCGTGCTGCTCGGGTAAGGGGGCTACTTTCGTGAATATATACTTACCGTACATCGCAGTGATGTATGGTTATCTCTAATGTACTATAAATTATGTTTCTAGGGTTAAAAAGGAAAAACATTACCATCTTTCTATTTACCCCCCTTCCCCTTCATTTCACGAATTTTCGGACCTACCCTCGTACATACTGGGGTTGTGGTTATATTTTATAGATGCATGAAATTATCATGCTGTTTAAAAATGTTTGCAAAAATTAAAAATACACATTTTCAAAATATCTAATAATTCTTACAAAAGTTTTCTGAAATATGAAAATATGATTTCAATTATTGTGATTTTTTATTTGAGTAACATGGTAAATAATACAGTAATGTAAAAATACTTAAGGCTCGCTAGACATTGTATCCACTGCTTAATCATGCCGACATTTTTTATTATTTAAATATATATTTTTTTCTATTGATTTTTTATTTTTTTTGTCTTTTATCCAGAAAGTAAGTTCCGTTTGTATTTCTTACGATCACAGCGCTGCGATCGCGCATGCGTTGGACTTACTCTGACATATTGAGGAGTTGAAGTCATTATGAATTAGCTGACTGTTGTGTACGCTTCGTGGTGCTAGTTTGAGATGCCGAACAAAAGTGAAAACCCCACCGCTTGTGAGATAAGGTCTGTAATTCGTTTCCTTAATTTGAGGAACATTAAAACAATCCACATTCATCAACAGATCTGTGTGGTGAACGGAGAACATGTAATTCAATAGTAAAGAGATGGATGAGAGTTTAATGAAGATCGTAGTAATGTGCACAACGATGAAAAAAGTGGGTGCCCCTTTATGAAGAGGGAGGTACCCTTTTATAAAAAGGGAATACAAAAGCTTGTGCCAAGCTACGACAAGTGCCTATAAAATGTTGGGATTTATATAGAAATATAGTTTAAGGTCTAAAGATTTTTTCAAAATATTTTTTTCCTGAATACGTACTTGTTTTCTTTAACCTGGCAAATAGAACTTGCTTTTTGAATGTATGTACCTCGTATTTTTATTTTAAAAATTCAAACTTACGCTGCCGATAATCTATTCGTTTGTTCAGAAAAAAACTTAATTTAAGAAATACATGATATGCAATGTAAAACCACAAAACAAATGTTACCAATATAGAAACCAGAAAAAATAAATACATCAGTTATGTAAAGCTAAGTAGTAATGTCATATAATATGTATAATTTACCGCTGCACATATTTATATTACTCAAATTAAATTTAAAATATATATCGGCAGTCAAAGGCAAAATTTAATAACCAACATGTATACAGAAGAGCCAATAAAAGCTTTCTGTTTTTTTTTTAATCAATAAAATATCTCATATTAGCGTGATTCCTACATAATTGAAATAAAAATTGAAAATATGGGAATTTTTATTGTTAAAAAAAAAACTTTGATTGGCTCTTCTGTAAAGTAAATTATGCCTTTCCACTATCGATATATATATCAAACAAAATTCTTGTAATATAAGATGATTAAGAATTAATTAAAATATCCGTCAATAACCATATATTACAGGTTAGTGGAATGTATATCATAATTTTTTCTCATTTTTAAATTGAGTAAACCAACTTTTTTTTTCAGTTCAGTTCAGAACCACAAATCTGAAATAAACTGAAAAAAAAGAAAATGAATCAAATCAAAGCTGAATTGAAATTTCATTTTTGAAAATATATTTTAGTTAGTGAGATAAGCGCCAAATATAATAATTTACACTATCACATGTCAAAGTGGTTAGTTATGGTTAGGTTAGGTTAATTTTCTAGTCAAGGGTTCCACAAGAACCCGGATGTAAAGTAACTGAATCCATACGAGACTGTGAAGCCATTGTAGAGCCAGGCGCCCCAGGACTGTCGCTCGGTAGACTCAATACGAGCTTCCAGAGTACCGCACAGAGCCTTCCTGTCATGAGACCTTCCCGACCGTGCATCACACAAGATACGCTTGCGGCAGTCCACGTCGCATGGTGTTCGCAGAGGGCTGTTCTTCCAGTAGTGCCTTTGAAATACAGATTTGAATAAAAACATTAAATATCTTTGGGCTCTTTCATGTCAGTAGCAAAAAGGAATAGAAGAATTATATGAACATTTATTGTAATGTTGTAAATAAATCCAAACCCCAAACCTTACATATGCTGTTAATTAAATAATTTATATCGTCTATGTAAGTTCAATACCGAGTATAGGCCAAAAAAAATCAAAATAAGTTTTTTTGGCATTTTCAATTGAATGAGACAAGCTGCATTGATTGGTAAATTTGAATTTTGAAATTGACCAATAGACTGCTTGCATTTGATTCAATTTAGTACCGGGAATGAATCCTCCCTACCAAAGAAGCAGAGCGATACCGTATACATCCCAAGATCCAATACAAGATTTTCTAATATAAAACATCAACACAAAATAAACAGCAAATAAAATAATTATTTTTATGAAATCGTAAGGTTTTTTAGCCTGCCTGAACATTTTAACAAGTAATTAATCCGCGGTATTAAATTTCAATAGACAATATCATATTCTATAACTTAATCATAAAATGGAAGAATTTCGGTCTGCTTGTAACAATATTATAAAAAATTGCATTCATACTTATAGTGACTAATCGTGTGATTAGCATAAAGGAGTGTTTTGATAATTCAGAAAAATAATCTGCTTAACCATCACCCTTCCATAAAACGGTTTAGTTCATAAAAAGGGTATTTTTTTAAATTGTGTATGACATTTAGAGCAGATTTTTAGGATTCTAATATATAACTATCAATATATTATGTAATATAAAAAACGCAGTATTGTTAATAATTTTTAATAAAAAAAAAGGACATTTGAAATGGCTCGCCGTTGGCATCACGTCACGTTGACATCATTGTCATCCTCATCAAGTGCGCTTCTGATAAACATTGCGTACAATGAGGAAGTACGATGCTTTTATTTGTTAAAAGACTGAGCCCAATTTTTTTTAAAAATAATTTTATGTATCGTATTATCAGCAGTATGATTTTTGAAAAGTCTGTTATTCTGAAATTACTCCGCCAGTGACTAATTGGTGAGTTGGCTTCCCGGAAACCGGAAATCTATCACAGCTTGTGATGTAATTCAAAGCAAATAGTTAAATTTTTTCAAACATTCTTGAGATACTTCGGAGTACAATTAAATGCTCTAATTTTTACCGCGTGTAAAAAATATTTTTTATACACAATTTCCAATAGCACTGAACTTCTTCATTCAAGCGTAATGTGGCGTGGGTAATGACGTAACTGCCGTTTGTCCCATATGGCGTGAAACCTCTCATTTTCAGATAATTTAAAATATGGGTATTTTAAAACTTTGTAGCACATTTATCTGATACATGGAAAAAATAATGATATTGCTACCTTCGTGATTTTATACTTATCAAAGTTATGAACAATGTTACTTACTTATAATACAAATCAAAGAGTTCTTCTTTCTCTGTAATTTCGGTGATAAATTGATCCCAATCTTGTGGCCGGAGAGAGGGCATCTGGTAAGCAGCTCTGGCCGAGTATAACTTGTACCATATTGGGTAATCATACAAGTTCGCTTCCTTCAGGTTCATTATCCACGACTCGTGATCCACTACAAGCTGCAAATATTTAGTTACTTCGATTTTTATTTTATAAGAAGACCGATGATTTCAAGCTCTCGTGGATTATCAATTAATGACGGGAACTAATTTTTTCAACTTTGAATTTGTATTCATATACTTACTCTTGTGGTCTCATCATGATCACCATCCACATAGTATATTCTGTAGCCAGGGTTGAGATCATAGTATGGAGTCACAGATGGGCCCACATAAGCTATACTTGTAGCTCTTCCTGTAAAATAACCAGAAGTGCAAGAAATAACAAGCCAAAAGAAGAATTAGGTAGGCATTTAAATATCAAAGGTGTTTTTAATATTGTGGTATAAAAAAAAGTCACAATATTATAACACTTGTTTGTTAGAGATTTGGTAGAACACCATATTTGTTTTAATAATGTAACTGACCATAGTCACATGCAGCCTAACTATTTCGCTATCAGCTTGAGGAAGAATCATGTGCCTGAACATCGCACAAAATGCAAGACCGGCCAATAGAGGGTGCTGTTAAATATCTAAAGCAAAAACAGATCACTCTTTTCCACGTCAACAGCCTCCAAAAGAGAAAAGTAAATCTCACATAAGTAATCTTCATCGCATATTATTTAATAGTCTTGAACTACATAATTCTAAATAGCTGTTATTAAAAACTATCAAATTGGAATCTCATCCCAACAGTGGTGACTTTTGATTTGGAGTCAGAATCGCTACTGTTGCTCAGTTACTCATAGATTGGTTTGGAGATTTTCTTCTTTCAACTATAAGAAAATTAGTGATCTTATGCAAAGTTATACACAAAATAAAAATTATTAATTCGATACGCACCAACAATAAAACGTATTTCACAATACTAATCACTTCAACATTTATTTAGTTGAGATTTAATTTTAAATATGCATCCGCGCTAGCGAAAATGTTTATCAACATAACACTGAGTTCACAAATGATTACTATTTTATTTATAGGTACTATCTACATACATACTATGTATTTGATTTGGTAACTCAACCATTCTACTACAACTACTTTATAAATTTGTACCTAAATCTTTAGGATCGTAAAACACTTCAAACTCATCAAAGTGTGTATGTCCGAAAAACTGCGCAGTGATAGTGGCCTCGTAGCGGTTGATGATAGCATAGTAATTCCTGCTCCAGACCTTGAGACAGTCAGAGTGGCCGGGAGGAATGTGTCCGATGATGTGAACCTTCTCAGCATTGAACTCAGCAGATTGAAGTTCGTATATCAGCCACTGGAGTTCTGTTCCGGGGTCAGTGCTGTTAAGTAGAAGCCACCTAGACAGTACAAAATATAAAGAAAATAATTCGGTTTTGACTCGTAGCACTATAAAAATTATTAGCACACAGTGTTTTCTATAATACACTATTTAATTTTATTATTATGTTTTTTTTTAAATAATATCAAAATTAAAGCACTTTATAAAAATTATATAAAATATTTTACTTTGATAATAATTTATTTTGACCTTTCCCTTGCTGTCCTAAAAACACCCGCGCGTTACGGTGTTGTGTAGTCACTATACATTAAAAAAATAAGAGATTTAAAAAGGGAAAATGGAATATTTATAAGGAATGGCTTTAATTAACCATAATTTAATTCAAAGATGATAATATTTCAAATCTAACTGCTGAAAACATGAAAAAACCATTGGGTATCACTAACGACTCGGGCGAAACGTGCACCCGCGCCAACCTCCCGAGAGCTACTAAGTAGCTAGTACTGGACTACGTAACTGGACATGTAGTGGACGTGAAACGCCAGGTGTTATTGGTATACTGTGAGTATACTTTTAATGATATTTGTAGTTTATCCCCGATTTCCGATAAAATGCTTTTTTTGTGCCTAATAAGGTAATAAGTACTTATTATTTAATAACAAATTATTT
Source organism: Micrasema longulum (assembly GCF_059751315.1). Taxonomy (NCBI): domain Eukaryota; kingdom Metazoa; phylum Arthropoda; class Insecta; order Trichoptera; family Brachycentridae; genus Micrasema; species Micrasema longulum. The sequence goes on from NW_028277757.1 coordinate 483,487, forward strand.
CAGTTGATACGTAAATGTGTAATGGAGGGATACTGAAAATTCAAACCCAATATTTATTATATTACTAAAGATATTAAAGTTATTAGACGCAATGTGTACTAGCTACATATCTCCGGGGAGGGGGGGTTAAAATTAAAACACAAATTTTAAATAATAACACTAAATGAAAATACTGCATTTCAATCATTAGACAGACCAGCAAATCGCTGGCTTCATAGATTAAGGCTGTGATCTGATAAAAAGTATGGAAATCATACAATTTTGCCATTTTAAATGTCGATCTTTCAAAATCGCAAACAAGCAAAAAAAAAGAATTCCATAAAAAAATATTTGACCTTAAATAAAAGCAATAAAAATTATTGCAAAATGTATAGACTTTTTTAAACCCTACAGATTTTTTTTTTAAATAAATCGAATAATAAAGAAATAAAAATAGTGTTGAGCAGGTTGAAAATATTTGTTTCTCTTACCATCAAGTCTTTAAATGTTTACTGCTTGCAAAAGCAATACAGACAGCATAATTAAAAAAGATTACAAAAACGTACTCACCAATTTTTGTTGTTGCAGAAATTCATGTTTAAGGAGATTAAGCGGAAACCGGGTCGGACTAGAACAGAATAGAAAGCTCCTCTACGGACGGTGTGAGAAACTCCCGCGGGAAGCCAGTGACGCCAGTGGCGGTCCAGCTCATCGTACAACCAAGAGATACTGGACTCTTCTGAGGACACGTACGGAGGTGGGAAGCTGCAAGTAATCAATAACAAATAATATTTTACACCAATTTCTGTTAAAAAAAAAATTGTAACTTAATGATGCATTTATTAGAGTGGTAACATAATGTTTTTCCGCCTCGATGATTTGATCAATTATGCATTTAATGGGTGATTTATCAGCCTCGCAATGTAATTACTTATTGGTTAGGTTAGAATTATCCATTTATTGATAAAATCTCCGTTATATGATATTGTTTGTCTTGTGGTATATTTACACTCTTAGCTTAGATTAGTTAGGAAAAACATTTAGGAAATGACAGCTATAGTTGTCAGTCCAAAAAACATTGATAGTGAAAAACCGGCTATAGTCTATGTGAAACAGAAGTAATTATAAAGTAGGATGAGATATTGTGTCCCTATAAAAAATCAAGTATCCCAATATGTTCGTCAAATAAGATTTACTTAAAACCATCAACTACAGTCCAATCGGAATAGAAATATTTTTTTAAATAAGTACAGTTATGATGTGTCCATATGAGTAGATTCTATGAGAAAAAAAATGTCCACGAAGATCAGGTCAATAAAGTTTTTATTTTACCTAACCTAATCTAACTAATAGTAATTGTAAATGGTAATAAATCTCCGCAAAATAATATATTTATCCACCTTAAGATGTAATCCTTATCGTGTTTGACTACAATGGTTAAAGTATCAGGTTTAATTTCCTGTAAGGTTAACAGAAAACATATATTCAGTAAAACAATTTTCTCAGTATGTCTACCTATAAAAGAAAAAGATGCAGTTTCACCTGTTGACTGGGGCTGATTCGTGGTTCCCGAGAGCCGGGAAGATAGGAACTCCGGGAAACATGTCCGACATCTGCTTCACGGTATCCTGTAAAATCTTCAGATTCTCTTCTCTGGTCTGGTTCCACACATCGTGTGGGGGTAGATCCCCTGTCCACAAGATGTAATCAATATCCTAACGTGAGAAAAAGACATTTGCATTTAAAATTTGTAGCCTTGTAAAGTAATTTCTTCTAAATATCAAAAGATGTTTTTTTTTATTTATTCTTTCTTTTTATTACCCTATTCTATATATTTTTTATCGTGTAATAATTATTTAGCGAAAGATGGTGACATAATTAATCAGAACATCGGATACAGTGTTACCTTTTTTCATTTGTGGCACTCAGCAGCACAGCTGCTGGCTTGCCAATTAAAGGAGTTTGTTTCCCAAATACATTGGTAAGGGATTTTCAGATTGGTAAAGAAAAACTAAATAACATCTATGTAACTTGAGCACATGCAACTTATATTTTTTAGTATTGTTGCATCCAATAATCATTCAAAATATGAGGTAAAAATACACACAGTGTGGGTATCAGCGATGTGCTTCAGCATGTGATCCACAGTTCTCTTGGGTGTGTCACACTTGCGGTAGTCTCCCCATCTCCCTGCCCCCCCTCCGGGTGTCTTGGCTGGACCATTCGTGAGGCGGCAACACAAAGGCTCGGCACACTCCGCATTCGAACCTGCACAATAGATGAAGATTTACAAGCATTTAAATTGAGATAATTAATGAGTCCCAAATGCAATCCAAATACAACATTTTTTCCAGTGGTATTTTATAATATTTTAATTTTTCCATATTGTCTTATGCAAACTTAGTGTTGTAGTGAAAGTAATAAATTTGCAACCTAAAAGCAAAACCAGTGAAGCTGATATTCAATTCTTATTTTTCTCTACACGTTTATTTGTTTAATATAAATTTACTTCACAGTAGACGGTCAGTAGCATATTTATCAATTTACTTTTTGCTTATAGCAAATATAACAATAGAACGAGGTTGGAACAAACATGATTATAATTACTAGTCATAGCAGTACTAAACTCTTTATAATAATTGTAGTCAGGGTTATTATTCTGCTTTATGTTGAATAATTTAAATATTGCTGATAGGAAAACTATTTTATCTTGAAACCTATTGTTTACGGACATAAATAAATGTGCATTGTTATAAAAACTGAAATTCCAAGATGTGTTTGTAAATCAAGATCCGTAGATACTATACGAAAAAAATATATACACCCCAGCTGCATGCAGGGAGGTTTTCCTTTAGAGAAGCAGTCACTTAGTACTAGGTACATAGGTAAAATATGTGCCTAACACAGTGATTTGAATTAAGTGCTTTGAAATAAATTAAAAAACTATTTTATGCCTTAATTTAGCATAAAAGTTATATTTCATGGTTTAAAATTATAATAACACCGTGTCAACAGATTAAAGTTCTAAATTTGTTATAAAACCGCTGCAATATATGAAAAATAAACATGGATTGGATGTTTGAACTGCTACTAGAGATCTCAATTTGCACATGCGTAGACTTGTGAATTTAGTACTGGGTGACCACCTCATAGGAACCAACAGATGTACGCAGTTCTTTATTTCAGAATTAGAGGGAGCGCAGTGAATTTTACTTCAGCTTGTGCATGACTGCGCAGGCAAAAGGTTGTGTGTGGGCTTGCTGCAATTTTTTAGAAGTTATTAATAGATGAACATCAAACCAATCTCAGATCGCTATTATTAACAAATTATTTTTAAAATATTTGTTATAGTTATTAAAAGGATAAGTTAACTTATAGGTCATTTCATTGCATAAAAAAAAAAGTACTTATTGTTCAGAAGTCAGATTTTTAGGGAAGCATTAGTTCCTTCCAATCTATGGATGGACCACCACGTATAATACACTCCTAGCTAGAATAACTCGTAAGGAGGACTTGTACAGTGTTCAATATTTTATCTATATTTTTTTAGATTAACACTTCCCTTTTGTATTGTCACCAAATTGCAACATATCTTTGATCATTTACTACATAAAGGCAAAACGATTTTTTCAGGTGCCATTTCAGGAAGTGTTCAAGTTCAATCATGGTATATAAATACTCTCATCAGATTGATGTGGTAGATATTTTTAGATAAAAAAAAAAACTTTAAAAATGTTTAATAATTACGTAAAAAGGAGTGATTTGAAACAATTTAATGAATGTTAATATCATATATTTACAAATAAACTTCATAATACATAAAAAATGACAAATTATTTGTTTGCCGAGAACATTGGGTCTTTTCATGTTTATTAATATTATTTTTTAAAATAGGTTATTACGAGTTTACCCTGAATGGCTCCTACAGCAGTAGCCGAAACATCAAAACGAATTCAAAATACACAGGATCACCCAAAAAAGACGATAAATACCAATTACAGATGATTGGTTCGATAAGCTGTGCTTTCTGTACCAGTTAGCTTTGGATTTCTAGGCAGCATTTAATAGAAAACAAGTACCTTCGGCATAGTAGGGATCGTAGTGCGTATCCGAGATATGCAGGACTTTGAATGTGGGAGCGCTAGGTTGTGGAGCATCAACGGCTTTCACCGTGGGTTTGGGCATCGGAGGGAAAGCTACTTCCCACTCGTGGTATGGATTATATACGTCTCCACAGGCATCCCCAATCACAAAGCTGCACACCTCATCGGGGCCGATGGATATACGCTTCAACACGTATACGACTTCACCCTGCGAACAGGAACCACACGAGAAGTATTTAATTCTTGAAACTTGAATTAATCAAACGGGTTAACTCGCATTTCAGAAATCGTCAGTTAACAGGTAAAACTCACTAAATACAGATTTATGTTAGAAATACTTTGTCACTAAATTCTATATGTTTAAACCATCTCTTGCAAAACTGCAGTAAGTGAAATCATACAATCCTAAATAGCTATTCTGGGGATCGCTTAATGGACTTTTCCATGCAAGAGATTTTCGACAAATATAGAACTTAGTCACATAGAGTGTTAGATCACCATGAGACATTATTACTTTTACCTGACAACAGACGAAATGCAACATATTGAAAATAACATAAAAATTGTTTTATAATTTCAATTAGCGTTATACGGGACAATTATGTAAGGGCAACAGTTCGTTACGATGTTAAATGTATCTGTTATATTTAACGTTTTTTATACAGATAGGTACAATTTTTGTTTCTGGGCCTACAGATATAATGTGTCTTGTCATATTAGTTAGGTTCCTACACACTAAGTGCCATTATTTGAAAGTTGTGGTCAGTTGAAACAACGAATTTGTTCAAACTCGTAGGGCTTCTAAAATCGAACATAAAAAATGTTGATATTTTTTATTTATGCTACAAAAAATAGTATGAAAAACGCATGCTCTAACTAATTATATTAAATTTGTAACATAATAAATATTTTGATTTCATTCAAGGCTTGCAATTTATTTTCAACAAGGTGAAACTTACCCCAAAGAGTCTAGTAATACCCTCGCAAACTCTGACAGACTGAATTTTGAGGGAGACACAGAACTGGAAGATGGTTTTCTTGATCTCCTCCTTGCTCTTGCCAGTGCGGATGTAGTGCTGCAGCAGACCAGCCCCAGCCTTGCATGCGGTGCAGGAGACCTTGGACATGACGGAAGTCTCTACCTCGTAAGCAACCTGCTTCAAGTTGAACAGCTTCAGGGCCTTCTCAACGAACAGAGGGAAGTTGGAGCCATGTTCTCCATCATATCCCCAAAGCATCCTTAAAAATAAGAGAAAAAATAGTTTATAAAATTGATATTTGAAGCACTAACTTTATGTTTATTGATTTAATAATTAAAATTAAAATAATTTATTATGGCATAGATAATAGTTATAAAAAACGTTTTATAATGTCATGCCACAAATATGTTAATTTTTATAAACAAAATAAAATAATTTAATTTTGAAAGTAATTTTATTAATCTCTTACTTTATATTCTAGGTACCATGATAAAAACACGATTTTAAAAATACTTGAATTAGAACATATCAGCATGTTTTACACAGTTCCAAGTTTCCACACAAAAGTAAATGTTTACATTACTTTGTTGTTAGGTCCCATTTTTGGTGACCTTTTCAGGATTTTTTTAGTCTAGTTTTAGGAATTATCAGAACTACTCTGATTATTAAAATTCTTCTTGCACATTTTCAACAAGACGATTTTTTTAGCATAGTATCTACGATTTTATATTTCTCAACCGAATATTTTTGATTTACTATTATGACTACGAATAAAATCGAATAATCGAATAAATCGAACAGTCGAATTGTTAAAACAGAAAGAAGAAAAAATATGTAATAATTCTTTTTTTATGTAGCACTCATTGAAAACACTATATTTTTTTGATATTTATATTGTATCCTAAAAATATTTACTAAACAAAAATAGATAAGACAAAGACGTCACTCCCCTTCATAAACACAATATTCTTTTACGTAATGGGAAAAGTTAATATAAATATATTTATTAAATCTATATAACATTGTATTTAATTGCAATATTATATGTATATCTTTTTATTAAATTAAATTACCTTAAAATTTGATTACCAGTTATGTGATCGATTAAACTATTGAGTTTTGTGAATAGGTGCCTCGGCGTGAGATGGCGTGATTTCGTAAGGAATGCAGAAATAAGACAACGGACGCAGCAACCTCCGGTGAAAACCATTAAAAAGCTAAGGCGACACGCCTGGGTAGGTCATATATTACGGATTGCTCCCGATAGCCTTAACCGCGCTTGGCTACTTTACAAGGCATCAGGTTCTCGCGGTCTTGGACGTCCATGGCTGACAGGTTTTGTGGACACCATATGCTCCACGTAGAGAGCGGACGTGGATTAAATAAATAAGTAAATGATGTTGATTACCTGGAATAGTTTCCCCTGAGATCCTTTAGCCCCCGCATTAAGTCTTCCTCAGTGGGCACCGGGGGCAGCGTGTGGTTGTGGCCGTGGGGGGTGAGCACGGGGGCGAGGGGCGCGGCGACGGCGGGCGGGGCGGGCCGCCAGCTGTCGGGGGGCGCGCTCCACTTTACGGTGGCCCGCGGCTCCGGCGCCAAGGGGCCCCATAGTGGAGTGCCTGCGAATGAAAGCATGTTATTCTGCATTGATTTGTGTCACAATGAAATGTAACATAAATATATTGTAGTAAAATAAAAATCGAGTTATCGTCAATGTCAGTTGTTTTGCTAATTACGAGTATGTTTATGCGTGTTTTTATGGATTTGCGAGAAATTTAAAACACGTTGGAGAAACAATCTTTAAATTTATTAACATATCTGCATGTGTATCTCAAAATCGGAAATATCGGGTTTATCTCACTGTTGCTTTGGGCTAGGCGATATGTATGTTTGTCTACTCGGTAACAGTTAAAATTCGCAATTACAATTCAACTTTATCCACAAAGTAAAATTAAGTTTTCTGTATGAAAATCACAATATGCAAACATTTTTTTCTTTAAAACATGTTCAATTATAGCTTACCGATGAAGATACTTTAAATGTTCATGCAAATAAACACATTTTTGTACACACGCATCGATTTTCTTTATAGACAGTCGAAGATAACTCTGTTAACTTCCCATTGTAAGCGGGGGTCCCTCGTAGGGCTAAAGGCTAGATTTCTTAAAATATATTAATTATAAAATATAGATTAACGTAAAAACGATTAAAGCTACAGTAGCGAGCACTGAAATCTTTCCAGACTGAAAATATCAGTTTTTTTAAATATATTTTTTTGTTTGTTGTGATTTCTTGATAGCTTTTCAGTCCAAATTATTAAGCAACACTGTTTAAAGATGATATACAAAAAAGTGCCTATTGACCAAAATTTTTTTTAATGTTTTTTTTCCATTTTTTTTTTTTGTAAACTTCTTCATTCACTGTTCCTTTTATGAATGCTGATTGCCCCATTCCATAAAAGGAGAAACATCCCCAGACCATTTGTCCAGCAGGATGCTTCACTGTTGGTCTAAGACACTCATCGCTTAAACGTTCTCCAGATCTTCGTCTGACGTACTGAATTCCATCCGAACCAAATAAATTAAATTTACTCTCATCGGAGAAAACAACTTGTCAATCGATTTCTGTCCAAGTTTTGTATTTTTTAGCCAATTCTAAGCGGGCAATGCGCATTTTTTTGGTCAGTATTGGCTTTTTTGCAGGCCTCCTAGCAAAAAAGCCGCTACCCCGGCGTACGGTGTGAACATCCACTTCAGAACCACCAGCCTTTATGAACCCTGTCCTTATATCCACGGTACTTTTGAATCGTATCTATAAACAGATTCGCTTCAGCAGTCGATCCTCAACATGTGTTGTTTTTTTGCCCAGTACCTTTTTTTCGCTCTAGACTTGCTGAACCTTTATTTTTTTTATACAATCTAACACTGCAGTGTGACTGCATCCAATCTGAACTGCTATAGCTCTGGAACTCACTTTTTGCGTCGCCAAAGTTAAAATGGTATTTTTTTGTAAAACGCTTAATTGCTTAAATTCACGAAAATATTAATACTTAATGTCAACACGTTGAAAGTCACAATAAAACTGGTCTCATTATTTGAGTAAGACCCGATTCGGGTAGAAAAAATAAAAGTACTAGTGATGAGTCAAACTATTTCACTATCGTCATTCCCTTTTCCGCACCCGGTGGTGCATAAGGCATTGCATTGGTAAACCGAATGCAGCGTATTTCGATCATCTGTTACATGGAGTTGTGGTGATCAGTCACACGCTCCTGACGCCAGTCCAGGAACAATAAAATAATGCATGTTAGGTCTGTTTGAGAAATTCAACCGATGATAAATACAATGCCTATGCGACCTACGACAATGCACAGGTGTTTTTGTCTGCTTTTTTACAATTTTCGCAACAGTCATGGATTTATAATGTCGATATGCAAACGTGGATATAAAAACATTATATAGGCAGAAAAATATAATACACACATTTGTAGATACCGAGTCGTTTAAACGGTGGTTATGGCAAATGTCGATTACCGGTTATGTTATGTACACACAAACTTCACACGGGAATGATCGCTTTGGTTATCTATAACTACCTAGTTACTAGTTACTAGTTACACAACATTGTAGGTTGAAATTAAGATAACGTTTTTACACTTGAGAGAAAGTAAAGATTCTACACATCCATGTCCGTGGAATCAGAAACTCCGCAGTAAACAGCATGCTTTTGGTAGAGCATTGAATGAAAATTAACATCGCTACAACAAGGACATCTTAAAAATTGCAGATCTGAGGCTATGACTTTTAAGTTAATTTTATTGCTTCAGGTGAAAGTTTACCAAATTATCATATCTACCAGGAAACGTTAGAAAATATATTAAAGTTTTTATTTGGCCACGTAAAATTATCAGTTATAAATAAATTGACATTTACAAGAATAAAAATAACAATACACAATTTCACAATAATTTATATTAAATCAATAGCATCATCATTCCCTTTCCATGCCCAGCGGTGCTATTCTGAACCGCTCTCGCGGCCGTAGAAAACACTTTTTTCTCGCGGATTTTGTATGTAAATGGTAAAGTTTTCTACGGCCGCGAGAGCGTTTGGAATATCATCCCAGGGAAGCATTTGTAAACCAAACGCGGCGAATTTCAACCATCTGTTACACGAAGGTAAGGTGATCTTATCATCGATTCCTCGGTGTCTTACCTTTCAGCAGTATAAATACAGGGTATTCTTTAAACCCTGTCACATCTGAAACCACAATAATCAGTATGGGCAAAAAGACATATTAGCATTTAAAAAAATATGTTTAGAACAAAGAATTTAAAAAAAAAATATATATATTTAAAAAATAAATGGTTGCTTACTTCTGCAGGGGAGAAGTTAGGGGAGCGCGGCGCAGTATCAGATTCCCCCCTCCCCCTCCTCGTTTCTCCCCTGCAGAAGTAAGCAACCATTTGCTTTTTTTTAATATTTAATTTTTAAAATTTTATTCGTTCTTAAAAATTATTTTAATGTGCCAATATGTCTTCTTGCTCATACTGATCATCGTGGTTTCGGATGTGACAGGGTTTAGTGAACACCCTGTATACTTGTCCCCACGCAGGATGCATCCCAAGCGAGAGTTAATATTTAACGCCGCTTAATTATTCAAATCAGCTCGCGATCCACTCTTGTTCTGCTGAGTACTTCTACATTTGTTACCCTTTTCATTCGTGAGATTTTTATAGCCGTCCGATTATTTGACGTGATTTTGTTTCCACGGTATTTAGTTGTCTGGAGATATTGGAGCCAATCAGCTGATGTAGATAATGGTCTGAAGCGGCACCGAACTGACTGCTAGGGTGCTAGGTATGGCACGGTAATCCGCCATTAGCAGTGTTAGCACGCGCCGCGAAGAGCACGCGAATCGCCGTTCTTGAGAAAGTCGCCACCAACTCGAGTCGTAAAATTACCGCAAAATCAGCTCCAGACACGCCAATGCAGCTGGCAGTGAAAATCTTTGGATATCTTAAATTGTTTTATCTTATTTTTTCTCCCAAATACATGATAGGTATAATATGGTAATTAAACCTCTGTTTGAATAAACTAATGAAAAGTATTTTTTTTACTGGAAGATAATCAGTTAGCTAAGTGGTTTAAAGTAGCGGCCTCCGTGGTGTAGTTCCGAAGGTTCCGGGTTCGATTCCCGGTGAGAACACAAAAAAATAAAATGTGATCTTTCTCAAGCCTGGGTGCTCTGTGATGTAATTCACCACTGAAATTAGGCCTCCTGGCCTGTTGTGGTGCAAAAAAAAAGTAAAAAATGTAAACCTGTTATTTAATGTTTTTTTTTTTTGCAAAATCGGGATTTTCAACAATTTCGTTTGTATTAATTAACCTTTAGGGGATATTCAAATATTTTTTATTGTTACACTACATAAATAAATATATATAAAATTATCTTGATAAGCTTCAATGCTTCGAGGGAACCCCGAAGGTAGAAGACCCCCAGGCAGACTCCTGAAAAGATAGTAGGATACCTGACAGTCGACATAACAGGAGACGGATGTAGAGGTACAAACCGATCTATCGGAAGTTGGAAGGGCTATCTCTATGTTGAACCATATTACTTTGGACATTGACATTTTTCACGTCTCTGAGGGAGTTTTTCGTTACAAGATTCTCTTACTTTTTTAACATATTATTCTCTGGATATTATGTATACTTATGTGTTTTTTAAAATATATACCTAATTTTACCTTATTATTTCTATATGTATGAATTAAGATATTATATTTTGTAATGTACATATATATAAATAAATAAATTGAAATTGGGTCTATAGTAAAGACGGGCTTTTATAAATAGTAGTTTAGAGCAGCGTTGGCAAAAAATCTGGTACAAGCAATTGCTGAAACAGTTTCACAAAAATAAATCAAACTGTTACTTGTAACAAAAATTAAGATATGTGAAACTGTTTCTAAAATAACAGTTTATAACAGTGCGGGCAAAACTCTGAATTTTTTTTTTACATCTCTAGTCTATTGAAGGAAGAAGAATTTTAAAATCCACCTCACTACGGAAACCTGTTCCAAGAACGACTGTACAGTGTTCGAAATTCAATTTAGATTATTCGCATGTCACTCAAATATTTTTTTATTCCTTATATGCAAATGTGCTTAAGCCAGGTTTTTATTTCTTTTTTGAAACATTTTTTTTCTATCTGTTAATTTAATCGTTAAGTTATCATTTTATGGGGATATTAAACGCATATTAAACAATTTGGCAGAAAAATAATCGATAAATATAGTTTGAAGGAGGAATCTCATATAAATCTTGCATCGATAAAAGATTAAAACTGTATTATATGGCTCATAAATCTGATTTTAAATCAGAAAATATGTGTTTATTTATTTTATTTTATAAGGTAATTCAACAATAATGTGTCGTATATTAAACAAACTGGTTAAAATTTTAAATCCCGTATGCGAATGACACATTTTAGAACACGCCCTCTCTGCGCCTAGCAAGTAAAAGAACGAAACACATCAATTTCTCCATACTCGTTTCCGAGCCGGTGTAGTCTGACGATCGAAGAATTGACAAAATAATTGTGTATACTAGTTATTTCCAAACCATTTAAAAAGAGGTTCCGCTGTATATTGATTTAATTCATACAAATACATACATATTACAAAAAAAAAAAACGTATCCCAAACTCTGAGGCCAAGGGCCCTGTGTTGAGTTGGGATACAACATAATGGAAAGTGGAAGCACGTAAGTACATAATTAAATAATAGCAAAAATAAAAATTAAATATTATTGCATAAATATACATACATATTTACTATATTTGTGTACAAATTTGTGAACAGTGTTTTTCAACATTTTTTAATACGCGCCCCTTATGAGTAAATACATAAATTATTCTCTTTTATGTGATACTCATTCTCATACATTTCCGCTCAAGACGAGTTGATGAGCTGATAGCTATAATATATATATTTTTTACTAGCTCAAGTATCAAAGGATATACTTTTATACTTATTGATTTGTGACATATAATGTCAAAAAAAAAATAACCGCTCTCATGTAAACTGAAAGAAAATCACAGGCGTCATAGTTCTACATATACAATCATATCGATATGTATATTTACATTAAATACAATTAATCGAACCACGTCATTTTTAGCTTCGACTTGATGTTATGAATTTATTATCAAAATAATATTTTTATCAAAATTGGAATAAAAACAAACTAAACATCGATTATAATTCATAATAAAATCATTAATAATTATTGTTGACACTTAATTTATTATCCGCGTGTTATCGGTCATTTTTCTCTTTTCTGTTGTCATATTCAACAGTAAAATGTTTTTAAGACATGTGTTTCAAGAAAAATATTTCAAATTTAATAAAAAAAGAGGTTAATAATCTAATAAATCACCGGATGAAATGTAAATTTAAGATTGGCCATTTATTACTCTGCATTATCTGGGGGCAATTACAAAGGCTACCTTTATCGGTACATACCGAGACGGTATACTTAGCTTCTGTACTATCTCTATCTACCTCGGTATGTTCTACCTACTTCTTGACGTCATATGATTGAATTGAACCAATAAGTGACTCCGGAACTTTACTCCGCGTTGACGCGTTCCTTACTTAAAATAGTTTTTAAATAGGCTTCTGTGATTAAAAATGCTCACTTTAAGGCGATTTTAAACTCAAATAAATCCCAATTAAAGCAAAAAATGCTGCTGCTGGAACGTGATTTTTGAATGACTTTTGACAATTACTAAGACGGTATGCATAACTTTAATCTGTATTTATATACCGAGATATTAAGAAGCCCGCTCTTTTGACATCTTAATACGTACACTCAGGTAGATAGTAAAAAAGATGGAAAAAATATAATAACTTTTATTTTTTATGATGGCAATGTTTTAAGGGCTAGATGCTTTTATATGTTAATGGGACAGCATCTAGCCACATGGTATCTGCATATCTAGCCGTTCAGATTCAAAACTGGTTGTCAGAATTTAATCCGACTTCAAAATTGACTTATTTCTCTGTCATATTTCAAAAAGACTTTTAAGAAAAAAAAATGGCCACCTCAAAACGATTGAAAAATTAAATAAATTGTAATTAATACAAAAATTTCTAGGTGGATTTTTTTGTCACCTTTAGTGAGTAGAAATGTGTGCCGTGATGTACTAGACCCGTCGGTTCATACCGATATACCTATCTACCTCAAAACTTGGAGATAGGGCGTCGGTAGTGCATCTTCGTAATCGCTAATAATAATAATAAATTTAATACAAATTATTTTAATAAAATAAATAAAACAACTTTCAACCACATTTTTTTCCCCCTGACATATAATTAATAATCATATCAAATTATCACCCTTTTAGAAAAAAAAAAAAACTTGATTTATTGGCTCCACGTGTAGTATTTAGTAAACACGATAAAAATAAAATAGGAAAGAATTCATTAGTTACGCAAACCTTGACGCAGAAGCTTGTTTGTTTTGAAACCGGTCGGGTGAATTTATTTTTTTAAATTAGTGGTTAAAAAAATAGTTTTATTTTTTTTATTATAATGAATAACCACAAAGTTAGTGCTTCAAATATAAAATTTATACAAATTATTTTATTTATTTTCCCATAGTAAAAACTATTGTACTATAAAACATTATTATTGATAGTTAAATATAATGGTAAGCTGCGCGTAATCGATTATATGGACGATTCACTCCTGTAGTAAAGCGCCCTTGAGGTGATTTTTCACAAAAATGGCGCTATATAAATCAGACAAATATTATTTTTATTATTCATATGTAAAATGAGCACATGCAAGCGGCCAATTAGCCATGTAAGCCTTTAACCTTTGCTTTTCTGTTTCCTAAATAAAAAAATCGTGTAAAAAAAAGATCAATCTATAAAGTAAATTGAATTGTAAATGTAATTCTGTGCATTGCAAATTTAATCGATATACGTATATGTGAATTGTTAACGATTTTTTTCTTCTCTTTGTTGCTTTTATTGTCGTCAATATACCTACAGGATGTTAGGCAGATGGTTATCCAAACGGAACAGGCGGCCAGGGAAGGCCATTTCCGACTCGATCAGCCCCAATAATGTGGACTTGGCCTCACTGCCAGGGGGCCTTTTTTTTAGTTTTATAAAAAAAAATCGGATATAAAACTCAAATAATAATAATATTTAAACATAAGCAGAATGGTGAATGTTTCACAGTGTGTAAAATGACTACTTAAACCAGCCAATGACAGGTCATAAGCCCTGTAAATACCTAGACTACCATATTTCTTCTGAAAAATGTTTTCCTTTTCTGTTGCAACAAATTTAGATCTAAATAACTGCCTAGGGAGGAAACCCAGCCTGTCTACAAATATTTTGGCATATTTAGAACATTGTTGACTGCTACTACCACCACGCCATTTCGCCGTAGGGGTAGGCAGAGAGAATGGACCGCCACAGACGTCTATCCTGGCATACATTCCTAGCATCTTCCACATTCATACATCTTGTCATACATGCCCATCGGTTTTGTCTGCTTTTGACATGACCAGACTTAAGATTTTGGTTTATCTGATCATGCCACGTTTTCTTTGGTCGTCCTCGTTTCACGTTACCGTTCATTTTTGCTTTATATACTTGTTTTACCATTCTTTCGTCGTCCATTCGATCTACATGACCAAACCATCTTAGAGACCCTTTCTTAATCTTATCAATTACACATTGTTGACAAACATATTAATTTAATAACACCGACATGGACATACAGGTGTGCATCAAACCCTGTCACATCCGAAACCACCATGATCAGTATAAGCAAGAAGACATATTGGCATATTAAAATATTTTTTTAGAACGAATAAAATTAAAAAAAAATAAATACAAAAAAAGCAAATGATTGCTTACTTCTGCTGGGGAGAAACGAGGAGGGGGAGGTCTGACACTGCGCCGCGCTCCCCTCACTTCTTCCCTGCAGAAGTAAGCAACCATTTGTTTTTTCAAATTATTTTATTTAAAAAATATATTTATCCTAAATATTTTTTACAATATGCTAATATGTCTTCTTGCCCATACTGATCATTGTGGTTTCAGATGTGACAGGGTTTAAAGAACATCATGTATACTACACAAATAACAAAAATACAAAATAAAGAAAAAATATTAAACAAGAGTGTTTCGATTTTTAATTTTTCTTTTCAATACATATATTTTTTTCCGTTATTATTTATTTTAGTGTTTTTTTACATATGTAGGGTCCATAGTCCATAGTCGATGACACACACGTGTTGAATTATTTCACCCGAAGTAGACTAATGACCGACGATGCAATGTCATCATTTTCAATCGAATCCTATACATTCGTAAAATGCAACTCTGAGTATTTCACGTGAAATCGGAGGGCATCGACCTGCAGTACATTCACATCATCCCTACTATGAAGAAATGAACTACAAAGGAATATGGTTTATAAAGAGACCACAGGACGCAGCTAACATCAGTCAGCTCGTTCAGCTTGCCCAACAAAGTCAGTCAGTCAGTTCAGTTCGCGTCATACCAGCTCGACGACATCACACAGTTCCAGCATGTAGTTCAAGTGCAGTTTCTTCAACTCCTTATCGACGTAACACTCGTCCGACATAATTCATTATTTATTCGCCATGTAATAAATAAACATCAAACAGCAACCTCGTGTCTTCTCTGTCAATCTCTAACTGGGGTAGGAACTCCAACCAAACACCCAACTACTTTTATCCTACACATGTAATGGTTTTAGATATACATAGATAATAAAAAAAACATATTCGCACGGAGTACTCACCAGAAGTGAAAGGGAAGGCGAAAATCCCAATAAGCAGGCCCCATGGTATCCTAATAAGCATGATACTGTTGGAATGGTGACCCTTACACCCCCTGAAACCAAAATTGATTACAATTATTAATTAACTAAGTTGAAGCACTGATTTCATTCATAATACTTTTTAAATGGTCAGTTAAAAATTGTAGGCATATATTTGAATCATTATTATGTCCTTATTCGCACATAATGGTGCAAAAGCCACTGCTTTAGCGTACCAATTTATTTATTTATCTATTCATCCAAAGACACACATTACAAAAAAATAATAACGTATCCTTAACTCTATGAGGCCAAGAGCCCTGTGTTGAGTTGGGACAAAATAAAATATAAATTGAAGACATGCATATTAATGATAATGATAAAATTATAAATAAACTTATCAATGAAACTATTTGGTTTAGTTTTACTTTTTATTATTTTGACTAAAATATTTTTTTATTTTTTTTTATTTTATTTGTTAAGGAAAAACAACAGTTGTTTTATAAGAATAAATAATATAAAAAATAGTACATAAATCTAGTTTAAGTTTTTCACAAATATAATGAGAGAACATGTTACACAGTAAAGAGAAAAATCATATATTAAATAAGACATGGGAAAAAAAAGAGCTCGTAAGAAGTTTAAGGGATGAGGAAATAGAGTGGAGGAGTGGAGGAGAGAGATTTTCATAATATATTTGACCAATTCAAAATTTTAATATCATAATAAAATAAACATATTTAAAGGAACATATAATTATTACACACTAATATATATATAATATATACATTTGTAATATATATAAATAATATATTTAGCGAAAGCGCTAGTAGGTAAAAATAATAAAAAGTAAAAGTAAACCAAGAAATTTCATTGATAAGTTTATTTATAATTTTATCATAATCATTAACTATGGAGTTTTATCGACAAATATCAACAAAAAACATCAATATTACATACATATTATTAAATAATACTACAAATAAAAATATTACATCGACATAAATTTCAATAAACATCTGGACAACACGCTTCATGAATGCAACATATATTTTTATGCTAAAATAATCACTGTATATATATATATTTTAAAACATAATTATAAAGAAACGTGCACACAACGGTGTGCTGCGTTGGGCCTATATTACAATTGGAAGTTAAGGCTGTAGTCTGAGAAAAATTAAATAATTATTTTATTGGAACAATTTTAATACGCAGTTGTTTCTTTCTGAATAAACTAATTATTTTTTATTAATGGCATAATTTAACCTAGAGTTCAAGAAAAGTACCAACAACGTTGTGTGATTTGACATATCATGCTTGCATTTCTTTTTTTAAAATAAAATTTTAGATTTTTCTTAAATAACTTTCCAGGGTGTAATGCTTTGGCGAAAACTACCTGGTCAGCACCGTGCGAAGGAACTGATAAAAGGGTACTCGCTAAGTTTTGCTTTTGACCTAATAAAGCTTAGCCGAAATCAAGTTAGGGTTATCACTAGAGCCCGCCCAGGGCACTGCAGATTGAACCATCACCTTACTAGAACCTTTCCGAAACTTCTAGATGTAGGTTCTGCAGTGCAGATGAGAAAACACCTATACATATTCTATGTGAATGTGATGCTTTACATCATAAAAAGAGCCTCATCCTCAGGGGACCACTGGTTAAACCTGAGGATGTTAAAGAGCTCGCCCCCCCACCTAATAGCCTGATACTTTACGGATCTGCGTTTGGACGGGGAGATTTAACAAATTGTAAACTCTCGCCTTCCACACAGTAGCCAGGCTCTTTATAGACCTGGGCTTGGACGGCGAGAACTATTCACGGGGACCCGTCACATTAGATCTTCATCACAGGTCGCAGTGATGTCAGGAGCTTGCATAGCACTGACCCCCACCACTAAGAATAAGAATTAATAACTTTCCTGGTTAATCATTAGCTTTTAATCATTGGAACAAATTTTACTTAAATACTTTGTCATTATATGAGTGCGAAAAAGACAACGCACGTAGTTCTGATTATGCCCACCTAAAATCGACAAAATCGAGGATTCGTTGCACCGTTTTCCGGAACCCAAAACTGAAACGAGTTTGTTGTCAGGGCATCAAATTGAAATTTTCTGTCGGTACCATTTGAGTTTTTTAAAAATAGTTATCATATTTATATACTGTACGTCCGAAGACGGCGTATAAATCTGGGTGCTTTAAGGGGCTTTTGTGTGATCCTAGCTTCCAAAAGAGACAATGTATCAAAAAAACAAACAGGGACACGCCAATGGTAAATATCTATATATATGCAGTGTAAAAAAATTTGCTCTAGTGCCATAATCCAGGGAGAAAATACGGAAATACGTTTGCATAAAAAAATTATTTAAAAAAGTCAAATAAAAGGCAAGTCATGGTCAAAATAGCTGTCTTCAAAGGTGTCAAAAATTACAATAATATCCTAGGTATCAATAAATTTAAAGTAAATTTAAAGAATTTTTTGAAAAAGTGTAAAAACTGCTTTCAATTTTAATTAGTATGAATGTATTATTGTTTTCTGTTTTTCCTTTTATATCCTGTAAGTTTTTTTTAATCATTTACTCGTATATTAAAAATTATACAAATTCTAAAAAATAACTAACTATAATTTATTTGATATGTAATATATTTTCTTTACTAACTTTGTACACTATGTGGAAATCTGTTATTAGTTCTGAGTTTATACACTATATCTGTTTGTTTACTAAAAATATGTATGTAGAACTGTTGATTTCCCAAATAAAATAAAATAAAATAAAATAAAATAAAATAAAATAAAATAAAATAAAATAAAATAATAGTGTAAGTCAAGACAAGACAAAGCACAAGAGTTAATCTCTTTTTGGAGAGTTACAGTTATAACATTTATTAGATGCATAAAAGTAGATTTGTACAGATTTAAAAAAAACATGTACCGCTTATGAAATATATTGATTAATAAAAAAAAATAAAAAAAATATTTTTAATTTATATTGTTTGAAACCACTAATATATTTAATTATTCTGATCAACTTCGGAACATTATTATACAATATGAATGTAAAAGTATTTGTTTGTATTTTCTCGTAAATACAGCTTTCCCGCCACATACCGCACACCGCATCTGATAACAACAACAAGTCTCCTTGGCGGTGCCCACATACACGGAAAATTTGCTCGTTGCCGAACGAGAAAATCTGCCTGAAGGAGCTCTCTGTAATCTGGTAGCCTTAGCATATTTGTGCTGGAAGAAAGTAATCCAGAACTACATAATATGTACTTCATTGGATTGAGAAAAGAGGGAAGTGAATTCTTTACTGACTGGGATTAAATTGATTGGACATGATCAATTTGCCGAAATGATTAAAAACTTTTTAAAAGCCTTGAAATTATTTTTGGAAGCCACCAGATCTGTATATCCGACAGAACCTATAACAGGGCCACAGATACTAGCGAGAAGCTCCACCGGTGATTCATAGAGAGAGGGAAAGGGACAAGACCACAGGATTCAGAAGATTGATATTCGCAGCAGCACGAAGGGAATCAACAATATTGAAAACAAATAGTTTTAGATCAACAAATTACAACAGGGATGGAGAATACCTTAAATAAGGGAATATGGAAGTCCAGGCATTTACAAGGCTTATGACCTGTCATTGGCTGGTTTAAGTGGCCACTTTACACACTGTGTAACATTCACAATTGTGCCTATGTTTGAACATCCACATTTCTTCAATTCTTCCATTTGTTGATTTTAGTGAAGTTAAAGAGCTTAAACCTTTATTGTTGTAAAGAGATTCATCTGACTGAATTATTTCTCATACTAGGCAACGTCTGAAAACAATTTTCTATTTTTTAAACTTCTTCTTGGGCCAGTTGGTTTAATTTGGACAAACTCAAATATTGTAAATAATTTTAGATTAAATTTACCATGACCCGATAAAAACTGCGTAGTCCAGTGATCGGGGATAACCCAAGAAGATTTTAAGCGCTGACGGATTGAAGGAAAAAAAGAAAGGTAACCCTCCCTGAAGGGGAAGATTCCCATCGCGATTGCCAAGCATCAAGAAGAGCATTTAAGACATCTTTTTTATATTCGATTGAGACATTCCTTCAGTTGGGAGTTGACGGACGCCACCAATGACAGAAAAACGCTTTCTTTTCTCGTAAATACGGTAATGTATCTGAATTTCATTTATTTATTCATATTTTTTGCTTACAAAATATAGTTAATAATAAAAATAATGTGACCTCACTGGGGTTTCCCGTGCCGAGGACACTTAACATTATACTTTTTTTAAATTACATTTGAGAATACACAAAGAAGACTAACTTAAAAAAACGAAGATAATTAACCAATATTCAGACAATTTAAAAACAAGGTATTTATGTACATCTATATTATTTATATTACAAAACACACAATGAAAATAACAAAAACCTCACATAAGCTATACACTTGTGGAGCAGTTGGTTCAATATTGGTATGGGCGAATGAGACAATCCATTTTACTTCTACCTAGCTCCACTATCCATTTTTTTATAGCCTTTTTAAACATTTCTCGTTACTAATTGTTTTAATAGATAGTGGAAGTAGGTTATAGATTTTAATAGAAAAATACTCAAAATCCCTTTGTCCGAAAGTGGTTTTAGTTTGTATTTGTTTAAGTTGTCTATGTGTTGAGGATCTAGTGATTTTATTATTTGTATGTGATGTATTGTGGGGGTTGTCTTTCATTTGAGTAAGAGTTTAGTTACGTTAATTTGAGAACAATTATGCT
Source organism: Micrasema longulum (assembly GCF_059751315.1). NCBI lineage: Eukaryota > Metazoa > Arthropoda > Insecta > Trichoptera > Brachycentridae > Micrasema > Micrasema longulum. The sequence goes on from NW_028277757.1 coordinate 504,203, forward strand.
TAGTTGTTCTCAAATTAACGTAACTTAAGCTCAATAAATATTAAAGTCTATATTTTGAGTATGTCCAAATGTTTGTAGACAAGGCTGGATATCATTACCTAGGGTGTTTTCCCTCTCCGTTACAATAAATAAAAAACTTTATTTAATTGAAGCTATTTTGAATTTCAAAATATGTACATAAAATTCATGCGAAGTTTTTTCGTTTTTTAAGACAGCACCTGTCTTAAAGAAAGACGACAGACAACTGACCCGGTTTTAAAGCGCTCGACTTGGTCAAAAAACGAAAACCACCGGAATGCAAAGGTCAACCGATCGTAACCGCGTTGACCCTCTAGCGCACGATTTTTAATGTTTTATTTATTTATCTTTTTGTACATAAAGTTATTTGTACATTGTCGGGCTTATTGCCAAATGGCAATTTCTTCCAACCAACCAAAAAAAAATTAGTTTAATTATTATAATTCAAGTTACATAATATATTCAATAGAAAATAAAGACTAAAAAGCTAAAGATGTATAAAAATAGAAATAAACGTATTTTTTAATAAATTACCTTAAATCAAAACTATTAATTAATGGGAAAAGGGAAAAAAGAGGAAAGAGGAAAGGAGGAGAGATAAAGGAAGAGAAAGGAGATGTTTCTTCAGACGTGATTTAAACAGAGATAATGTAGTAACATATTTGATGGTGGATGGGAGATGATTCCACAGTCGAGCCGCATGGACACTATATGAGTTAGAGAAGTAAGAGTAATTGTGGATGGGTATTAAAAAAGTGCCTTGAGAATTAGAACGAAGAGGTAAACCATGAACTGATAAGCGTTGAAATTTTGTTAAGGTTATTTTGAAGTTGAAACGTAAAGAAATATAAAATTTTCGCTAAATTAGAATATTAAATGGGTTCGAACTATCAGCAGGGTTGCTGTGAGTCACATCTTGCTGGAAGGTGATTCTATAAAATGGTGCGAACGCCCAGTTGCATTCCACCGGCAGCACTTACATTTTTTTTTTGCATCACAACAGGCCAGGAGGCCTAATTACAGTGGTGAATTACATCACAGAACACCCAGGCTTGAGAAAAATCACATTTTAATTTTTTGTGTTCTCACTGGGAATCGAACCCGGAACCTTCCGTGCGTGAGTCAAGCGTCTTGACCAGTACACCACGGAGGCCACCACTTCTGGCTCGTTAGCGTCCACGCCGCGAGCCCCGGGCAATGTAATGGTGTGATCACAGCAGATAACGAGTCCCCTCTCCTCTCTTCATAGTATAGTGTTAATTTTTATTTTTTTTATATATTTTTATTTTGTTAATCTTTTTTAAAATTTTTGTATAAAATTGTAAAATTCAATATGTCCATGTATTGATGTATTTATAATTTTCTCAAACTGAACGGTTTGGGTAGGTAGGAATAAATTGCCTTGAGGCAATATGCCCGCCCTTGTATGTATATATTATTTATTTATAAATTTATTGCAAAAAAAATATATACATACTTAATAACAGGGAATCTATATAAAACCAATTAATGTAAAATGAAAACGGAGTGTTCTCTGTTTGTGATAGTCTCCATCTAACATGGCACAGCCTGTTCTAAGATGGAGATTTTTTATCTTTAGAGCGTAAGTAGCCCTATACTAATAAAACAATAACATAAAAAAGAAAAACTAAAACTACTTTATTATAAATGCCTAGCTAATCAAATGTAAGAAATTAAAAATCTTTATTATACAAATATAAAGTATATATATGTGCTAAGAATACATGTTACTTAAACATAAATAATATAGTATAATACGAGTATATAATAAAACAAATATAAAGCAATGAAATACATATATATTGTATATGTATACAAATTGTCAAATAATAATAATAATAACGAGATAATGAAGGGCGAGTTTCTGGCGCCTCCAAACCAGAAGAAACCAGCTAAAAATCCACCAGAAAAGGCAACAGGAAACCGCTTTGGTCATTTTTTTCCCAGGAATCACTACAGTGCCAGCCAGTACATCAAGACGCAGTCGTCCTGGAAGCGGAATATAAAATAATTGCCGCCGGGCCGACAAGGCGCCAGAAGAAGAAAATATTACAAAAATAAAGTGGATGTGCCAAGCATAAGAAGGCACAAGGAAAAATGGTATTAATAAATTTAATTAAAAAAATAATAACTTAGGTAACTTTGAGGAAAATAAATGTAAAAAATTCTGAACAAACTTTTATTGAATCATGATTTTTTTGTATAAATTATGCATACGTATACACCAAATAGTAACCCACTTGCTGTTCTGCACTCACATTGCACTACAATATTAATATTCTATAAGAGAATCGCATGACGTAGACTGCTAATAAAACATGTCACCAACTCATCAAAGGTCATGTTAATAATCGATATAATGAATTTTAATAATTATTATTTATTTATTTATACACACGCCCAGTGGGATTTTATTCAGTGACCGTATGAAAAGCCGGATAAATTTTTAGTAATAATAGTAAAAGTGTCGCTGACTGCAAATCAGAGGTCAGCTGTTTGCTTTCCGGTGGACAAGTCAAAAATTTGATGCCTAAATATTTTAATATTTGCTATCACAAATAAAATAAAAATGTCTTTAATTTCATAAATAATAATATTGCAACTATATCGGAATGTGAGTATGAGAGGGTTAAACAAGAGGAGGCAATTAAATTATTCGGTCGATAAGTAGCACAAAAGTATCGTGATGTTATGATGCTACTGAATGAAGACAGTTAGGTGGTGAACCCAACGAAAACGAGAACCATAAATAATCGTAAGCATTTGTCGTTAGAACCAGAAAAAGACTATTGTCGTAATCGAAGGCATCATAGCCACCATAGCCACCACATACATATTATATTCGTGTTGGGTAGGTCCCCACGTGGAAAACTGGAATCGTAAAGGCGTGTTTTTAAGTTTGGTCCAACCATCAAAAATGAAATGAAGAATTTATTTGATCAATTTTTGATTTTCAATTTTATTTATTCATATATATGTATAATGGAATATCTTAATTCATACATATAGAAATAATAAGGTAAAATTAGGTATATATTAAAAAAAACACATAAGTATACATAATATCCAGAGAATAATATGTTAAAAAAGTAAGAGAATCTTGTAACGAAAAACTTCCTCAGAGACGTGAAAAATGTCAATGTCCAAAGTAATATTGTTCAACATAGAGATAGCCCTTCCAACGGGCATAACTATTGGCAGGTTGGTCCTGTATATTGGAATGTGAAACAGTCTATGCTGACGCTGTCTAAAGTTATTATCTGGAACATAAAAGCTAATGCTCCGTATAAATTCAGGGTTGTCAATAATACCGCGCAACAATCGAAAGAAGTGCGTAGTTAAATACACATTCATTCTGGTCTTTAAAATTCCGTAACCAGGCATATCCTGGAGGAACTTAGTGGGATAAATCCATGGATAATATCCGTCGATTGAAGCGTTTATTTGGAGGAATTCGGTATTATTTTTAAAATGGTTTATTTCAAAGTTTGGTAATTAACATTTTGCGCTTGTAAATCAGAGGTCTGCCATTGGCCGTTTTCACAACACAGTAAAAGTCCACCCGGCACGATAAAATATCACACAACGAATTGATTTTTATCGAATTGTAATCTATTTTTAAAATTGTATTATTTATTTAATGGGAGGGAAGCGAACTAACCAGTATACCACGAGGGCGACTAATCTCCCCTGGATTTCCTTTTGCAATTTTTAATCTGCGAGTAGAAACTAAAATGGTAACATAATAAATAAGTATCCACCCTCCTTTATATTACCGTGCCGTGTGCATTGGGATGATACATGTGAAATGGGCCTTTTTCTTTACCACAATTTATTTTTTAACATGGTTGCTTTTTATTCGAGTTTATTCATAATAGAGGTTTTTAGATGACATAAAAAGTAATTAAGATATTTATGTTAAAAAAATTCGGTTATTGGTGACAAGTTTCAGGATATCACCTCAACATGGTTCCAATCACAAATTGATTTTCTGAATTTAAAATTAATTTATGAGAGGGAAAGCGTTCCACTTCTCATCCTCCGCCAATAGACTATAAATTATATGATACCCATCAATAGACTAAATTAAAATAAAAGTAAACATTTTGCAACTGCATTTTTTTCTTCTTTTATTCAAGAAAAGTACAGTAAAATTACGTAGTTTCAAAGTATTCAAAATTAGACTTAACTCTAATGGACCAGTGAGGTTTCCATATTATATTACATGCTATATGTAGTTATCAATGAACTATTTTTATTTTATCAAGTACAATAATATTATAAAGGAAAAAACATAACTGAAAGTGGTTTTAAAATAAAAATATAAGTAAAAACTTTGTGTTAAACGTATCTATTTAGTATTTAGATAAATAGAAATAATATTAAAATGAAAAAAAAAATTAAAATTAAAATAAATACGAGTAAAAAAAAACATGCTCAAATGCGAAAAAAAAACATTTTTAAAAAAGAAAAATATGTATAACCATACATATTTAAGGGATTAAAAAAAAGATGAGAAGCAACTATAAATGAAATAAAATACAATAAATTTAAGTTTCAAAAAATAATAACATAATATTATGGTAAGAAAAGCATATATGAGTATACAAATAAAAAACAAAGCATAAATATCAGTACATACATTTTTTTAAAGCAATTCTAAGAGTATTTAAAATTAGTTTAAAAATATGAAAACATTCAGAGTGTGGCAGAGAAAAAATAAAGAATAATAGCATTTAAGTAGTCTTTAAAATTTGAAAAAGCAATATTAAAAGAAGATTTTAAGCTAAAGGTAGTTAATAAAAATTATTAAACGATATTAACAGTAAAGAAATTGAATTAAAAATAACAATATTTAAGTATGTAATATAGTGGAAGAGAAAAGGGGTCTTCACTGAAGTATAGGTCATTCTCGTTGCACTATGTGACCAATGTATCAAGATCTTTTGATAAATCATGAGTCTTGGATTTTTTCTATAGTTTTAAAGATACTTAGGTCGTCAGCAAACAACAGCAATGTAATGTCGTAAATAAATGTCAAATAGTAGAGTTCCGAGGTTTGATCCTTGTTGTATAGGAATCTATATTTTGAATGATAATATTGACGGAAGAAATATGAAATGATATTGTCGGAAGAAACTTGAAAAGATATCAACAGAAATTTGAAATGATATTGTTGGCAGAAATTTGCGGTTATTATTAATACCTACCTAACCCTAAATACTAATCGTGATGAATTTGGTTATAATTATATCATATTTGTGACGTAGCAATAGCTGTCTAGCATTAAATTAGATTAATTTAACCTACTCTCCAAAATTAATCTCAATGTCCCCTTTCGCGTGACAAGAAATAAGTATTTGTTCCATCTGCCAGTCTGTACAACTAACTATGCACAACACTCTTTCCTCTATCGTTCTTGCTCTAACTATAATGCTTTTTTTTCATCTATGGATATATTTTACATGCTCCTTAATTTATTTAAAAATAACTTAAGACTCCTTATTTCTGGCTGCGATACGATCCCACTTACTATTTAATGATGCTCACACTTACACACACCTGAACACTTACTCCTACACTAATACCTACACATAAACACACATCTACACTTACTCTCATACAAATACACATAAACACACCATTTTGTTGTAACACAATTTAATAATATGTATGATTCTTATTTATAAACTTTGTTATTCTGTCTTTAAACTGTATTTTTTTAAATGTTACTATATCATTGTCGACTGTTTGTTTCTTTAAAATAAATAAATTACCCCTGCCGTTTACGATTCACGACAAATAATGACAATGTCATACACACATACAGCTTGAAATTTGAGGATAGTGGGTCATATTATGTTGAGTTAACTGTAAGGTTAGGTTGGGTTAACTGTTAGGTAACTCAATCGTCGTATAACTCACATCACTTTACATGCATAAAAAAATATAGTACCGTCAAACATGACAATTTTGCCCAGCCATGACAATTTTACCCACTGCCGAAATCCTTAACAAAATCAAGTTTTAAAGTAAGAAAAGTTACTGGTATCATAAAAATTACATTTGGTAAGTATATTTTGATAGTTCCATGGCAAAACTAAATATTTAGTTTACCGCCAGCTTCAGTTGATCACTTGAAATTTGAAGTTAAACTTGAAGGTCGGTTTGTGTATATCTACAAATATTGTCAAAACTTTTGTTGTTGCGGAGTTTGTATTGAAAGGAGGCAAGTAAGCTTTATATATTTCATTGCATACATAATAAAGACGCTATAGAACGTATTTCTGTGTATCTATTTGAACAAACATAATAGATATTTAAGTGAGCAAAATTGTCTTAGATTTCTTAGCTAGTGTTTTGACAATTTTGCCCACGTCTAGGGTTGTCGCTACATACTACATTAAAAAAACATTATCTAAGAAAGTAGAAAAAAACAAAGTAGAAAATATAAAAGAAAATGAAGTAAATGGCAAAAACATGATTTTAAACGAGGTAACGGGATGTTTTGTTCAAACTGGCCCATAAATCAGATTTTTTGCCAAAGATTTAACAAATAAAATTTAAAAATCTAATGGGGGTTTCAACTCAAATACACGCTGAAAATGACAAGCCAGTTATTCTGTTCATTTAAACTTTTTATACCACACAGCAATTGGTAAACAATCCATCCGATTTTTCTCTGCCACCAGGATCAAAAGATACCTACACCTACACCTTATAGAGGAGAACATTGAAAAAAATGTCATAGCGACACGGAAACAACAGACTTTGATGCCTACTCAGTTGATGAATCAACAGATTTCGAGACATTCATCATAAGTAATTACGACGAATATGAACAACGTGCCTCCGAATCTTCGGCCGAGGAAAACGAAAAAACAGTGTCTGATCCGCTTGAAATTAATAACGGTGAAGAAGTCGCTTTCGTTTTAGTAAAGTTTAACACTGTTGATACGCAAAATGACAAATATTATGTCGGTTAAGTTATCAGCGCATCAACTACCACAATTTTAATATTGTTATGTCATTTGTAAGACGCAAACGTAATGAAGCTTTGTGTGATCTCAAGTTGAGGATATTGTTGATGTATTTAATTGGAACATTGTGAAATTTTTCATTTTTTTTTATTTTTTTTTATTTAATAGCATAATTATACAATTTTACAATTTAAAAGCATAATTATACAATTTTACAATTTAAAAAAAATTACACTTTTATGTATCTTTTTTGGGTGATACCGTGTATGTACATACACGGTATCACCCAAAAAAGATACATAATATTGATAACAGTGACCGTGAAAACCTTCGCACCTATTTAAAATTTCACTTGTTATATTTTTACTAAAACTAAAATCCCACCAAGCCACTTTTTGTAGCTTGTTTACTTGAACCTGTAATCTTGCGTCAAGGTTTTCATAAATTCAATGTAAATCTTAAAAACTGCAAGATTGAGTCATTTTCTGTGAGTAAATTAAAAATTGTTGTACAAAAACCAATTTTAATTTTTACCATTCAAAAATAATTTAAACCATAAAAAAAATGTAAGAATATCCGACCACATTTTAGAAAGTTTTATTTATTAAATTTGCCAGCTTTTTGTGAAATTATAAAGACTTATTTTTTATTTTAAATGTTTTTGTATAAATATTTTTAACAGTCTAAATAAGAAAATAAAACATACAAAATATTATGAATTCTGTACAAAAAATACAATTTTAAAGTAAAGTTAATCTAGCAATTAATTGCACTGCTGTACAAAAAAAAAAAGATCGTCTTTTTTTTCTACACACACATTTAAAGAAAAATCGTTTTGGGGGCAAGCTCCCTTAATTACGATAATCGCATCAGAACTGAAATGGTTTGTAAAAAAAAAAAATTGGCTTATGCATAGTCAAACACGAACAAATTAAAAGAATTAGAGATAGACTCCTTTGGTTTTGTTAAAAATCCAATTATGTGCCAACCCTGGCCTACAAATCCACATTGTATAGAAAAATTGAGGAAATAGTTGACAATTTTGCCCACCGCGTTTTTTCATTGATTTTATAATGGTGATGTCTCAATGATGCTATTGTTTAAACATGAATAACTTTTTTCGCCCAAAAAGTAGTAATAAACCGTATGATAAGGATGATAAAACCAAAAATAACAGTTAATAACCAAGTGGGCAAAATTGTCAACAAGTGGACATAATTTTGCCCGGCATGTTTTGTCTTCTAAAATTGCATAAATAAAAGAAAAACAAACGTTTTGTACTTGTAAAAATGTTTAGAATAATTAGTATTACTATTCAACAAAATGGATAGGAGTATTCCAATACAAAAAAATTTGATATTGTAAAAGTTTGTTAAAACTGGGCAAAATTGACACGTTTGACGGTACGCAGTCATCAATGTAGAAAATCATAAATATGCATGTACGAAGACTTACTATCAGAAAAATTTTCAATTTTAAAATGATATCAAACGATGATCATGTTTTTAAAGACTCGCGTTCTTATTGTGTTGTCGAACATTTAAACTTGTAGTGCATTTAAAAAAAACCGTAAAACACCGTCTTGGAAAAAAGTAATCATTTCGTCGTAAAGCGGTTCTTTTTTGCTACTGTTTGAGTAATTGCAATACGGTCATGAGGAAGAATGATAATATCCGACATAAGCCCTACATATAATTTGCCAAACTCCCAGTGAAAGGGGCAATGAAAGCAATGCATTAAAATTCAATTAAAATCAGAGTTTATGAAATTGAAAATAATAAAATCGAGTCGATTTTTTAGAAAAAATGTTTTTTTAGTATAAGCGAAATTGACAGGACGACCCTTATTCTTTAAATTGGTTTTCGGGTAAGTGGAGGGAGTGCTTTCATTGCAAGTCGTAAAGCGGAATGCGAGTCTCGGACCTCATATCCATGGATCCACAACACTACCATTGGACCACGATAGATTCGCTTTTCCAATGTGATAATTATAGGTAGGTTCTAGATTCGGTTATTCGATGACATTATAAAAGTTTCATGATGCGTATGATTTCAACATATTTGTGTGTGTTATACGCAAATTATTTATCGTATACCTACGTATCGACTGGACACCACCAATAGCTCAATCACAAATAACTATCGACGTGCTTAAAAACATGCTAAGCATTTGAGCAATCACAATGAACAATAATGAACATGCTTAAGTTATCGCAGTCATAAGTCAACGCGTGTGTAATCTCTAAGTCAACGCTCGTGTCGGTTTGTTTTTTGTTTTTCTCGTAAATAAATACAGTTCACTGGCGAAAAATCGGCGTTTACTATAAAAAATAATACAATATATTGCATTTGCAAAATAGTAAGAAGTATCTAATACCAAAAAGTGGAAATGACTGCTTTTCTTGACATTTGGCTTGCCAACCGCCAGCTAAATGCAATAAATAGCGTGATAATAATAAATAAAAATATCAGTTTTGGAAATTTTTTCATATTTACACCGGTGAAACTCAAATATGTTATTGCGCAGCAGGATTATACGTCGCGAAACGTAAATATTTTGACATTTAATATAAGGTGTTCACGGATGTTGCATTGTGATTGCGAATACGATAAACAACCATGGTGAGAAATTGTTATCACGTCGATAGTTATTTGTGATTGAGCTACAGACTCCCTTATATCGTACTAAATCGGCCCTACGGAACCCGTCCTCGCAGTAAACCTCCCTAAAGATGAGTCCACCTCACAGGAGGAGCAACCCTCTGGAGAACAAACCATATAGGTCTATAGAAAGGAAGAAGAAGTCTTTAAAACGAAATTTAAAAAACCTATTATTTAATGGGGTAATTCTTACAATGAGGAAGTTCAGTGTCTTTTTTTTATTTTTTTTATTTGTTAATAGACTATTAAACTAAGCCAAAAAAATTTTTTTTTTACATATCGTATTATCAGAGGTTTTTTAAAGTTTTGTATTTCTGAAATAGCTCTGCGTGTGACGTCAGAGGTTGTTCACTATTAGTTCTTCCCATTGGTCCGTTTACGGTAAGCTAACCGGATATCCTTTACAGCTGTCACATCATTGGTTGGTTCATATGAACCAGTGACGTCAATCAAAGTAGTGCGTTTTTATTAAAATAGTTTTTATTATTTTTTTCGTACATTTTCAAGAATCTTTCCCATACACTTTAATACTCGAATTTTTATCGCGCGCAAGAAAACATTTTTTATATCCAATTTCCCATAGGGCTGAAGTTCCTCATTAGGTAACATCGCAATCAGAATTTTGGAGTAACCCACTAAAAACACATTTTTGTGTCATACTCCCTGAATGCTACAAATAGACAAGTGGTGATTCATTAAAATCAAAATTTTATAATGCATAACTTAATTGATTTAATAAAATGAAAAAAATCAATGATGGTAATGCCACAAATCCTGATCCCTACGGGAAATTGGATACAGTAAATGTTTTCTTGCGCGCGGTAAAAATTAGAGCATAAAATTATACGGCGAAATGTACGAAAAAATAATAATAAACATTTTAACAAAAACGGACTTCTTTGAACGACGTCACTGGTTCAGATAAATCAACCAATGATAAGAGAGTTATGGAAGATTTCTGGGTTGCTTGACGTGAATAGACCAATGGGCAAAACTGATCGAGAATAAGCGGGAAAGAACCTCTGACATCACACACGGAGTTATTTCAGAAATATGAAGCTTTAAAAAATCGTATCGCTGATAATACGATATACACTAATTAAAAAAACAAATAGCATTTTACAAGAATTTTAATAGTCTTGATATATTTAAAACTCCATATGATAGGTACAGAAGAGAACTAATAGGCTTGATTCAGAATAACAGAGAATAGACGTTTTGTCTCTTTTCTTCCTCTTAGTCATTAAATCAAATGCAATTTTCCATTCCCACTTTCCTTCACCACTCCTTATCAATTTCCTTCTTTTCCTTCCCACTATCTCCTTGTTCTGTCCATATTTATTTTATTTTAAAATATAGTATATTTATTATTTATATAGTTTAAACTTTCAACCGTCGGTGTCGTCGCTTTATTGCAGTATAATTTAGTGAATACATATAATTGGATGGCAGGCCCTACTATGTATTCATTTTTATAGTTTTTATTTATATAATTTAACCTGTACATCTGTTTGTATTCGAAATAAATAAAATATAAATATATATTTTTTTAATTTTTCATCGATAAACCCTTACAGGTTACATACATTTAACAAAATATTTTTACTTTTAAAATTCACATTCTACTCTTAATAATAATATTTTTAACATCTCTTGTAAAGGTTGTCTGAGTCTTTTGTTTAGTTTTGTCTGGTAGTGTATTGTATAATTTCAGTCCATGGTTTATTAGTCTCGATTGTCCTTTTCTCGTCTTAGAAGGTTGTATATGATATTTTCTGATATTCTCGTATTGTGTTCATGTTTACTACAGTTTTTTTAAAGTTTTAATTCTTCGTCTACAATTACATCAGTGGCTAGTTTATGAATAAATTTTAGGGATTCTAGTTTAAAGAGTTCAGTTACATTTGATTGTTTAGTTTGTTTAAAAAGTTCTTTAGTTGCTGTTAGATAGGGTAGGTCATTTACTAACTTTAATATTTTATTTTGTTGTCTTTGTAGTCTGTTTATGTCATTTTGATTTTCTGTTCCCCATAGTAGTTGCATATAACATATTTTAGTTTTTACATAGGCTTCGTACATTATTTTTTTTCCTTTAAATAAAAATAAAAATAAAAACCACTAAACTTCCTCATTGGTAATTTTTACCTATAATGTAGGTATATATTAAAATTAGAAAATATTAAGATGAGCGTAAACGGTGAAAAAGTGTGGCGCTATAAGTTACTAGTTTCAGTTTTATCGTATTTTTTTGTTTGTGGGTCAATATAACAGGAAAAGTCTCACGTCTGACGTCACTGGTAGTGGTGTGACCAACATTCCCAAGCGATGTAGCGACATCCAAATTATAATACTTCTTGTGCAATTAACATATTATTGTAGAGTTAAATATCCATCCACGCATAGTGCCAATCATAACGGAATATTGAACAATATAAAGGCTAAGAAAGATTCGGAAAAAACACCCACGCATAGTCATATTTATGTATGAAAAAGGTTTAAAATTAAAACAAACCAAAAATAATATTCTGATAAGCAATTTAACGCTTCAGAAGAGGAATATAAAAACATGAGGAAAGGGAGTTTAGAAGAATAATGAAGATCATTATTTTTAAATGTCATATTCCACTACAATATTTGAGTTTGTCCAAATGTTCGTAGACAAAAGACTGGATTTCACCCCCTCGGGAGTCATTAAGATTAACAAATTACAACAGGGATGGAGAATACCTTAAATAAGGGAATATGGAAGTCTAGACATTTACAGGGCTTATGACCTGTCATTGGCTGGTTTAAGTGGCCACTTTACACACTTTGTAACATTCACCATTTTGCCTATGTTTGAACATCCATATTTCTTTTCAGGCGTTGCCTAGTATGTGAAATAATTCAGTTAAATGAATCTCTTCACAACGATAAAGGTTTCTGCTCTTTAACTTCACTAAAATCAACAAATGGAAGAATTGAAGAAATATGAACAATAATTTTTTTAACTGTTAAAATGTGCCATCTGCCGTGGCGCAGTTGGTTAGACGGCCAACTGTGAAACTGGCGATGGCGTCGTGGGTTCGATTCCCGCCAGTTGCAAAAAAAAATTCAAGAAAGGTTTTTTTCTCAATTGATTTTGGTGTTGTGGTGTATTTTTAGTTACCCCTTTCCATATCCCCTATATCCCAACTGCTGACAAGCCTCAAAATAGAGGCTTAAAGAATTATTTCTTTGAAAAATATGTATATTTCCTAAATTTTAATAAGATAACTCAAAACTAAAACAATTTTATTTTTGTCGAAATGTTGATTTCTGATGACCAAAATTATAGCTTATTAACTGTTTCGCTTTGTTTTTTTTTTAAGCAAATCAACAGGCTTAAGTTAAAACAAACATCTTTTTTTTTAACCACTTATTTTTAAATTTTTCCACGGACCGGTGTCAAAGCTACACAAGCTTCTTTATCAAGGTATAACAAACTTAGTTTATTAAACCTTGATAAAAAAACTTGGGTAACTTGTGTTGTAACTGAGTTAATTATAACTAGATATAGAATATTGTGTAGCTTTGAAACCAGTCGGTAGAATTTTTTTAAAAATGAAAAAATAGTACTTTTATTTATTTTATTAAAATAAATAGCCACAAAGTTAGCGCTTGAATTTTACACTTTTTTGATTTTATAATAATAAATTTATTTTTATTAAAAAATAAGTAATGACACCTAGATAATAAAGAATGAATAAGATAGTGAGAACTGTTGTGATAGTGTCGGCCTCGTGGTGTAATGGTCAGCGCATTTGCCTTCCATGCGAGAGATCTCGGGTTCGATTCCCGACATGGTTGATGTGAAATATTATTTAAAGGGGTGTCTTACACTATAATATTTCATAGTCCCTAGACTGGTACCTGAATCGTAAAGATAATCACCTCACCTGGATGTAACAAAAATGATCAAGATGCGCTGCGATCGGTGTACCAATGCAGTGCCCTGTGCACCATTAGGTGCGGAAAGGGAATGATGTTGTTATATTGATTTCATACATACCGTCTTCTGTATTGCGACTAACAAAATACGAATAAAATTCATTAACAAAGCGCATAAGTATTTTATAATGATTTGACTGCGAATTAGTTACGCATCTGCTATTATATTATAACGAACACAGGCAGTTACTGAATGTATATTAGACCAATTATTTTTATTGTTGTATGTTAAAAACAATCATGGAAAAAAATAACGAGTTACGTTATGATCTGCATGCCCAGGTAAAGGTGAATACGTAATAGTGGTTCACAAACTGTTCGACATCCCTCTTCCCCCTTGAAATATTTTCGTACAAAAGAAGAGGAAAACGTTAGCCAACTAGTAAGGTGTCAAAAACAAGAAAAAAATCCGCTCCATAGATACAGATGGCCAGCAAACCTCAAACGTCTATCTGCATTATTTAGCTGGTTTATAATTATAATAGTCCAGAAACCGCATCCAACTGAAGCAGGGACGAAGGAGCATATGAACCAAGTGAGGCTGAGCCTCACTAAGAAACCATTGCTATTTACCAGTACCTAATATGTATGTGAAGATAAAAAACTAGCAACCAATATAAAAATGCTCAAAGATGCCTACAAACATGGTCCATACTGTGTTGTTTACTATAGGTACCTTCTTAACATTTTCGCATATTATACCTATCCTTAAAATCTGAGCTTCACTAGAAATTTGGTATCAAAGACGCCACTGAACTGAAGCCGTCTAAACTAATCATACATGAGTAGCTTTACGTTTTGGCCATTGGGTACTCTGTAGACGTCGCTTAGTACGCAACTGCCGATTTAAATTCAATTATGCCGCTTTGTGTCGTTTGTAAGTGACAAAATACTACTGGGATTAAAGGGGAATACGGTAGGATCACATTTCATGCGTAAGAAGCGAATTCACAGATTATTTAACAATCTGTCAGATTGTTTAAAATAATGTGGACATTTTGTTAGTATTGCCAGGGCAGTCGAATATTTTACCCGGCTTTCTATTGATAAACCTTAGTATAATATTAAACGGTATTAGTTTACTAAATAAATTGTTAAATGATAACTTAATGATTTTTTTTACGTTTGCCTCAAAAAATTACCTTTTTTTTTATAGCCCAGTCAGTAAAATATTTATTTTGTTTATTTATTTATTCATATTTTACTCTTACAAACTATAAACAATAATAAAAAAATAATGTGACCTTACTGGGGTTACTCGTGCCGAGGACACTTAACAATATACTTTTTGAAATGTTTTTACATTTGAAAATAAACAAAGAAGACTAACTTAACAAACAGAGATAATTAACAAAATATTCAGACTGTTTTAAAAACTAGGTATATATGTTTAGTGGTAAACTATAACATAGCATGTGCAATTGTTCGCGGTCTGGTAACATTACGCGGCCACTTCACGCATGCGCGCAGGCGGGATGTCAGACTTTTGAACACAGTCCGATGTATGCAAACACGATTCTACGCGCCTTCTGGTATATTATAATTTTATGCTAAAAACATACTAATCAAACGCAACATAAAAAAATCGAAGTTAAAAATTACGTACGTTCAAACAAAAATGTTATACCTATAAAAATATATTTTAATAAATTTAAAAATTTAAAAATGGGCACCAAAAGTTCATAAAAAAGGAAAAGGTCATTCGTCATTCGAAAGAAAATTTTCTACTCTAGAACAATAAATTAATGTAATCATCTGGAGCTCAATCACAGATGGCTATCGACATGCTAAAAAACGTGCTAAGTATTTGAGCAATCACCACGAACAATCATGAACACGCTGAAGTTAAAGCGGTCGCGTTGCAAAACGCCATAGATAAGTTCCTGTGCGAGATTCAACCAATCCTCTTGAACTGACCGAAGTTGAATTTCGTTTTGCAACGCGACCGCTTTAACTTCAGCCTGTTCATGATTGTTCGTGGTGATCGCTCAAATACTTAGCACGTTTTTTAGCATGTCGATAGTTATCTGTGATTGAGCTCCTGTAAGGGTTAATAAATTTATTTACCAATAAAAATTAAATATTTTTTTTTAATATTGTATTTCCTTTTACGTATATTATTTTATTTGATTACAAGCCTTCAAAATGGAATGCCAAGTAAACAAAGGTGAGCATTTTCGACAGCGCGTTCTGTTACCCTTCAATCGACGGAATAAAGCTGCCGAAGTTGCTTAGCGATATAAGCACAGTGTACAGTAAAGATTTCTGGAATAATGAAGGAGAATATATTATTTACTAATTTGTTGTATTTTTTTCTGTTGTGTCGGACACAACTTATGTAAATACCAATAAATTAGTCAACAGCGTATTCTGCTTCATATTTCACAGCAAATAAGTAAATTATTCATAGCATCTTCACCGTAAACTGCGCAAATATTGCGAACAACTTTGGTAGCTCTATTCCATCGATTTAACGCAAACAGAAAAAGGTGTTGAAAATGCTTACTTTCGGATTCTTGACATTCCATTAAAAAATATATTTACATAGGAAAAGAGAAATGAGATTTTTGGAAGCAAACTTCGAAATCTCCATTGAAGGAGTTACTGAGATATTTGTGAAAAACTTTGAAAAAAGAATGGTGAGATTTCTAATTTTTATTTTAATTTTTTGATTTCTAAAGAGAATGCTAAGTTTGCAGTGTCAAGTAGGTAGTAAAATTGAAATCTATTTTTGCAAGATTTAGAGACGATTTTGAATTACGCTATGATTTAGATAGGTAGGTTTTTATGTATAGTTTATTTTGGCATCCATAACTAATTTTCCGTTTCTGGTGGAGACTTTTAAGTTTGCTTCTAAAATCCTCAAATACTTTAGTTCTTATTACATTATTACTCAAATATTACAATTTTAAGACCATTTCCTAAAAGTCGTAAATAACTTGTGCCGGAAAAACGGAAATAGATTTTAAAGACAGAAATCAAATAAAATAATACGTTTAAATGTTACGTAAAAGCAAACATAATATCTTGTAGAGCAAAATTTTTACTTTCGAATGACGTATGACCTTTAATATTTTTTTTTCACTTTTGGAGATAATTTTTAAATTTGCGAAAAAACAACTAATATAATCAATACTTCGGATGCCTGTGTAGACAAGTACCGAATTTGACGGTATTAATATTGACAAATATTTTCAACAGAGGTGGAGAATCTCTCTGAGAATGGAATTTAGAAGTCTAGGTATTTACAGAGCTTATAATTTACGACATGTCATTGTCTGCTTTAAGTGATTACACTGCTCACTGTGCAACATTTACCATTCTTTCGTCTATTGATTTTTAAAAGGTAAACGATCTGAAACTTCTATTGATGTAGGTGAGATTATTACGAAAGATTTCACTTTCTACTTAAAACACATTTTAATTGCTAAACAATCATACTATTTCAAACGCCAGTCATTTTTTAGGGATGGTGCGCATTGAGCCACTGAGTATAAGTTCCACCCACGTTCAAATTCAAATTACGAGCAACTTCTAACTCTTTTTCATTTTAATTCTCTGATAAAACGCCGCGTTGTTTTCGATATAAAATTACTGTATAAAATATTAAACTACAAAGTAGATACTAACCTCCTAAATAAAATACAAATAAATGTGGGATTGAGAACACTCAGACATCGGGAAATATTTAAACTGCCTTTGTTTTCAAATAATGCCACATATCACACACCTATGGCCCGCATGTGTCGGGAATATAATATATACTGCCGAAACAATAAAATTGACATTTTTTATGATACTCTCTCAGCTTTTGCGAATAATCTCTTAGGAATAAATCTTATTTAAAAGGTGCACACGCACAACTTATTTTTTATTGCATTGTATCCTGTATAAAAAAATATTTAAAAATATTCAAAAATATGTATCACATCTTAATATATAAATCTATTTTGTGTAATTCTATAATTGAAGATTTATATGCTTGTAAAATTGTATCGACGAATGCTTTTAAATTGTATGTTTTCTAGTATGTATGTATCTTTGTTGAATTACCTAATAAAAAAATAAAATTTTTAAAAAAATCACAAAACTAAAAAATCATAGCGACACATAAAAATATTACTTCCTCATTGTTGAAATGATATTATAACAAGGCCCTTATAAAAATTCTGAAATTATTTTTGAAAGTTACCAGAACTGTTTATCTGATAGGGTCTACAAAAGCCGAGTCAATCGTTTGATATTAGGTTTTAAATATCAGAATATTGTTTTCCTTAATTTACAAAAAGTAAGATTTCCAAATTAGTGTACATGGATTCAACACAAGTGCCGCGCGAAATTATTGTTCAAATTTTGGACTATTAGTGCGGGCGCACATTGAGCCACTGGTGGCGGCCACTAGACGCGACCACAAGCTGCGGACGAGTTTTTTCATACATTTCATATAGCATCGACGCAAATCGAGCGTTCGAGTGGCCGCGTTCGAGCCACAAGCTGCGAGAGTCTGCGCGCTCGCTACTATTGGCCGCGTTTTGTCGCTCGCATCGTGCGCACACTCGGCCACCGTAGCCGGCTTCTCCCCGCCCGCGTCCCACCAACAAACACGTCAGTCTTGAGTCTTGCTGCAAGCACGCACCGGATGCTCGTCACGATGTCGGCGGAATTCGATGTAGATGTTTTTATTTCTGATATAGAAGAGCGCCCCGCTATTTGGGACCTTAGGTCAGATTTATACAGCGACAGAGGAAAAAAAACTAAAGCTTGGGAGGAATTGTGCTATAAATGCATTCCAAATTTTAGTGAAAAAGCCAAAAGTAGTGGCTAAGTGGCGGCGACTAGTGGCCTCCACTAAGCCACTAGCGGCTGCGATTGGTGGCTGCGTCTAGTGGCTGCCACCAGTGGCTCAATGCGCACCATCCCTAAAAAATGACTGGCGTTTGAAATAGTATGATTGTTTAGCAATTAAAATGTGTTTTAAGTAGAAAGTGAAATCTTTCGTAATAATCTCACCTACATCAATAGAAGTTTCAGATCGTTTACCTTTTAAAAATCAATAGACGAAAGAATGGTAAATGTTGCACAGTGAGCAGTGTAATCACTTAAAGCAGACAATGACATGTCGTAAATTATAAGCTCTGTAAATACCTAGACTTCTAAATTCCATTCTCAGAGAGATTCTCCACCTCTGTTGAAAATATTTGTCAATCTTAATACCGTCAAATTCGGTACTTGTCTACACAGGCATCCGAAGTATTGATTATATTAGTTGTTTTTTCGCAAATTTAAAAATTATCTCCAAAAGTGAAAAAAAAATATTAAAGGTCATACGTCATTCGAAAGTAAAAATTTTGCTCTACAAGATATTATGTTTGCTTTTACGTAACATTTAAACGTATTATTTTATTTGATTTCTGTCTTTAAAATCTATTTCCGTTTTTCCGGCACAAGTTACTACGGTAACCCTGATATACGTATGCAGAAAGAAGATAATCCTGAAGTACCCATCTACATTATTGGAGAAAAGGAAGGAAGTGAATTTTTCACTTAATGGAAATAAATTTACTGTACACGTTTAAAAAAATGTATGAAAAATGTTTTCTTGTGCGCGATAAAAATTAGAGCATTCAATCGTACCGCGGAGTTTCTCGAAAATGTATGAAAAAATAATAAAAATAAACCGCTTTGAACGACGTATCTAGTTCTTCCGAATCAATCGATGATAGTGTTGTGATAGATTTCCGGTTTACGGAAAGTCAACCGGTATCAGAACTAAAGTAAGCGGAACTCACCGAAGAAAACTTGTGACGTCACAGGCGGAGTAATATCAAAATCATATAAATTCAATAGAATCTGTTCAAAAAAATACAAGTAAAGTTAATAATAATTTAACATAGAAATAAAGTGGCTAGTATTTAACTAGGTAAAAATGAAAAAGAAAAATAATGCTACAATAATACTTTATAAATAATAAGTTTTTTGGAACAATTTAAAAACTAAAATAATCTAAAAAAACACCTTTATTTTATCAGTTGGTTGGAAGACGTTATATCCTCAGATGCAGTGATCACTATGTGGAGGGCAAGCTGTATTTACATACAATTCTTTTAATTTTTGATTTAAAAAATCGTACTTTTTAGAATAATGAAGTTCAGTGTTTTTTATTTTTTTTAAATCGTATTATAAGCGTTATTTTATTAATTTTATTAACATAAATGGCAAATCTGCCTTTTCCAAAAAATTATAATATTAACATTTTCGACTTAATAATTTTAATAAAAAAATTCGTTTACCGAAGATTTATAAAAAAGAATTAAACCCAAAAAGTTTACAACATATTCAGTAGAAAGTTTAAACAATTTAAGAATAAATGTGAAAACAAATTAAATAATTAAACATTTTAAAGTAATATAACAAGAAAATCGTAAAGTACAGTTTCATACAGCTGGGCAAAGTGAACCAAAAATTGTATATATTATGAAATGTATAAATAAATTAATATAATTACCATTCACCATCTTTGAAAAATTTCAAAAGGTTTGTTCTATAGGAACAATAACCTACACTAAATATATCCGATACGCGGGAATAACTATTGACGAGTTTATGAGGTATGTTTAATACGGCATTACAAGTATACATTGTCCGTGAATTGTTGCTACAAAACGGTGGCACCTGTCTAGTCATCCTTCCAAACACCCTGAAGTTGATGATTTCAAAGCAATCCCAGATATGGTTATGATTTTTTGCTGTTTTATTTTTTTGAAATAGTCCGCGTGTGACGTCTCAAATTCTCATTCCTTTCTTCTCGGTGAGTTCTGCTGATCTTGAAACTTCGCCGCACAATTTTTATCGCGAGTAAGAATACATTTTTTATTTCCAATTTCCCGTAGGGCTGAACTTCCTCGTTGAATTATTTATCATTTTATTAATCCGCTAGGATTATAAGCTTAAGTTAGGGTCATCATGTGCTTTTTAATGGTGATTTTTAATTTGTCTCCAATATATTTTTTCAAGTAGTCAGGTTAAGCAGTCATTGTATAGTAGTGTTTCAGTCGGCCTCGTGGGGTGTAGTGGTCAGCGCGTTTGCCTACCATGCAAGAGGCCTCGGGATCGATTCCCGACTTGCTCAACGTGAAATATGTATTTGAAAATGTTTTTTACACTAGAATATTTCATAGTTCCTGGACTGGCACCGGAGGCGTGAGACTGATCACTTTACCTTCATGCAACAAAAATATCGAAATACGCTGCGGTTGGTGTACCAATGCAGTGCCCCATGCACCATAAATGTGCGGAAAGGGAATGATGATGAGGTGTTTAAATCCATTGTAGAGTATTTTTGACTTTCTTTACATGTCTGTCTTTATTTATATATGTATGTAAAACATGTAAAAGCCTAAAAGGCGTTTAAATAAATAAATAAATTTGAACGTAGTTATGCAGCCATAGAAAAACGAAACTGAGATAATAGCACTTTTGTGAAAAGAGTAAATAATCAAATTTACACAACAGTTGGAATGATTTTTACTTTGACAAATGATTTTCGTTTTTTCATATATAATACAAAAAATAATTTAATTATGTATATGAAAATATTTAATGATTTTTAAAGTCTGGCTGACCACACAACCTAAGATGTGCATTTTGCAGAAAACAGCCAGCCCTAGTAAAACTCTGATGTGAGCTATGATGTATTGTTTATATTAGGGTACTTAATTGTAAAGATTCACTTAATAAATTTTTATAATAACTTTTTAATTATGTCTTAAAGGAATTTTGATGATTTTTTAAAGTCTGACAACCAAAAATATGAATTTCGCAGAAAACAAACATATCTAATATTGAATGAAAACTCATACAAACTCTGAATGTACGATGTGACATTAATTTTCATGTCATTTTTACAAAACGAAATTTTCAGGGCTGGTGTTCCAAACGCTCTCGCGGCCGTATTATCTTGTGTATTTACACACAAAATAGACGAGAAAAACTGTTTTCTCGTGCCGCGAGAGTGGTTCAGAATAGCACCTCAGAAGGTGATTATTACAGTTTTTTTTTATTTATTTTTATGTTAGTTATTTATAACACAGAGCTGAGCTTCCTAAATTCGATAACACCAACTTTTTTTATTTTTTAATTGTGGACTGGTTGCTTTCTGCATAACTACGTTCATTTGTCGTTACTTTTTAAATGTGGTAGTGGTGTTGTCGTTTGGTATTATATTTGTGTATGGCAGCATTTTTGGTTACTGTTACTTAAAACTCATCCGTTTCCTTTGAGATATCTATCTATTTAGATTTGATTTTTATAAGTGGTTTGAGAAGCTTTGATCAATAAGAGGGAAGTGGGGCAACACGCAGGTCCGTTATGTCACACGACCACTCTCCACTGGCCTTTAGACACTAGCCACTAGCCACTAGCCACTAGCCATTAGCCACTAGCCATTAGCCCACCGGTTTAAGGAGACAGACATTAGTTTTAAGCTACTCACCACACATTCTATTTACATTAACATTTTACTATCTGTATCCATAATCACAGCTACTATTTTGTACTAAAATTCTTTGATATTAATTATTAAAATTGTTTGAAAATAAATAGCGTTTTTTCAGTCATGCTGTATGTCTATCTTTCCGGTACAAATATTTTTGATAGAAACGGCCACGTCGCAAAAACGGTGCACTATTTTTTTGAGTTGCATAGCCAGCGACGAACGGAAGTTTTGTCATTTTCATTAAAGCTAGGGTTTATTTAAAATAAAACACTGTGTAAATTTACCACACAAGAGTTTTATACATTAAAGCGCGACTGGTTTCGGGTAATCAGTATTACCCATCCTCAGATGTAAACATAAACCAAACTAAAATACATACACAGATTAATACTTGGGTGCTGATAGGGGTCGTGCGGAAGGGTGAAGGCAATGTGAGGTGGAGGGAATGGGGTTTTCCTAATTATGGGGAATATTGATAGCAGGAGTGATGCATTTTGAAATATAATATTATTAATTGAAGTTTTCTCTGAATTTAAATTTTTTTGTATTTCAATATTTTCTAAATTGTTCATTATGATCCCTTTATTTATGAACGCATGCAAAAGTTTAATTTTGTGTGAATGAAACGAATGGTTTGTATCCATAATATGGTTTGCGAATTCAGAAAAACTATTACTAGAAAGTCCACGGCGGTGTTCATTAAACTCTTGTGTGTATTAAACTCTTGTGTGGTAAATTTGCAAAGTGTTTTATTTTAAATAAATTCAAAATGTTTTTCCACAAAGTAAATGCTGAAACAATAAATAATATAAAGCTCGGGTTTCCTAGGACAGCGGTGCCCGCATCTTAACGGCCGCAGTGAACGGTGATGCGGTGGACAGCCGTCGTAACGGTGACTAGAGTGGTTTCCTAGAAAAACGGTGTTTATAACATTTATCAACACCGTTTTCCTAGGAAACCACTTTCTAGTCACCGTTACGACGGCTGTCCACCGCATCACCGTTCACTACGGCCGTAAAAATACGGGCACCGCTGTCCTAGGAAACCCTAGCTTAACGGGCTTATTTTGGAGGTGGTTTTGATGACTGAATCATTAAAAGGAGCCACCATTATTAACACTGATAACCAAACTAATGGCCAGAAAAATAGTTTTTTTACAAATATTTTTAGGATCGTATTTTTAAAAGAATGCCTCGTAGATTTTCAGCCATTTTCCTGCTATAAAATCCTCGGGTTTAGTTTCCGGTAAGTTTGACAAAGTATTTACATTGATATATTTTAAAGTTTCTGAACTGTCAGACAGGTATTCATTTTAAACACTAACCACAGCAGGAAACAGATATTCATTTTAAACTACCCACCACACATTCTATGTACATTCATACTTTACATTTTGCTATCTACACGGTTTTTCAGAGCCAGACCGCGAAACTTCAGAGGAACATTCCTCAGGTAAGCTTTGAAAAAAATCTTAACAATTTTTTTCCAAAAAGTCTTTTTTAATTTTTTTAAAAATATTTATATTTTTTTTATGATCTCAAAATGGAGTAAATCTTTAATTTCTCAGACTAGCATCCCTTCCGTAAACTCCTACCCCTCCCTGACAAAAAAAATAGCGATAAAAACGTATTTAACCAACGCAACGAAGCGATACGCACCAGACGCGGACAAGGGAAGCGGCTGGGTAGGAGAGGGGTAAGGGTTTGTGGAGGGACAGGTTGTTCGAGAAATTCAGGATTTACTACATTTTGAGACTGCATTTTTTTTTTAAATGACTTTATGGAATTTTTTTTTTAAAGCTTACCATGAGGAATATTCCTCTGAAGTTTCGCGGTCTGGTCCTGAAAAACCGTGTACATCCATAATCACAGCTGCATTGATAATCAGAATAAAATTAATATATTCGAAAGGCAGTAAAAAAAATGTCGTATCAGGCGTGCGATCGTGAATAACTTTCGATCGTGAACGCTTCAGTCAACTCAAATTTTTCATTCGAATTATAATACGAATTTTTTAGTTCTCTTTGCCAGTAAAACGTTTAGCAGCATTTCATGATCATCACCACACTCGATAATATTTCATATTTATTCGGCGCATATCGATCATATGTTACTGGCCTTACGCTTGCCAGTCCAGGAACATGAAATTTGCAGTGCAGAACCACCTTTTTAACTATATTTCATATCGAGCACCATCCCAGGAATCAAACCCGGGACCTCAAGCGTGGTAGGCGAACGCGCCAAGCACTGCACCACGAGGCGGAATTATCTCCACTCGTTTTCCTAGTTCAGAATTTTTAGAAGTCCCGAATAATATTATGCATGTGCAGTAAATTTCCACTATCCGTTATAACGAGTGCCAGATTTTATTGCTATTGAAATAATACAGCCAATTGGAATCACATTAAAAACTTGCTTAAACATGTCCAGCAAAGTTGATTGCTCAATTAATTAAAATAAACTTCTCTATTTATTTCCTGATAACGTTCGGGATATTTGGCAATCCGGATGACCTGAGTTCTGATAAACAGAGTCCTACTGTGTGTGGGGTGCTATCGGTTTCTACATGAAAAAAAAGGAAATACTCGAGCCAACGTCAAAAACGTAATAGGTAACAAATAATGCATTTTGACAACCGAAACATTTTTTTAAGCTGAAAAAGACGTGATCGGTGATGAATCATTGAAAACAAGCACTCGACTAAAATAAAATATGAAATATTTCCTGTTCGTAAAAAAGAAAATAAAATTAGCAAACGTTATGAACATATTACAATAGAGATGGAGAACATTCCAGAGAAAGGAACATGTAAGTCTAGGCTTTTTGGTCTAACCATGAACTGTACAGCACACGAGCATCTCAACACGTGGATGGCGTTATGCAAAAATGTGTTAAGCCGCACCTACCTCAAACTTAGGTAATTGATCTATAACATCAGGCGCATTTAAACAAAAAAATAATAATTTAGCTTGGCTGTTAGGGCTGTAATCTGGTAAAACGAACGCAAAATGAGGAAATCATACGATTTTGTCATTTTAAAACGAATGTTTTTTTTCAATCGCGCAATAATAAAAAAATAAAAACAAATAAATTAGATATAAACAATAATTTTTTAATGTATTTTTATTAAAAAATAAACTTAAAAGTTTTATGTAACTAAAATATAATTACTTTTAGACCGACAGATTACGCCATTTCAAATTTAGACTAAACTACGGTATCTGGGATCTCAATAAAGACTAAGTATTGAGCTAATATTTGTTGTAATAATTTGAAGATAATAAATTGAACATGAAAGTGGCCGCGGCCAAATTTTATTTTTTTGTTTTTGAAAAGAAATACAAGCATTTTAAATCACATACATTTTTGTGACATTTTCCTTTATTTCTACTTAAAATTATGCCTTCGGTAATACTAAAATAGAAATAAAAATTATTGAAATATTTTGGTAGAAACCTTTTTTATAGGGATTAGGGCCGCGGCCACTTTCATGTTCAATTTATTATCTTAAAATTATTACAACAAATACTAGTTCAATACTTAGTCTTTATTGAGATCCCAGATACCTAAGTTTAGTCTAAATTTGAAATGGCGTAATCTGTCGGTCGAAAAGTAATTATATTTCAGTTGCATAAAACTTTTAAATATAATTTATAATAAAAATGCCTTTAAAAATTATTGTTTTAATATAATTTATTTGTTTTTATTTTTTTTACTATTGCGCGATTGAAAAAAAACATTTGGTTTAAAATGGCAAAATCGTATGATTCCCTCATTTTGCGTTCGTTTTATCAGACTACAGCCTTAAGTTTGATATATTAAAAGTACTTAATAGAACAAAAAAGGTGATTATATTTATTAGGGATAAAATTATTTTTGAAATTTTTATGCCAAGTATTATCAGCGCTATGATTTCTTAAAGTTTTGTATTTCTGAAAAATTACACCGCATGTGACGTCAGAGGTTCTCTTCCGCTTATTCTCGGTCAGTTCTGCCGATTGGTCCGTTGACGGTACGCAAACCGGATATCTTTCACAGCTCTCTTATCATTGGTTGATTCATAGTGATTTTTCTTCATTTATATCTATTTTTTTACTTTGATTTTAATTTTCAAACATTTTCCATTTATGTTTTTTTTTCCTTCTCTTTTTTGTACTTATTATTAATGTATTAAAAATAGTTCATTGATTACCTTAGATATAATTATAATACAGTATGAAAACTTTACTGGTCCATTAGAGTTAAGGCTAACTGTGTAAAATATAAAACTATGTAACCGTACTGTATGTTTCCTGAATACAAGAAAAAAAAATCTAATATCGTTCAATAGTTCATTTTCTAATAGTGAGTTATTTAAAACTCGTTGAAAATGGCCCTCAAAATGAAATATTTGGGTAAATCATAAGAGCGCAAATATTTCTTTTTACTTAAAAAAAAAATATGAACCAGTGACGTCGTTCAAAGTAGTTCGTTTTTATTATTTTTTCGTACATTTTCAAGAAACTTTGCCGTACAATTTAATGCTCTAATTTTTACCGCGCGCAAGAAAACATTTTTGTATTCAATTTCCCATAGTCCTAAAATACGTCATTTAAGACCAATATTATTATGGTCCTAATTCACGATGGTGGATCGACTAAAAATAAAACCAATAGACTAAAATAATGAATCTAAAAAAAAAAGGTAATAATGGTAATAAAGTTCTGATTTATTTTTTCTTCAATTTAATTGAAATTGACACTTTGATCGGTTGCATTCAAACGGATTGGTTGTATCGGTCCCAATTAAAATGGACATTAGAAAAGCAATCACAAATCACGCATTGTTGATACGGTCGATTATCTTATTGTCGTACGGTTGTAAATTTATGAAAGTGTATGTATTTTTATATTTGTGTTTTAGACAGTACACACGAACGACTGCACGTAACGAAAATATAATTTCCATAAAGTTAAAGTCCATAAAGACGGCGCAATTATTTTTAGATAAGGTAATAATCGATTGTGGACGAACGACAATACTAAATACCTCATGTAGATACTTTTAATAAGCAAAAAATAAAAGAATGGGAGCTGTGACTGCATTTTTATTATTATTAAAAAATGGTTTTACGTTATTTTTGTTATAATATCCCGTAAGGTACACGGTGCGTTTGCGAATTTTTTGACTGGCGGAAAAATCTTTGACAGGATAGTGGGACATTTAATAATCAAACTAAGCTAAACCATTTATACAAAGACGCAATATTTCAATTTTACTTTATTCAAATCGCTATAAAAGGGAATAATACTACAAATTAGTTAAAAGATAAAAATCGCATATGAGGTTTTGAAAATTTTCTATCGGATATTTTAAAACATAAATTTTATATTTGAAGCACTAACTTTGTGGTTATTCATAATAACCAACATATAGGTACAGACACAATTATTCATAATTCGTCAAATCATAAAATTGCCCATAAACATTCCGCATTCCATTCAATGATACATAGGTCAATGAGGAACTTCAGCCCTACGGGAAATTGGATACAAAAAATGTTTTCTTGCGCGCGGTAAAAACTAAAGCATCAAATTCTACGGCAAAATTTCTTGAAAATGTTCTAAAAAAATAATAAAAAATATTTTAATAAAAACACACTATATTGAATGACGTCACTGGTTCATATGAACCATCCAATGAAATGAGAGTTTTAAGGGGTATCCGGTTTGGTCACCGTAAACCAACCAATCGAAAGAACTGTCAGAGAACAATCTCTGACGTCACACGCGGAGTTATTTCAGAAATACAAAACTTTAAAAAAGCATAGCGCTGATAATACGATATATAAAAAAATAAAAAATTGTATTAGTTTAATATTCTATTAACAAATGAAAAAAATATAAAAAAGACACTGAACTTCTTCATTAACGTTTAACTAGATGATGCTAATAATTTTTAAAAAAGAACTTTATACAATAAAACAGATTGCTAATATTAATGGATATAATGAGAACTTAATTGATAAAACATTCAATCAAAATCAAAAACAAAAATGCAAACTTATAAATAAATATTTATATTCGACTCCCACAATAAATAAAGCAAACACACCGAAACAATGGAGGCGGATTCTTTTATAAATGTCAATTTTTCTAAACAATTATCTGATTCCCTGCCATAAAACATCAAACCTGCATTCTACACCACTAATAGGAACATCAAAAAATCACAAAGACAAAGTCCATAAATATAATAAATCTGGGATATACCAATTAAATTGTAATGATTGCGATTCAATCTAGATTTAAAAAACTAAAATAAACTTTAATATTAGAGTAAAAGAACACTTAAGGTGCCTAAATAATAACATTTTTACTGAATTCGCAAACCATCTGATAGAAAATAATCATAATTATTTGAATAAAGACACTGGATTAAAAGTTCTTCATGTGAAAAATAATATATTAAAATTAGACAACTTGGAAATCTTAGAAATTAAAAAACGATTCATTATAAAAAAAAAATAATTCATAACCAAATAAACAATATTTATTTTAGTCCACTCCTGTCTAGTTTCGATCGTATCCATCTCAGATTACCATCCTTTCAAGACAAAAAGACTTGATTTATTAATTTCATTGGCAGCATACTGATAAAATAAAATATGAAAGAATTAATTAGTTAAGTATACCTTGAGAAAGAGGCTTGTTTAGCTTTAAAACCAGTAGCTAAAAAAAAATAGTGGTTGAAAACAAAGTTGTTTTATTTATTTTAAAACAATTTATGAAATGACTATAGTTTTAATCTGATTTTATAAACAAATTTATTTCAGTTTTGTCATTAAAAACACGATACTTTTGCCATTTAACGTACCTAGTAAAATCGTCGCCAGATGATGTATACGTTAACAAATCATTTACATTGCGATCATTATGTGAGGGTATCGTATTTCGTAAGCAGTTTACCTACCTAAAATATAAAGGAGTAATATTTTCAACGATATATTTTATGCAGTTTTAAGGAATGAAACATCATAGTCACCGAAGAGTATTTGTGTATGGAATAATTGTTTAAAAACTAATGAAGCAAATGCTGTGAGATTCTGAGTATTTTTGTCGATTTCGATAAGTATAATGAGAGATATATTAAGCATGGCAGGATTGAGAAATTTGTTCGTGCGTAATCGCAAAGTCTAAAACCATTATAAAATTATTATTTACTGTTGAATTCACTTTCTTCGTAGAAATGTAAATTCATTCAGCGTCACGCTTGATAATTAATTATTAAACGAGAGATGGGCTGATGTATTACGAGGTAGTTAGAACTAAGAACGATAGATCGCAGTTGGACTGGTCTCTTAAAAACTGTTCCATGTGTGTGTGAAATAGAACAAGAACCCTGGACGAGTGTTTTCGACTCGATGGCTACTCTTAAATAAAAAAATCTGAAAAGGGAAGTTGAGTGGAGATTAGTCAAATCAAAAATCAACTTACAACTATTTTAGACCCATTAAACGCGAGATGTTTTTTGTTATTGACAAACAAATGTTTATTCATTTGGCGTAAACATCATCCCTCTGCTAATATCAATAAAATGATAAATCTATTGAAATTTTATATTTTAAGCACTAACTTTGTGGGTATTCATTATGATAAAATAATATTCATCTAAAACAATAATATAGTTAAGTATACCTTGATAAAGAAGCTTGCATAGCTTTGAAACCGGTCCGGTAGGTAGAAAAAGTAAAAAAGAAATGGTTAAAAACAAAGTTGTTTTTATTTATTTTATTTATGATAAATCTTTGTTGAAAATTATCGCGTGCAAAAGCATACTTTTTGTTGTTTTTTTACAAGCGTATTGTGAAATCGGTACAACTCAGTATGTGTTCAAACTGTGTACATTATTAACAAGAACGTAATACATTAATCTGAAACGAATATTCAACAGGTAAGCTTGAACAATCACTTACGTTTTTTTAAGGTTATTCTATAGAACGTTCGCTTGATAAATAGGATAGATAAGAGATAAATAAGTCATGAATGGGACGTCGACTTGGAAAAATTCTGACGCAGTTACCGGAACATCAGCTTTGCTTAGTCCTGAGAATGATCGTCCGTATCTAAATACGTCATCTCGTAAAAATACACAACAACGTAAACATTTTGAATTGGGTTGCGGTCCTGTGGCTAGTGTTGCAGACTCACGGATCAAAG
Organism: Micrasema longulum; assembly: GCF_059751315.1. Taxonomy (NCBI): domain Eukaryota; kingdom Metazoa; phylum Arthropoda; class Insecta; order Trichoptera; family Brachycentridae; genus Micrasema; species Micrasema longulum. Next base: position 534,542 of record NW_028277757.1, read on the forward strand.
GTCCGAAGTTCGAACCCCACTCTACCCCAACTTGATTCCCATTTTCTAATAGTGAGCTGTTTACAACTCGTTGAAAATGGCCCGAAATCGAAAATGTGGGTAAATAATAAGAACGCAAATATTTTCTTTTAAAAAAAAATCAATACCTTAAATTATCACTTCGACACCAGAAACTGACAGGTTGCTTGCAGAATCTACGACAGATTTATTATCTAAGAAACCTAATTATACAAATAACTTGACTTACGTCAACAGCAAAAATCAAAAAAGTTAGTAAGACCCTCAAAGAAAAGGGGAAATAATCAGGAATCTTCTTCAAGTAATAGTGAGATATTAATTCCAGATTCAGACTCTTGTGTTTACTACTCTGACTCGAGCATGGGATTAAGAAAGCAAAGAAGAACTCTACCAAATAATTTTATTCCGAAGACTATGAGTGCTGTTTTTGAAAAAAAAAAACACCCCATGCAACCACCAAATATTACTTCCGATGAGAATTTTTCGATAAATAGGCTCATAAATCACGCGGAAGGCAGAGCGTTTATATTTATCTTTGTTAATAATGTTAATTGTGCTATCAACATTGTACCTTCCTATAACTTATTCTAATTGATATACAAATGTATAATATAGTGAATTATTATAAATAACAAATTATTCTAAATATGAAGTTATTTTCCCCCTTCCAAATAACCCGATACTTTATGGATCTGGGTTTGGAGGGGGTAATTTAGCAAGAGGTTCTTTATATACTTGGGCTTGGAGGGCGAGAACTATTCACGGGGACCCGTCACAATAGATCTTCACAGGTTCCAGTGACGTCAGGAGCTTGCATAGCACTAACCCCCACTTCTAATAATAAGAATACGTTATCAAGTACCCATACTTTCATGTACGTATCCTTTTCATAATGTCATAATGTGCACGTCCCATCTAAAACCACCTAGTCATCAAAGGAAAATTTTGTATATTTTTAAACCTTGTATTTTATTGCATTCCATCAATGATGGGATTTTTTTTCATATATTTAAGTTCAATACACAGGCATTTTATAACTGAAATTTTAATTTAAATATCTACTACCAGTTTTTCAGTCCCTTTCATAGCACTTCGCCCCTTCTATTTTATTTTTTAAAAATCCACATAGTAAACAATGATTAATAATATAAATAATGTGACCTCAGTGGGGTTACCCGTACCAAGGACACTTAACAATATACTACATAACATTTAGCCTATGGTCACATCCAAATTTCTTTTATCCTTTTATCTGCTGATTATTATGAAGTAAAGGATTTGAAACCTTAACTATTGACGTAGGTGAGATTATTTGCGAGAATTCACACTTTACTCAAAATATTAATTTATTTTTAAAAAATTGTCTTGGAGTACAGAAATATTACGTAGAAATAAGCATTAATATGTATTTTTATAATTTATTTACATAGTAATTCCATCTAATTACTATAAACCATAACCCATCGTTATGGACTACGACCATAGTAATATTAAAATGTACCAGTATGTTTGTAATAATAATTATGTGTTATTACATTACATTAAGTACGCATTATCATCAACCACAAGGCAGCACCTCATAAATACATTTTTACAAGAGCCTAACTATACTCCGTGTGTCGAAATTGAACAGTGCATATGTGTTTTTAACTGTTTTATTTTGTTTTATTTGAAAACGTAACAGCGCAGCGTCCTAAAAAATCTAGTTTAATATATATTTTTTTAAATTTAACGGGTTTGATAATGTTTTTTCATATAAGCGTGTAAAATACGAGGGTTGTCCGTATAATTAGTTTCCCTATTTTTTTTTTACAGTAAAAACCATTTTTATTTACGAGCAATACATATTTGGAAAACTTAGACTTTCGGCTATTTTTCTACATAGTTCCCGTTGACTTCGATGCATTTTTTCATCCGGGTAACCATCTTTTTGATTCCCTGGTCATAGAAGTATCCCGCCAGGCCGTGAAGGTAGCTCAGAACCGCTTTTTCCTGCTCCTCTTTGTCTTTGGCAAGCCACATGTCAAGAAAAGCAGTCGCCATAGTAATTGTAATTTAATTTTCACTTTTTGATATTACATACTCTTTACTATTTTGCAAATGCTATATATTGTATTATTTTTTATTGTAAACGCCGATTTTTCGCCAGTGAACTGTATTTATTTACGACGAAAACAAAAAACAAACCGACACGAGCGTTGACTTAGAGATTACACACGCGTTGACTTATGACTGCGATAACTTAAGGATGTTCATTATTCAACAATGTTTGAGTAGTCCAAATGCTTGCAGACTGGCTGGATTTCCTCCCTAGGGAGTTATTCATATTTAAATTTATTTCAACAGAGGGAAAACATTTTTGTAAAGGGAATATGGAAGTCTAGGCATTTACAGGGCTTATGACCGGTCATTAGCTGGCCAAGTGGTGAATGTTACACAGTGTGTAAAGTGGCCACTTAAAACAGCCAACGACCGGTCATAAGCCCTGTAAATGCCTAGACTTCCATATTCCTTACTCAAAAATGTTTTCCCTCTCTGTTGAAATAAATTAAAATGTTCATTATTGTTCATTGTGATCGCTCAAATGTTCAGCATGTTTTTAAGCACGTCGAAAATTATTTGTGATTGAGCTACAGATGACAAAATAATAAATTAAATAGTTTTTCGGAACTTCATACAGATGCGAAAGGGACAGGATTGAGGTTGGCGAGAGAAAAGGAGACAGGTATAGGAATTTATTTACGCTGTGACACATTATTTATCAAACGGCCTAACCAGCTGCACTGACTGAAAGGAAACGAGGAAAAAAAATATTTTCTACAAAAAAGCGCTACGATGCCGACGCCAAGCCGCGCCGCGACGTCACTTCGTCGCGCGTCATGTCACGCGTCACACCACTTCGCGTACCGTTGGCGTTGAAATTAAATCAAAGTAATAAATTTTATGATTTTATTGGATTTATACAAACGGATTTTTAAATTTCATTATTATGTCATTTGTGCCGAAGAAGACGTCTAGATGCCGTAATGCTGTCTAAAAAACCTTCGAGAAAAATAATATAAAATGACACTATTTTTAGACAGAAATTTTTAAATACTGCAAATAATAAAAGATAACTTGATTTTAAAATATTGGGTGTTAAGGTAAGTTGCGTCCGCTTTTTTTCAAATTTAAAAATGAGCATAAAAAGTTTATTGAAAAAAATCGAAAGAGAACTTTCTGCTCTACAAGTATTGTGTTAGCTCTAATATGACATATATTATTTTAATTAATTACAAGCCTTCAAAACGGAACCTCGTAAATCGTAATATTACAGGAGTCTAATTCGGTAATCAGATGGCAGAAGGGACCATCTGTAATTTTCAAAAATGTTCAGGAGAGCTGAAATAAGACTTAATTTCACGACTTTGATCCACAAACTAAAATATTTTCGTGTTACTTTTCAATTATAAAATACCATTATAACTAATTCTGTTTTTTTTTCCATGTGTATTTACTGAAATATTAATTTAAACTTTTGAAAACTAAAACACAGAAAAAAATACAAATGGTCCCTTCTGCCATCTGACTACCGAATTATTTACCCATTTTGTGGCGTTATAATGAACAGTTTGACGTCTTTGACAACAAATATCAATAAGAAACATTACGGCACACGTGTGTATAAAATAGGTAAATATACAAGTTTTTTAATTGACATCGACCCTTTACCAAATGGTGGCAAGAAAAACATGAAATCTGACATTGGCCCTTCTAGATCCGAGCTACGGATATTATATATATTAAATTACATTTTTTCGGATTATTTTTTGTTACACGAAAAGTTGATTAAGTACAAGTTGAAAAAAAACTGATATTTAAATGAAAAACAGATTGATTTTTCACGGTTTTGGTTCTTGCACTAATTATTATTAGGAAATAATAAATTCAATGTCGTTTAAGTGGCATTGGGTAAATAATCAAAATAGTACAGTTTATTTATTTGTAAATTTATATAAAAACTAATAAGTTCTTATTATGCGCAATATATACGTCTGAAACAAAATCAACACTTCTTTCTAATACGTTCTAAAAATCATTACATTCTTCATTGTTTGTGAATTATTATCGTTTCTTACCTGGTTGCCATGACATATACATAATTGACAACATCCATACTAATATTATAAATGCAAAAGTGCGTTTGTTTGTGTTTCTTTCACGTCTCAACGGAGCGACCGTTTTATTTATTTATTTTTATTTAAGAAGATACATACATGAACAGAAAATGTAAAAGGAAAAATAATGAAACCCACTAAACCACGAAACCGGCTTGTCAGCAGGTTTACTTTTTTTCCTTTACAAAGAAAAAAACAAAGAAATTATATAAATTTAAAAAGTAATATAAACATTATTAAGAAGTAAAGAATACGTATTTTTCGTAACAAACGTGTAACACATGGTTTTGGTTTGCGCTGGCAATTCTAGACCTGAGTACCTACAGCCAGTTGTATTGCAGTAAAGTATTACTATTACATTAAATTTTATTTTCTAGATTGTTATTCTATGTCATAATAATTTGATCTATTTAATTTTACTATGTATTTTTATTGTTAATTATTGTGGCTTGACACGGGCATAGCCTAAAAAGCCTTAATAAGTTCATAAATATTTAATTTTGTAATTTTGAATGAATAAATAAATAAATAAATAAACCGTGACTAGTGATAGATAATCATATAATGTTTTTTGTCCGTATAGGCGAACGAAATCTATAAGCCGGTGGCGTATTATTACTCAGAGAATAGTATTGTACCTTTGCGGGAAAAAATATTAATACCTGATTCGTGAGTAAATTTTGATGTTTACTCATACTGCAAAAAAATGCATAACGCTAACCTGGGAAGCATTTTTTTTTATTCTCATTTTGTGTAGGTTTTAAAATGGTATAACATTTATTGTATTTTACTTTCAACAAAGTATATTGATGTTTTACTTCAAAAAAAGCTCATTGTGAAATTATTTTTTGATTGGGATTTCGGATGAACCTAAATACTTGTTTTAGATACCGAACTCGTGCGACAGAGACGACGCTCTACTATGTCGAAGTTAGACGATTATGGCCGGCAACCTCGTTTTTAAGCCCGATGTACTTTATTTACTGCCGACTACTGTACTTAAGTTATTTTTTAAAAATAAACTTGATTCAAGTTCAAAGTATTACGCAGTTTATAACTATGTAGCCAGTAACATCACTCACTTTTTTTCACTTCTGTATGTTAATTTTTGTCATTGTCGCTAACTTTTTTGACCAAAATTACCTTTACAAATTACACAAAAATACATTTAGTATTTAAATTGTTAATTAAGTATGTAAAAACTTGTTATTTTAAAATACCACAAAAAAAGTACAAAGATTAACTAATAAAAACAATTTCAAGGTATCAACAGTATTATAAATATGCACACGAACATGGGTGTTTTTTCTTATATATTTATCTTCTCCTACAAATCGCATCCCCGAAAGTACACTGCCGTAAGCCTAAATTTGTCTGTTTTGAGTTAAAAATGCAGTTTGACCACGTATTTTTTTAAGAAGATCACTGACGCATCTCTACGATTTTTTACTTGCGAGATATACCACAAACATAAGCATTATTTGAAATTAATTGAGTATAATATCGAAAAGAACACTGCAGTAAAACGGCGTCACTACAGTCAAATGAGCAAAATAGTACAAAAATACTGGGAATTATGTCTATCTGAATATTTTAAGTTCCTCATATGTGTCAAATAAGTTTCCGTTATACTTGTTAATTTTTTTTTTAATTTGTTTATTTTTCCATGCATATATTTACCTAGAATTTTAATTACAAAAATACATTTAAACAAAAAAAACATGTTAAAATTAAGCTATAACATAATTTGGAAAAAATGCCCACAAAAACTTCAGCGTCTGAGCGTGGGCCATTACTTTTATAATAATTAAAAAGTTTATAGCATATAAATATGGTATGACATAATCATGAAGGAAGGAAGAAAAAAAAACAAACATATGCTGATAGAACAAGACATGATTTATTTGCAGTATTTCATTATATTTTTTTTTTTTTTTTTTAAAGAAGGTGTTTATTTATTCCTTATATGTATGTATATGTATGTATGTATGTATGTATGTATGCCTAGCTTTTACTCGCGGCTTCGCTCACGTGGTATTAGGGAGAAAATAGTTATGTAATTAATTATAGTTTTTTCGTTTAGCAATAATATTTTTTCCAATGGTATGATGTATTTTTTCAGGACAGAAAGTAACTTGTATCGATTGTCGCTCCTCCAACTTTGAAAAAATTCGATAATCCGTTTGTCCATGGCGAAGTCGCATCGTTATTCTTTTCACAAATCCAAAATCCCACTGCAAAACCTAAACGAAAAGCAAACCAAACGATGGCGACATTGGACTATTATATAATAATCAAACAGACGTATTGACAAACAATGACATAAAAATAACTGCACATATAAATAGTGTAGCGAGAGATTTTTTTGAAAAATACATGTAAATCAATAAACGTACTACTTTATATAATTGGTACACATATTATTTATAATTTTATGTATTTCATTGCTTTATATTTGTTTTATTATATATTATACTATATTATTTATGTTTAAGTAACATTTATTCTTGGCACATATATATACTTTATATTTGTCTAATAATGATTTTTAATTTCTTACATTCGATTAGCTAGGCATTTATAATTAAGTAGTTTTAGTTTTTCTTTTTTATGTTATTGTTTTATTAGTATAGGACTACTTACGCTCTAAAGATAAAAAATCTCAATCTTAGAACAGGCTGTGCCATGTTAGATAGAGACTATCATAAACAGAGAACACTCCGTTTTCATTTTACATTAATTGGTTTTATATAGATTCCCTGTGATTAAGTATGTGTTTTATTTTTTTGCAATAAATTTATAAATAATAAATAGTAAACAAAGACCTAACTATGTTGACTAAATGAACAAACAAAAACTTACTTACTCAATGAAAAAATATGCAATATTATCCATTTTGAATCTAGAAAAAAATGTCATAAAGTAGCTGCTTACATATATAATGAACGACTAACTGAAATTGAACTGTTAAATACTTAGGATTAACAATAGACAGACAATAGACATTGACAATTCATATCAACAATTCAATTAGCAAAGTGGAGACATTATCGAGTATTTTTTTTAAATCCAAAAGTTTGTTCCAAAAACGGAAAAAAATATAATGTACGAAGCCTATGTAAAAACTAAAATATGTTTTATGCAACTACTATGGGGAACGGGAAATCAAAATGACATAAACAGACTACAAAGACAGCAAAATAAAATATTAAAGTTAGTAATATGACCTATCCAATCTAACAGCAACTAAAGAACTTTTTAAACAAACTAAGCAATTAAATGTAACCGAACTCTTTAAACTAGGATCCTTAACATTTATTCATAAATTAGCCACTGATGTAATTGTAGACGAAGAACTAAAACTTGAAAAAAATTGTAGTAAACGTGGACACAATACGATTATATTATATGTATTTTAAATGTACAAATTTTAGACCTGTCTGTGTTTTGTTGGCTGAAAGATATTGGTATAAGCCCGTCAAATAAGGAAATATAAGGTTTTTTTTTTAAAATGTAATATCATATAATAATTAATAATTTATTGAAATACTATCCAGTAAAAAAAATTTTTTTTGCTAATTCTAGTAGCATAAAAAATATTTTCAAATTTGTAATTTTGAATTTCCGCAAAAACGGTCATTCCATTGGTCACGCCCCTAATACGTCACGATTCATGTTTATTTGTTTCTGGCCATTGGAATTTGATTAGAACATTATCACGAATCTTGACGTCACAACAGCCAAGGCCAAACACTTCGCGTTTTTCAAGCAACGTATTTTGATTAAATTTCTTTTTTACATTTATGTATATTTTAAAAAATACAATTAATAAATCTCAATCTACGTCATATATTTTATCGGTATTCGTAGTATGCGATATTTCCCTATTGTAGCTGAAGCTTTTTATCATCACCAATTTAAAGAATTTATAGTTGAAATGGAGAGTGAATACGCATACTTTTTGCTGCATATTACGTTGGGTTTAATAACGAAACATTTGAAAACGAAATTAAATTGGCTCTTAAAAGAAATATTAATTGTTGAACTGCTGATATTTGGCCCTTTTTCATTTATTTATTCATTATGGAAATCATAGTCTTTTCAACAAAATCAAGGTACGAGAAAACAATTTTAAAAAGTAAGATCAATTACAGATTTCAAATTAATTTATTAGAATACAGAAGGAGAGGGGAAATAAAATTTATCCAAATAAAATAAATATTTTAAAAATTAAATAAAAAGTGCGTACATAAAGGGGAGAAGACACGGTATGGTTCCGACTCTACCTTCCTCCCCTCTCTCTCTGCTTCCATGAACATTTATATTTATCACTTAAAAATTCACAACCAACAAATGGGTTTGCCGACTACTGCGATAGACTAACGGCTCATCGTATATCTTTCATAGCGATAGTCGGAAGACCGAGATACTTTTAATCCCGATAAAACATATCATTCCATCGGGAAATTTTTTATTGATAAACGAAAACTCTTAGTGATAAAGGACACGACTAACTAATTACCTAAACAATGCCGTGGGTAAAAGTTAGTAAGGTCATAATTACGTGAAATGTATTTCCCGGTGGTAAAAATTAAATCCGAGGGGCACAGGACGGCAGCTCTCAGGAAACCGAACACTACTCTCGGCACAGAGCTCCTACGATCTGTTAAATACTCCCGCTATCATGTGCGATGTATCACCAACAGGGTCGCATCGGGACTAGTGATAGAAAAATAACAATAAACGTTTTTTTTTAAATAATAGAAATTAAAATCCGGCTGAAGAACATTAGGATAGAAGAAACAAAAAAAAATTAATAACATTTGTTATTTTTTCACAATCCCATTTATAACAGGTTTCTTTAGTGAGGAGGACTATTAAATTATTTTCGTATAAGAATATAATAAAAAAAAAAAAATGTGGTTAAAAGAGTGAATGTTTTTACTAAGGTAAATGAATTCAAGATATATGTATAACCTTTATCTTTAAATTTAATATTTTTATTTTTGTTGTTATAATATATGTATATACCATATGTTTTTTTTCATATTATTACATTATTTTCACTATGATTTATTTTTAATTTTTGATGCAGTTTTGCAGAGGGAATTTTTTTTTTGAGAAGGAAATGTGAAAGTGTTGGCATTTACAGGGTATATGACCTACCGTTCGCTGTTTTAACTGGTCTCTCAAATTGTTAATTTATTTAAATGTATAATACAGCACAACTGCCAATTAAGTACACTGTACATTTATGATTAGTATTTACAAAAACATGTTTTAAAAAAGTTCACGTTAGATTAATAAGGTACAACAATTGGTCTATAAAAACTATAGCAAACAAAGATAACTATAATGTTTAACTAACTGAAATAAAACAGTAACAATGTGAAGAAATCAAATATCTACTAACATATTTTATAAAGAAATCACTAAAATAGATGGAGAAGATCCACTTCTCTTGGTATGCTGTGTAACAGACCCATCATCCTCCCTACAGGCATAATCAACGGTAAATTTGTCCTGTATTATTTACTGTGTAACATTTGCATTCTGACTATGTTTAAACATTTACATTTCCTCAACTCTTCCATCCGCTGGCATTTGTGAAGTAAATGGGCTGAAACTTTTATTGATGTGGGTGAGATTCATCCCCACACCAATAAAGGTTTTATTTAATAGGATAGCTCCCTAGTGAGTGGAATCTAGCAAAGTCTACAAGTATTTGGACATAATATCTAAAATATTGGAAATGTTTTTATAACCTTCAATTCAACTGTCATCAGTCTACACAAAAACATTTAATAAATCATGTATATTTTATTAAGCGAACCTTTGTTTTTAAAACCCACTAAAGGATTTATACTGATTCACTAATATTATGGATTCAAATATCAATTCGTTTAATAATTTATTTTACGACAAAATTTCACTAAACCACTGAAACTTATCAAGTATTATTGTAACTTGTAACTTCCGTATTAAGACATATAAAATACATTCGTTATCTCTTTCTCACACATAATGAGTGCGTATAATGCCACCGCTTTTGAATTGTCTTAAGTCAAATATATTTATTTCAAAGAATAATCGCCCTTATAAAAAAGTGTTGAAATAATAAATTGCATTAAGGAAAGCTGCAAGATTTTACTGTAATCGCAAGTGTAATTTTAAGAACATGATTCTAAAATTTGGGATTAAGAGACGTAAAAAGCTCGCTGTATGGAATAAAGGAATATGATGTAAATTTACTAACCCAAGAAATGCATTTTTTTTGTGATGTGTTTTAATAATAATATAACATAAAACATTACTTTCGATGTCAAAAAAAATATGGTAAGCTGCAAATAATAGATTATAAAGAGAATTCGTCTCCGCTGCAATGTAGAAAGCCAGAAGAACGACGTGAATAAATCATAATATTACTAATAGGTCATGTGCGGATCACATCCGCAACATACGCTGTATTCTAAGGAGAACAACAAACTTGATAGTTCCTTGGCTATGAGGTTCGTAGATTACGAAAAAGCGATTAATAGTCCGCATAGACCTACACTCTGGAAAATACTTTAAACATATGGGATACCTATAAAACTAATCGAACTTATTAAAGCCCTTCACTCTAGTATCGAATGCCGAATCAAAATTGACGATGTTCTCACAGATAGGTTTGAGGTCACCACCGGAGTTCGTCAAGGTTGCGTCCTTGCACCGTTCGTTTTATAATCTTTATGGACATCATCCTAAGGAAGTCGATTCCACTAGATCGAGAAATATCCCTCTCCTCCTCCCAGGAACTCTGCGACCTAAGTAAGCCGATGATGCGGTTATAATTGACGATTCAGTCGGAGGTCTTTAGGTTACTGTGGATAAGCTAAATTAGTACTCCGCTTTCATGGGTTTAAAAATCAATATTGCAAAAACTCATGTACTGTTGAATACATCGTGCCTTGATGCTCAAAATCTCCTGACTATCAAACCAAATCATCGAAAGGGTTGAGAGTTTCAAATACCTGGGAGTATATGTTACAGAAAATGGCAGCTTTCAGAAAGAGCTGGGAGTGCGGCTAGGAGTAGCAGGCGCCACATTTAACAGTACGAAGGCTGTATAGAGAATGAAAACCTTATGCCGCCTTTATAAAGCCTGCATAACACCTGTTCTCCCCTACGGATGCGAATCGTGGCACCTCACCAGGGTTCAAAAGAGCAAAATACTGAGTTTTGAGAATAGGTGTCTCAGAAAAATCTAGGGTGTGCAGTGGTTTGACTTTGTAAAGAATAAAACAATGAGAGAACGGATGCAGCAAATTCCAGTGACGACTGTCATCAAGCGGGGGCGATGATACGGTTAGCTGGGCCATATACTGCCGATGCTTCCTGACAGCATTACCCACGCTTGCCTGCTTTACAAGGCATCAGATGCTCGGCGTCCTGGACGTCCGCTGCTGACTTTTAGTCGGCAGTTTAAGTCAGAACTACGGGACGCAAACCTGACTTAGAAGGACGCACAGTAGCTGGGAGCCGATAGAGATGCACGGATGCGAGATGCGAAGCTCCGACTAAGGAGTGGACAAGGAGTGATGATGAACCTCTTAAATACAGTCCGCTGATTCCATTAATGTATCTATCTTAAAACATTTTCCTATAACTACATATATCGAAACCAGTATTTAACTTTAGAATTGCGCGGAATACCCAAGACCCGTTTAGTCCAGCCCTGTAGGCGTGTGCAGTGCGCAGTGTGCAGTGTGCAGTGTGCAAGTGTGCAGCGGTCCCCGGCCACGCGGCGGGCGCAAGGCCACACCAGAATGATATAATGAATAATGGTGAATGTGAAAGCACAACAGGCTGGCGAAAGCACACGAGATCACTCTCCTTTGTGGAGTAGATTACAGATTCCCTAATGAGCGTTTGCCGGAATTCTAGCACCGGTTGTGTGTCAAGGCTGACCTCAAACCTGGCTTAATTGATGCCTCGGACGGCGGCAACAATTAGACGAAAACCACAGACGAGATCCAAGGGCCACCTAATGAAGTATCGCTTTTACTATTTTTTATTCCTCGCGTCAATTAGATGTAGCGATGTACGAGAAACGAATATTCGACACATATTCGATTATTCGGCACGACTTAAAAATGTGCTTTGCAAAAAAACCATATGCAAAAAAGGTAAGGAAAATATCGGTGGATCAGTAATCTGCAGCGAGCCTCGTATGGCTCAAAGGGTCACTTATAACGCACTTAGAAATAAGTGATGTTATTTTTGACTTAGTTTAACTTTTTTTACTTAGCTGTATTGTACCTATTCTAATATTTTTTACATTACTGTCTTGTACAATTTATACATGTTTAACATATGTTTAACTTTATTGAATCGGGTTGTGGTCCCAGGAAATAGAGGTCCAAAGTTCGAACCCCACTTTGCCCCAACTTGATTCACATTTCACAACGCCGCCCGAAATTGAAATTACAAGAACACATTTTATAAAAAAAAACTATTTCAATCTTGGGCATATATTTGAATATTACTGTTTTTTCTTTACTCTTTTGTACATATGTTTTTATGTTTTTACATATGATATGTATAGGGAATAGGTAGGTACCCCGACCTAAATTGTGTTTAAAGTTTTAAAACATTGTAAAAAGTTTATTAAACCGTTAATAAATAAATGAAAATATATGAGAAATTTACAAAACATTATAGTTATTACCATTTATCGGCACCTAATGGTGCATAGGGCACTCCATTGGTACTGAAAGGACAGCGTATCTCAATCATTTATTATAATACCAATGATAAATCTTATGCTTCAGGTGCCAATCTAGAAACTATGAAATATCGCGGTGTATAAACACCCTTTTAAAATAATATTTCACGTCAAACTACGAAAAATAAACCTAAGATCTTATTCAAGCTAAGTTAACGCGCTAACCACTAGACCACGAGGCGAATAAAAAAGACAAACCATTGAATAAACAATAATCTTTGTGGAATACAATTATCTTTTAAGCTTAGATTTATGGTAGATATTCGAATCCAGCGGAGCTGTTATTTGTGAAAATATCAATTTTATTAGAATATTCGATAGTATTCTACTGTTATTATGTACTAATCGTTGCAACTCTAATTTCTAAGTGTTTTGACGAAGTCAACAGACGACCAGACGGCTTTCTCAACGTGTACAGTACAATGGTCGAATTCTTTGTCATGGTATAATTAACCTACAATGACCACGTGAAGTCGCGTTCTTACCATTATGTACAATGGACCAAAACAAAGCGTCCATCAACAAGGCCATTGGCAAACATCTCTACTTTTCACTCACTTTCTCGGACGCGCTCACAGAAGTCGATATAAATAAATAACTGACGGATTCTCAGAAATCAGAACGAATGTTTACAAGAAAAGACTTATAAATAATTACGAGGTAGGATATATTTTTAAACAACCTGTAATTGTAAAATTATTTTAGGCACTCCCAGAAATTAGAAAATGTACTTGGGTACTTGACATTTTAATTTTCATTTGTAATTAGTATAAAATATCACGATATCTTCAGTAAAAATACAACCCTAAAACCAAAAAGCAAGCAGTCGTGTTAAGCACGCTAAAACAATTCGTCGTAATCGTAGAACAACGACGCATGTGATTTTCTTCAACTTTACGTGAGAACAGTTCAATTACTTTATGTCATAACTTGTCAAGCACAAAAGTATACCATTTGATACTTGGATTGGTTATACAGGGTGTTCTTTAAACCCTGTCACATCCGAAACTACGATGATCAGTATGGGCAAGAAGATACATTGGCATATTTCAAAAAAATATTTAGAACGAAGAAAATTTGTAATGATACAATATTAAAAAGAACAAATGGTTGCTAACTTCTGCAGGGGAGAAGCGAAGGGAGCGCGGCCGCGTGGTTGACGGTGTGTCAGACTCCCCTTTCCCCCCTCCTCGTTTCTCTCCTGCAGAAGTTAGCAAGCATTTGTTTTTTTTTGTATTTTGTTTTTTCAAACTTTATCGTTCGAAAAATTTATTTTAATGTGCCAATATGTCTTCTTGCTCATACTGATCATCGTGGTTTTGGATGTGACAGGGTTTAAAGAATATCCTGTATATATATTCAAACCTGAAAACTAAAGCCTTTGTATAACCTTTTCAAGATCAAATATAAAAGAAAGTCAATATCGAATTTTTTGCACATCCGTCGTTGTTCTACGATCCAGACGAATTATTTTAATAAACATAAAGATTATTGTTTGGGTTATTGCGGACTTGAACACAAAATGGCTAAATGACCAAATAAATTATTCTACCTTTAATAAAAGCCTTTTTTAAATTTCCATATTGAACGCAAAAGATACCAATGGAGCTAAATTCATTACCAGGTTTATGTAGTCTCGGAATAGGCGATTGAATAAAATAATAACGACTATCTGCCAGATTCGTTAATATAAAATACTTTTGGAATTGATTAAAAATAATATATGATTTTTTTCATTTTAAAAAAACATATTTAATTGACTCTCCTGTAAAATTCCGTTTAAAGAAAATCAGTCATAAGCCTTGTTACCGTCGCGTCGATTTAAAAATCAGAATTTTAAAAACTGAACATGTCCAAATACAATGTGTTAACTGTTTTCAATAAGAATCGATACAAAGGCGGAGGCTCTACGCTCTACGCAATTGTATTTTTTATCAAAGTATGAAAAACATTGACGATTAAGCTCAAAAGGGATCGTATTACAATGGACTATGTGGTAGGTACGTCTGGAAAGTGTGCAACACACATAAGTTCTCGTATGTAAGAAGTAAGAACACCGACATAAAAGTAAATGAAAAGGGAAATTTAATAATGACAAGTGAATTTGAGAAGAGAATAATTATTCTCGTCATTATCTAATGCAGTATTTTCAAACGATTTCTAAAATGTGAGTTAACAGAGACGTAATTACGATAAGTCGGTGTGTACTGGAACAAATGCGTATACTAGTATAATCAGTGACTATCGATTAAAGGCATTTAAAGTGTCCAGGGTACGTATTCTGATGGGAAGTTAAAATTTATCGTCAATTTTATCTACAGAGTAAAATTAAATTTTCTGTTTGAAAAATAGGATACGTTTACAATATTTTTTTCTAAACATGTTCAATTACCGGTTACCGGCGAGGATACTTTGAATTTTCAAACAAATATACACACTTTCGTACATAAATATCGATACTAGTTTATACCGTCTCAATATATACCGATGAAGATAGCCGTTCATAATAGCGGCCCGTGCCTCGATTATGAACGCTATCTTCATCTGTAAATATCGAGGCGGTATACTTAACTTCTGTACTATCTGTATCTTACCTTGGTATGTTCTACAAACTTGTCATATCGACATCATATGATCGAAACAAGCCAATGGAATGACCGCAAATAATTAGTCCGCGTTTCTTACATCATTAACATTTAAAATAGTTCCCATTTATGTTTTAAATAGGCTTCTGTAATAAAAAGTGCTCACTTCAAATCGATTATAAACTCCAATAAATCCCAATTCAAGCAAAAAATGCTCGCTTGAACATGAATTTTGCATGACTTTTGGAAATCACCTAGACGGTACGCTTAACGATCGTCTGTATGTATCTAACGATCGACTACAAAGCCGACTCCTTTAACGTCTCGATACATACACTCGGAAAGATAGTAAAACAGATGGAAGAAATATAAAAACTAAATTATTTTTTTAGAGTGGTAACTTTCTGACGCACATAATCTGTGTCTGACGCCTAGATACTCTTATTTGTTAATAGGACAGAACCTAGCGACATTATTTTCACATCTAGGCGTTCGTTTTATAAAACTGACAGTTAAGTCGGAATTTATTTCAACTTCAAAACTTACTTATTTCTCTCTCATATTTTTAATAGGCTTTTAGGAAAAAACGTCCCAACCTCAAATTGATTAAAAAAAAATCTAAATCATAATTAAATGAAAAATTTCTTGGTAGAACAACATTTTTGACACTTTTAAAGCGTAGATAAACGTATCGAGGGGTTCTAGACCCGTTGGTATAAAATGATATACTTGCATCACAACTTGATGGTGGAGGTATCGGTACTATACCTTTGTAGTCGGTCGGAAGACTTTTATCTTCAACTATGACCTCATACTGAAGCTATGTCATTGCTGAAGCTGGTCAACTTCACTTCGACTTCGACTTCAGACCAGTCTAAAGATGCCCATTAGAGGGTGAAAGCGCTAATTGGTCAAAATAAATAAGTGGAAGTGTACCAAGTATTTTTAAAATTAATAACTTATATGTAAATATAAGTTATTACATCATTAAATAATATATGTTCATTATTTTATACGTATACAGTATTATGTCTGTACTTTTTTATATGATTATTAATTAAAACTAATGTCTAAGCACCCGATTACAAATTATTATTGAATAGTTTATCGGGATAAAATATGTTTTAATACTTTATTTTCTTTTTAATGTATTATTATTATTCTGTGCGGTTCAAATCGGAAAAGAATCTAGTGATCTAGGTAGGATAACTTGTGGAGTTCCGCAGGGGTCAATCCTTGGTCCACTCTTGTTCCTTATTTATATTAATGATATCACTAAGTGGGGGTTAAAGGGGACTCTTCAATTGTATGCCGATGATACTGTCATTTTTTATCATAATAGTAACCTAAAAGAACTAGAAAAAATAATGAAGACAGATTTCGATAGTCTTGCCGACTGGATGCGATTAAACAAATTAAGTTTGAATATGAAAAAAACATCATATATGATTTTTGGGAACAAACAGGATTTGAAAATTAATATTTCTCTAGGAACTGGCTATATTGAAAAGACCAATGTTACTAAATACTTAGGACTATATGTTGACTCTCAACTTTCATGGAAATACCAATATGAACATGTTAAATCAAAAATAGTACCCGTAACTGGCGTTTTGCATAGACTTCGTGGTCTGCTTCCTCACTCTGTTTTGTTTGCCGTCTATTACGCTATGATACATTCTCACCTATCCTATTTATGCTGTATTTGGGGTTTCGCTAACAAAAACCAGATCTCTGAGATTCAAGTTCTTCAAAACCGAGCTCTGAGAAGCATTCTTGGTTTGAAATGGGATTCCCATGTCAAGGATATTTATCGTAACACAAAAATACTTCCTTTCAAGGTAATGGCACTGTATGACATCACTAACACTATTTCAAACATCATAAACTTTTCTGCTCACACAAATTTAAAACTTACATTTAATCATGAAATTCACAACTATAATACACGACATGCAAAAAATCTTCACATTTCTAAATTTTGTTCCACAAAGTTCGGCAAAAGGTCTCTGGAATACATTGGTCGTATACAATTTAATAAACTGCCTGATGACCTTAAAAATGAAATGTCGAGTGGTAAATCTCAAAGACCAGAAATGAAGACCTATTTCTTGAATCTTTTTGAAAGTGATAGTTTTTAGCTTAGTTTCTGTGAATAGTCTATATATTGTGTTTTAGGTTTAAATGTTTTTCTTTTCTTTTTTTAATATTAAGTTCACAGAATGTTTAAATGTTTTTATTTTCTTTTTTAATCTTAATTTCACAGAATGTTTAAATGTTTTTCTTTTCTTTTTTAATATTAAGTTCACAGATTGTTTGAATGTTTTTATTTTCTTCTTTAATATTAAGTTCACGGATTGTTTAAATGTTTTCTTTCCTTTTTTAATATTAAGTTCATAGATTGTTAAAATTTGTTAAAATTTTTATTGTTTAAATGTATACTATGTATTGTTACAAGAAATGTACTATTTTTTTTATGTACCGTCCCAAATGAGTTTTCTCGTACAACTCCTGGGAATTTAATATCATGATATTCATGTCTTATATGTTTTATTAATAAATAAAAAAAAAATTTAAAAAAATATTGTCATAATGAGTGTATTTTATTGAATAAAGACTATAATTTATTTTTTTAATGTTGTCATGTCCCAGCTCCGTGAACAGCTTCGACAGCGCAGGACAGAACGCTGGGACAATACAAAAATTCGGCCACAGTTCACACACGAGCGCTGCGGAAATTATTACACGACGGCGTTTATTACGAGCAAATATTATCAATGTTATATCAAGATGCATTGGAATTGTTTAAGGACGAACATAAAAAGGATTGTTTTCGGCAGATTTTTTGTTGGTAGAAACACGATGACCAAGCGCGATGGTGAGGTTTATCATAGCCTGCCCGTCTATCTCGGTGGCAATGTCTCTGGACATGTTTTGTCCTACAAATTTCTGTGTACACGTAGACAATTGTCGAGTCATGGGACAAAACAATATAGCATTGTCTACGTGTAAACGGCCTTTAATCCTGAGCGATTTGCTAAACCGTGAAGCCTGAAATGGCCAAACTTTTCTTTAACCTCTGATTTGTATGAAACTGCAAGCACTTGCATTTGCTGTTACGTCACAACTTCTATTCAAATCAACGACTTTGTGTATAGAAAAATAATGATTTGACGCGTTACGAGGTTTGACACGCTTAAGGCCGCACAGCCTTGATGAAACGATTTTTCCTGCGCAACTACACACAGAGGTGTGTTCTTGGTAAGCTTTTATATTTTCTTTGATGCGAAACCTCTTTGACTGAGCAATGTTCCGACAGTTAATCATTAAAGATGCTCCCGAAGCTGTACAATACTGCTTGTGAAGACGCCTAATAACTTGATTAGCTATGATTAGAAAATGAGAGGTTTTAATCCAATACAATTTAAATCAAAATGGCAGACATTGCGGACATTTTGAAATATGTAATCATCATTTGAAAATTTATTGAATTGTTTGTAAAGGCATAGTTAACAAAAACAGCTGGCTAGAAACTTTGAATAATATAAACTTTCTTTTTTTTTCAACAGAAATATTAATTCATTGCCTGCTGTAATCAATAAAGCCAGTAAATTAATTATTATATAATGAATAACGCTGGAAGCATAGGAATAACATTATAATTCAATTGTTTACATAATTTCTCATTATTACGAAATCTGCAGCTTCAATAGAAATATTTTTAAGGTCAAATAAAGTTCACGATGTTTTGTAACGGCTTTATTTTCTAAATAAATAATGGGTCCATAATCCATACTATAAAAAATAAATTATATTTATATATGTTCAATACGAAAATTGGATAGATACAAAATTACGCATATTTTAAACATTTAAAGCAGGAAACAATTGATTCCTAAAAATACATAAAAAAACACCTTTAACTACAATATTTTGAGTTTGTCTGAATGTTTGTAGACAACAGATTGAGACGCAGAACATTTTATAAAAGGAAATATGGAAGTCCAGGAATTTACATGGCTTATGATCTGTCATTGGCTAGTACAAGTGGCCACTTTACATACCGTGTAACATTCACCATTCTGCCTTTGTTTGAACATCCATACCTTTCCATACCATATCAGTTCCTCAATCTGTTGATTTTAGTGAAGTAAAATAGCTACTGATGGAAGAATTAAGGAGTAATGGATGTTTAAAGATATGCAGAATTGTGAAAGTTACATAGTGTGTAAAGAACCAACCAATGAAGGCCCCGTAAATGCCTAGACTTCCATATTTCCTTCTCTAAAATGTTCTACATCTATGTTGTTATTTGTTAACCGCTAACAACTTTTACACAATACCATTCCACTATGGAGGCCTATCAATTTGGTTCACTTCGACGGATTTTTTTGATCAATTAAAAAAAATTAACATTCTATGCTGACCAAATTTTTGATTATTTTTAAAGCTTTTTTGTTATTTGTCAACTTTTATAATTTTTCTTTCCGCTTGGGTGACCGTCACCTCCTCAACTCCCTCTAATTATAGGAATAACTTGAAAAATGCAGGTGTATTATTTAGTAAGTACGTGTATATTTATATATTATTAAATATAATATGCAGGCTTTACTTGTAAGCTGAAGTGACTGACCGTTTGAAGGACAGCTCCTAAGTGACAAGTCGAGTGACCAAAGAGCAACTATATGAAATATTTTCCAGCCCATTCAAATATTTTAATAACATTTGCTTGTGTAAGCGTAACATAAAGTTTTTATATAAAACATAAAATGTGCTCATTATATTAAAAAATGTATCAACAATGAACCAAACGCCCGAAACATTATATATCCTTAGAACCTTAACCACCTTTCTATTTTTTTTTTCTATTTATTTATTTATTCCTTTCTTATCTGGATCATCTGGCTGTCTCCTTCCAAACTCATTATCTGATTCCATTTTTCTCATCATATAGATAACGAATATATTACTTAAGTATTTTTGTTTAGATGATAAACATCATGTGCATTTGCAAACTCTATACCACTAAATAAACAGCTGTTATTTGAAAATAATTATACGTATTTAGAATATACAGGATGTTCTTTAAAACCTGTCACATCCGAAACCACGATGATCAGTATGGGCAAGAATGCATATTAGCATTTAAAAAAAAAATATTTAGAACGAAGAAAATTTAAAAAAAAATTTTTTTTTTAAAGCAAATGGTTGCTTACCTCTGCAGAGGTGAAGCGAGGGGGGCGCGATCGCGCGGTTGACGGTGTATCAGACTCCTACCTCCCCCGCCTCGTTTCTCCCCTGCAGATGTTAAGCAACCATTTGTTTTTTTTTTTATATATTTTTTTTAAAGATTTTGGTCGTTCTAAAAAAATATTTTTATATGCCAATATGTCTTCTTGCTCGTACTGATCATCGTGGTTTCGGATGTGACAGGGTTTTAAGAACACCCTGTATATAGGAATTATATATATTTTAAATGTACAAATTTTGACCAGTCTGTGTTTTGTTGGCTGAAAGATATTAGTATAAACCCGACAAATAGGGAAATATCAGGTTCTTTTTTTACATTTTTAAAGTAATAAAGGTCTATGAAATACTGTCCCGTAAAAAAAATGTTTTCTTAATTATTAGTAGCATGAAAAATACTTTTAAATTTGTAATTTTGCATTCCTGCAAAAACGGTCTTTCCATTGGCCACGCCCCTAATACGTCACGATTCATGTTTATTTGTTCCTGCCCATTGAAATTCGTTTAGAACGTTATAACGAACCTTGAAGTCACAACAATCAAGGCCAAACACGTCGCATTTTTCTAGCAAAGTATTTTTATTAAATTTCTTTTTTACATTTATGTATGTAAACATTTCTTCACAATATCCATATTGGTTTTGAAAATGCAATTAATTGATCTAAATCCATTTCATATATTATTTTCGATATTCGGAGTATGTGATATTTCCTTATTGTAATAAATTCTTATTCTAAAAAAATATTTTTTTTAAAAAAAAACTTCGCTAAACTTGCACACGAATCCTGCCTCATTAGAATCTTCTTTTGAGTTGGTTTTGAAACATCGTAAAACATTTAAACTTCAAACCGTCGAGAGGTCTATTAAGTTTATTGTCTTCAACAATGTGGGTCGATGGCTCATACTCTCGCCGCGCCGTAGAATTTGTAAACATAATTCACCTAATGAATACAAATTGCCGTTAATGTCTCCCGACTCTGACTTCCTTTGAATTTTTGTCAGTCGAGGACTTAATAAATATCCTCTATTGTTTCTGTGTCATTTTCAAACTCCTTGCGATAGTTTGCAGCGCATTCTACTGAACTACAAACTCTAGTTTGCATCTGAAACCGTAATTGTCAGATTTTTGAATGATTTGTATTTCACGATAAAGATCGTGTTAAATGCCACATTGTCCAATTGAGAAGTGAACCGGATATCCCCATGTGCGCAGAAGAGAGCCGTGTTGTGAGTCAGATAGAAATTTCATTGAAATTAATCCTTCTATGGCTGTGATGTCACATACGTTTACATAGGATACAACATTTAAAAAATATATCTCTCTAATTTTTTAAAATACTGGTAATAAAATTATGTGAAATATATTATAAAACTGCATCTACGTTTTATTTTATCTTCTTCTTTTTCTACGTATGCTCCTAATTGGAGCATTTGGACATCACCAGACGCCTCCAGGAGACCCTATCGCTACCCAGCACTCGCCTTCTCCCATTTCAATCCCGTGTCCCTTAGTTCCGCCGAATAAAGCCAAAAGATCGTCATCGACGGCCTTTCAGGATGGCGGGAGCCCGCAGGTGTCAAAAAGAGGCAACTTAGGTTAAGGTTTTCCAGAGTCATGTGCAGCACGTGGCACCCTCAAACGCTCGTTATTTTTGATAAATGTACTTTAAAATATCTCGTCTTTTAGCAGAGGGATTTTTTAGCATAATCTTTCAAGAGTTATGGTGTTCAATGTGAACAAATTTCCTATAAGAGCAATAATTTATAACGAAGAAAGGAAAATGTTTGACATTTAATATCAATTGAAATCTGCACTTTTTAAAGTGTACCTACATCATATTGACACACATTCGAAGAAGGACAGCCGCAGAAGCAGAGCGGTACAAACAAACCCACGATCCTAGACATCCCCTACACCACCATCAACCGACGGCCTCGCGTCTGAGGTCTAGAAACAGTTTTATCAAAGCCACCTCCCCTGTTGAATCCCCACAACAGCGGAGACAAGAACTATGGCAACAGGATCTTGGAGCGAGACCATGGGTGGATCCAAATGAGGGTATCCAAGGAGGTGAACACCTACCATACTCCCTATGGATCGCTCTCAATTGACTACGGGTGGGTGTTAAACGATATAAAAAAATCTCCAAAGGTGGGGGGGTACTTCTCAGGGGTGCTATTCTGAACCACTCTCGTGGCACGAGAAAACAGTTTTTCTCGTGTATTTTGTATGTAAACACACAAGAAAACATGGTCACGGGACCTAATTGTAGCAAACGACAAGGCGATATCTGTCGCCGCATATTAGAGTGGCCGAACACGCTAAGTAAGTAAAGTAATATATTATTTTCAAAGATTTAACAATGGTATGGTATGTTTACATTTTATTATTTTATTGAACTCAGATCATCATAATGAGCTATGTATCTTTAAAATAAACATACCACTGATCCTTACATAATTTATCTTGAGCAAGATTTTTTGTTGAAATTTCATAACACATATATACGACTAAACTAACTTAAAAATGTCGGCCTCGTAGTGTAGAGGTCAGCGCATTTGCCTACTATGCAAGAGCTCTCGGATTCGATTCCCGGCATGATTGACATGAAATATTTATTTCAATAGGTGTTTTTACACTAGAATATTGCATAGTCTCCGGTGTGCCACCAGAAACATAAGACTGATCATCTTACCTTTGTGTAACAAAAATGATCAAGATACGCTGCGATTTGTATACCAATGCAGTGCCCTATGCACCATTAGGTGCGGGGAAAAAATGATTATGATGAACTTAAAAACTTACCTACTGTAAATCTAAATAACGTGGCGGTATTTTTGTAATTGATATTTTAAAAACCTTATATGCAGGTATCTAACGTTAACCTATTTTTTTTAAAAATGTTTTCTTAAATTCAGTATTTTATATTTATTATGGTCTAATTTTCAGTATGGAAACATATAATCATAATTATTAATTATACAATGTCACTGAAAAATTATCCTGATGAAAGTTGGAACATGGCTCTTATAAAACTGATATTTGTTCAATTTTGTTTTGTACATTTTAACTAAGTAAAAAATTAATAATTTTTAAAAATGTATACCCACATACAGGGCATGCCTTTAGAGGTATTTTTTTTTGTTTATGTAATTTTTGTATTTTGTATATTAAGTAATATTTATTGTATAAAGCAAAAAAATATTTTTTCCTGCAGCCAATAAACATTTTACCACATTAATTACATTTTGTGTGAAATAGAGTCAGAATCTTGGACGAGTGTTTTCGATTTCATGGCAACTCTCAGGTAAAAATCTTGAAAAGGGAAATCGATCGGAGACAAGTTCAGTACGTACGCAAATTTACAGACCAATATTCTACAAGCACTAAGGATAAAACAACTTTGTGACTACAAATTGATTGTAGATCACTTTGTTGATCCGGAATATAAAAAAAGAGTTTCCCACACTCACAACACTAGATTAAAAACTTAGGGCTCCTGTTTGTTCCCCGAATTACAAATTACTTCGGTGAGCGAACATTAAATTGCGTTGTTCCAAGATTGTTCAATGATCTCCCACAAACCATAATTAACATGAAAGATCTTCAAATGAAAAAAAAAGAACTGAATAAATATCTTCTAGATACTTTATAGTGCCTGTTTATAAATAAATTTGTAAAATATAAATAAAATAAATGTAATAACCTACCTTAAAAAAAATGTGTCCCACCGAAAAGTCTTTCGACTTAGAGCTAGGGTTTCCTAGGACAGCGGTGCCCGTATCTTAACGGCCGTAGTGAACGGTGATGCGGTGGATAGCCGTCGTAACGTCGACTAGAGAGTGGTTTTCTAGGGAAATGGTGTTAAATGGTGTTGATAACACCGTTTTCTTAGGAAACCACTCTCCAGTCACCGTTACGACGGCTGTCCACCGCATCACCGTTCACTACGGCCGTAAAGATACGGGCACCGCTGTCCTAGGAAACCCTAGCTTTAGTGGGTAACAAATCCTTGTATGTATTTTTTTTTAAAATTATAAAATAAACGCTGCTCTGCAGCACTGAAACTGAAAAAAATCAAACAAGCGGGGGTGAAAGCTTTTTATTTTATTTTATAAATTTATTCCATTTATAAGTATAAATATTTACTACCAGGGAATCTATATAAAACTAGTGAAAAGAAAATGAATGCGGAGCGTTCTCTGGTTAAAATAGTCTCCTATGGATATAATAGTTCTAAGATGGAGATTTTTTATCTTTTAAAGTATAAGTAGTTATTTACTAATATAAAAATAACAAAAAAAAACTAAAACTACTTAATTATAAATGCATAGCTAATCAAATTTAAGAAATTAATAATCGTTATTATATAAATATTATATATATGTGCTAAGAATACATAAGAATATGAATAATAAGTTTACCAATTAAATAAAGTAATACGTTTATTAATCTACATATATTTTTCAAAAAATCTCTCGCTACACTATTTATATGTGCAGTTATGATTATTTTAAAATTTATTTTACATTTCGAGTCTTCTATATTTGGCATTAAATCATGAAATATTTTTGGAGAAATTACATATTATTGTTTTTTACTAAAGGAGGTTGATACAAATGGGACAGTAGAGTTAATTTGTGTTGCTAAATTAGTGATTATATTTTGTTGGGTTCTTTTCACCACACTTAATTTATCATAAAATTTAAGCAGTAGGCACCTAACAAACAATTGTTTTCAATATCTTAAACTCAGCGAATAGATCTTCCGTTGGATACATTTTTGTGATATTTTCACTGGTTCAAGGATTGAACGAGAGCAACCTCCCCAAGCTAAATTGCAATATGATAGTTTGCTTTGGCAAAAAGCAAAGTAAATTTGTCTCATAAGTTGAGCATTCGAGATATTTCTTAGGCTTTTATAAATAATGTATGCTGCTTTCCGTATTTGCTTAGATATTTCTATAATTTGATATTTCCAGCTTAGTTTAGAATCTATTATGCACCTCCGGGTGCGGACAGGTTTATGACGATGATTAATTACATTTTATATTACAATAACCCACGATAAACTCAACTCTTTGGTGTAGTTATCTGAATAACTAACTAAAACATATTTGTCACTTTGTTCTTCCGCAGAGTAAAGTTTATAATATCGGAAATAAGTTTGCTAAATATATTATACGATATTTGCTTAGAGTTTATGAAGTGAAAGTGACCCACTGAGTTTTCCGATCACCACATCACCACTCAGCCGATCACACCATCTCCGAAGCAAACCTAAAGTGCCTACCTACGAGGCACGTTGACCTATAATATGCAGAATCACGTACCTGCTCAAGAGGCTAATGATTTAAAATGCGAAATGAAAACATTCGGCAATATCGGTGTCGTTAGGTAACCGCGTACCGCGTCTAGCAGAGTCAATAATACTCATTTTTATTTTTTTATTATTTTTATTTATTTATTTTTCAAAAGCATACATATTTAACATATAAATTATCAAGTCCTACTGAACTGCATAAAATGCAGTTCGTCAGCAGGTGCTTATAGTTAAGTTCTTATATACAGGGTGTTCTTTAAACCCTGTCACATCCGAAACCACGATGATCAGTATGGCCAAGAAGACATATTGGCATATTTAAAAATATTTATAAAGAAGAAAATTTGTAAAAATAAAACATTAAAAAGAACAAATGGTTGCTTACTTCTGCAGGGGAGAAGCGAGGGGGGCACGGCCGCGCGGTTAACGAAGTGTCAGACTCCCCCCTCACCCTCCTCGTTTCTCCATTGCAGAAGTTAGCAACCATTTGTTTTTATAAATATATATATATTTTTTAAATTTTATTCTTTCTAAAAATTAATTTTAATGTGTTTATATGTCTTCTTGCTCATACTAATCATCATGGTTTCGGATGTGACAAGGTTTAAAGAACAACCTGTATATACATAATCTTATCTCTTAAATTCTATTGTAATACTTACGTATATCTTCTACTTGGTTCACTGTCGTCCACGTACCTCACGTAAGATTTTTTCTCAATTGGTTTGGGTGTTGTGGTGTATTTTTAGTTACCCCTTTCCATATCCCCTCTATCCCACCTGCTGACAAGCCTCTAAATAGAGGGTTAGGGGTTATTTCTTTTTTTTTAAAGTTATTTAATGGTGGTATTTAGAAACTTTTTGTTTTTTGTGTCAAACATTTACAACTTTTTTTTATTGTTTTTTTAATTATTTGTGATTTCTCTTTTATTTTTATTATTGTTATCTTCAGTGGAAGAAAGTTTAAGTCTTCTAAATACAACTTCAAGATAAATATATTCGATAAAACCTTGCATAAAACAAAAGCGAGGTACAAATAACTTGCAACTATAATAAATAAAAAAAACGATGTAAATACCTAACGTCCTTTCCTAAATATAACAACATTTTTGTGGTAATTCTTTTTTGTCCATTTTTGTCTGAAACTTTCTTGTCTAAATGATCTAATACGCTCCTACAATAAGAAATGAAAAAAATGATGCGAATAAAGCTAAATTAAGTATAGATAAGTATATATATAATTCATACGTGAATCTACATAAAAATATTAGGTTTATTATATTACATATGAGTGGGAGAGCGGTAAAGCAGATAGTAAGTAATCTACTGAAAAGTACAGAAACCGACAACCGTAAAAATAAATATTTTATTAAAAATCGTACTCGTTTCCCTGTATGGGCCACTGCGACGAGAAGGAACCAACGCAAATAATAAAATAAGTATGGTTTAATAAGAACAGCACATTGAACTGGAGTGAAGGTAGACTGTAGTATTAAGAATATGTTCTTAAGTAAGGAGATGAAAGCGATGCGTCACAAGCAGAGAAAGCAGATTCCTGGACGCTGGCGTTGATCTGGTGATGGGAGGCGCCATCTCCGCTTCTGAGCTCATCATTCAGAAACTACAGGGGTTAGTATCCGGAAGTAAAATCGCTTTGAATACCTGCATACAAAAACATTAATTTGGAGTTTCTACTTGTGTATAGAACCATGTAATGATTATGCCTACAATACATATGTATTTGAATTTTCGCATAGGTACTCGTAATTTAACAAGGTGTTAATTACATGCCAAACGAAGAAGCCTGTATCAAAAGGCAGGAATTTATTTTGACCAACCAGTAATTGAATACAACACTTCTGGTCTTGATAGCTCCGATAAATTCGCAATCAATATATTATTTTTACAAATACAAATACAAATTCTTCTAAATCAGAGGCCCATCTGGTGTTGCTGTTTTACACAAATAATGCCGAATGACAATTTTTTCTTCCGGTATTAGCTTTCATCTGCTGACTCGGGGCGTATTGCTTTCTTCGTATTTTGTCGCCGTTAAACTAAATATGATAATGCAAAATAAGTAGAAAAAATCGAAAGTCGTTAAAATTATCTTGCGATACATTTTTTCCCCTTTTTACTACGTGGGTGTTGTTGAGAAAATATTTAGTATTTTCTGACAATGGGTGGCGAGAATAATATTCTCTCGACTCATTACCTTACATTTAATAACATTTTCGATCAGTTATGAATTTGCTATTGTATTAACATTGTTACAATATGTTTATTTACATTCCAAAAATAAGGAAGTATCCTAAATAATATATTGAAATGTGTCTTTTATTATTATTATTAAGGCTAACGTAAACAGCGCCACTTTCGTAATAATGGATAACGAATCGGCGATGGCTGACTGTTTCCTACAAGTCCATTATTAATATTGAATTTTATTTTGATAAGCCTTTACAGTAAGAAGTCGGAAAACTTTAGGTGAATCAAAGAATATTATTATAATATTTCTCTATTCGAAATGTGTTGATCGTAAACCGTAAGGTAAGTATTTTAGAAGTATAATATCTCTCTTTGCATGAAATCAGCTAACTTTTGTGTACGTACATTTTGAAGAGGCAATAATTAATAATTTAATAATTCCTTTTCTATAATTTATAAAAATAACAATTTAATTTAGGCCCATTTTAGAAAAATAAACTGAAAATCATAATTAGGCCGGTCATTTAACTAGCGCTCCCGCGCACTGCCGAAAACCGACTGATTTGAACGAATTAGAAAAACACACACGACTCATATTTACCTTGTGTATTGCATGGTACATGTATCTATCGTGCTACCTGGATGCTGTTGTCTCTTTTACACAAAAACCGGCCACAGAACAGCGTCACTGTCTTCCTTGTTATAAGTTATATACTTATGCTCTTTTTTATACAGTTAAACAGATTTATTGTTGTATTGGCATTACTTTCATCAATGTAATTATTCTTTGTATAGCAAATTTTTTTTATTCAAATCCTGCATATTTATACACATTTTACTTTCCAACCTGGTGTGAAAATGTCTGTTTGCAAATTACAAAAATACAGCTTCATAATTTAAAAAAAATAAGAGCGATATATCAAGTTATGTATCCTATGTAGACACGTGTTACATCATAACCAACAAGAGTTAAAAGTTATTTTAATGTTGTTAAAGATTTTACACCTACCAGAGTTTGCACAAAAACATTATATTTTCTGGATTCACAGAATAATATGATTAAGCTGCATAATTGTATACGTCGTTGTCATTTTCATTGACTTCGAATTGAATAATTAAAACATGAAATGCTGTACTTAATCATGAATTGTTTATCAATTTAAAAATAATTTACGTACACGAACTCTGGTGCGATAGGGGGGAGGAGCCACATTTAAGCCGAAGTGACAATACGCGGTGTGAGAAAGTGCATCTGGACAGCATGCAAAATGCAAGGTGGGTATTTATACCGATATTGATCTGCAGCACCGGAAACCATTGAATATTTCATTTGCAGAAGAAAGTAGGTCAAGGTAAACTTTTGTTATAATAAATAATGGCGACTTATAAATGTAAAAGTAACCTACCATTTCACGTCAACTAAAGAGCGCCACGATTTTAAGAAAGTGGAAACATTAATGCATAATCATTGATCTGTTTAATGTCTCATTTTGCTCAATTCTACATATAAACTTATACGAGGGCCCCGATTAAGAAGTTCTGTTGTTTGAAAAAATATATTTGTTAATAGACTATCAAACTTAAGCCTATTAAAAAAATACATATCATTATGTATCATTAAATATATTGCCTAATTGTGTATGTAGTAGATAAAGTAATTGTTATTTTTGTTAATTAACCATAATTATTGTTATTATTATTATTATTTATATTATCGTTTCATCAGCGTTTTACAAAATTTTGAATTTACTTTTATTTTATTTTAATTTTACTTCGCCGGTGCGTTGACTTCCCGTAAACATCACTCATCTATCGCAACACTCTAACATTGGCTGGTTCATAAGAACTCGTGACGTCATTTAAAGTAGTTCATTTAAATTAAAACCATTTTTATTAATTTTTCATACATTTTTGAAAAAAATCGCTGTACAATTAAACGCTCTAATTCTACAGCGCGTAAGAAATCATTTTTAGATACAATTTTACGTAGCACTGAACTTCCTTATTGTCTACTAAGTGAAACCGATTTTGCGGAACAGACTGTACTTATTTCAACAAATAAATAACAATAAGTAAGTTAGTTATAATTTTTTTTATGCTGTAACTTCCTGTAGCTCAATCACAAATAACTATCGACGTGCTTAAAAACATGCTAAGCATTTGAGCGATCACAATGAACAGTAATGAACATGCTTAAGTTATCGCAGTCATAAGTCAACGCGTGTGTAATCTCTAAGTCAACGCTCGTGTCGGTTTGTCTTTTGTTTTCCTCGTAAATAAATACAGTTCACTGGCGAAAAATCGGCGTTTACTATAAAAAATAATACAATATATTGCATTTGCAAAATAGTAAGGAGTATGTAATACCAAAAAGTGGAAATTAAATTACAATTACTATGGCGACTGCTTTTCTTGACATTTGGCTTGCCAACCGCCGCGCCGGCTAAATGCAATAAATAGCGTAATAAATAATAAATTAGTAAATAAATCAAAATAGCAGTTTTGAAATATTTTTATTATTTACACCGGGGAAATTCAAATATGTGATTGCGCAGCAGGATTATACGTCGCGAAACGTAAATATTTTGACATTTAATATTAGGTGTTCACGGATGTTGCATTGTGATCGCGAATACGATACACAACCTTGGTGAGAAATTTTTATCACGCCACTTATTAGCATGTCGATAGTTATTTGTGACTGAG
This sequence comes from Micrasema longulum, assembly GCF_059751315.1. Classification (NCBI taxonomy): domain Eukaryota; kingdom Metazoa; phylum Arthropoda; class Insecta; order Trichoptera; family Brachycentridae; genus Micrasema; species Micrasema longulum. Next base: position 565,552 of record NW_028277757.1, read on the forward strand.
CTACTGGGGGCTATCAAGCGAAACTAATATTAATTTTATTCAAACTTTGCAAAATTCAATGATCAAATTGCTCTTACATAAAGATGTTTACCGCCAGATTTCACTATATTTCACACCATATTTCAATATCATTAATGTATAAATCTGTAAATAAAATATCAGTTAGGGCTCTACTTTGGTACAACTTAATTTGTCAGCATATATCGCACTCAGAGTTTAAATACAAATTGGTATATGATGACCCCAGGGCTTGTATTCTGAACGCAAAAGGGCGCGTACAAAACGCATTTAAACGAGTATTTAAAAACGTAATAAATACACGTTAGCAGAGCGATCTCTTCGCTCGCAATTCCGTTCAGAATACCAGCCAAGGGGTGATATTCCGAACGCTCTCACGGCCGTAGAAAAAGCTTTTATCTCATGTTTTACATACGTAAACGCGAGATAAAAAAGTTCTACGGCCGCGAGAGCGGTTTAGAATAGCATCGCAGGTTTACTAGTATGGAATGGCTAACTATGGCGGCCTCTGTGGTGTAGTGGTCAAGACGCTTGACTCACGCACGGAAGGTTCCGAGTTTGGTTCCCGGTGAGAACACAATTTTTTTTTTAAAATGTGATTTTTCTCAAGCCTGGGTGCTCTGTGATTCACCACTGTAATTAGGCCTCCTGGCCTGTTGTGGTGCAAAAAAAATGTTTTTAAAAAATGTAAAAAATGTAAGCTGTTCCTAGATATCGTAATAAATATGTCAAAAGGACACTGCAATACAGTTTACCTAAGATGTGTAACATGCTACCAAACAATATAAGGAATAGTAAGTTAAATACAGTAGTGAGACGTATGCTCAAATTATGGTTCATGGAAAAAAGATTTTTTAATAATGATTGAAAAATCTTTTTTCCTGAGTGAGTTTTAATTTGTAATAATATAATCAAATATAAAATATGGTATAATATGTAATGGTTTTTAAATAAAAATATCATTAATGTAGGTTAAGTATAAAACACTCGAAGCAATATATTATAAGAAGCTGCCGACGAGTTGTATGCCTATACTTTAATTTTAAGATAATTGCGTAAATATTTTTGAAAAATAAATAAAAAAGTAAATATATTTCACAATACTTCAAATCGTCGTGATCGTAGAATAACGACGGATGTGCGAAAAAAGCGACATTGACTTTCTTTTACAATTGGTATTGAAAAGGCTTTATATTCCAGGTTTGAAACAAAAAATGTATGACCAACCCCAAGTATCAAAGAATATACACTTATACAGTAAATCTCTAATTATCTGGATTAATGAGTGCCAGATTTTAATGCTATTGAAATAATACAGCGAATCGGAATCACATTTAAAACTTACTTAAACATGTCCAGCTAAGTTAATTACACAATTAAATTTTAATTAAAAACGCCTCCTTTATTTTTTATTTCTTGATAACGACTAGATATTTGGCAATCTTGGTGATAAGAGTTAGGATAAACGGAGTTCTATTGTACTTTTGAACTTTTCAAGTTGACATAAAAAAAATTAACCACTCTCATGTAAATTTGAAGAAAATATTATATGTAGAAAAGATTTTTTAAGACAAGAATTAAAAACGTTCTTTTTTATTATTATTGTTATTTTATTTTTTTACGTATGTGGTTATTACCTATACGAATTGGTTTTTTACTGGTAGATACGCTTTTTTTCTGATATTTTTTACATTGTATTTACTTAAATGTATATAGAAAACTATAATTTGCCTTTAATTTAGGTTTATTAATGTAGGTTTCGGCTGAGCCGAAGTTTCGGCCGATATCATGACGAAATGTAATGGCAACTCTATAATGAAAATTAAATTTTAATTATTAAAAAATCTGAATTTAGCTGCGGAAAGGGAATGATGAATTTTTGTTTTCTTTAATTTTCTTCCTTTTTACCTATGTTTTTTTTCTACTCCATATTTTTATTTAATTTGGTTTTGTTTTTATTTTGCAGTAACTAAATTGATTTTTTGTTCTATTTGGAAAAGCATTTTTGTTTTTACTCTATTTTATGTAAAAAAAATGTATCTTGGGAAAATTTTTGAAAATAAGGAACTATTATTATTTTTATTTTTTTACAAATACATGCATATGATGTATGTAGTTATGTAGGTATACTAGACTGTTAAATGGATTTAGAATTACAATGTAATCTCAAGGGCACTGGATGGCCCTTTCTAAAAAATGCTAATTTAAACAATTAAATCAACGAAAATTCTAACCGTAATCTACTTGGTCAGCAGGTTATCGGTTTAACGATTTCGTTAAGTAATTCAATAGACAAGATTTTTTAAAAAGAGATCTTAAATACCCGAGCACAATATGTGTCTATCTTTTCAGTAATAACCTAATAACCCACACACGTGTGCGCTGGACCTCCCATTTAGAGGAACGGTGATGTTTGAAATAATTTGGAACACGTAAATAACAATGAATTCAAAACGCCCTTCGTGCAAAATGAAGGTTCAGTGATCTTTAAAATATAAAACAAATGTGGCAAAAGAACATTAAAATATTTAGTTTCATACAGATTAAATTTTTTGCCAACCTATCTTGGAAATGGTATTTATTTTGGAAATCATTCAGTCGTTAACAAAAAAAAAACAAGAATAAATAAAACAGTTAAAAAAAATATTCTCAGTTCCTTACATTGAGATAAAATATATAGAGATAGAACTCTATACAAATCTGAGCTAAATAGTCGTCTCCAAAGGAAAGGGGATGACCAGCGGAGGGAGTAAGTATTGTCACATCATATCACGTCAACTTTGACAAGCAAAACAAGTGGTACAGTAAAAAGCACGGACTTTTTACATCGGTCTACTGTAAGTTCTCTTCAGTATGTCGCTCCCTTCTACATACGCGTCACCTTTGTTTATCGTTTCACTATACGCCCGACTAACTGAGCAGGACAGAGACAGGAGATGGCTTACGACTGATAACATAAATAAAACGTTTTTTAACATTAAAATTGCTATTTTAACCTAGCCGGACCAAACGGGGAGATTCGAATCCCCTATATACCGATTTGGTCAATTTCACTTTACGTACATAAGCATTCGGAAAACTAACAAAAATTAATAAAATACACAAATGAGTAAAATATGTGTACGCGAAAACATGAATAAATTATTGCACAGTCATAAACACTTCCAACGTTTTATTCTCCTGATGCCATATACAAGTAGGCGCTGGGGTCGTTTGGTCCCCCCGTTCGGATCATGTGTAATTTTTGGATGCTTAGTGAGGGAAAGATTAAACAAGTATTGATTAAGATAAAAACATTATTTACCGGTGAAAGGTTATACCATCTATTTTTTCCTGATCGATTTGTGCAGATCTTAACGTACATTATGGGCATTTTATTAATTGCAAGGAGAAAAAGTAGCCGGGGAATGCTCGCAACTCGCAACAGACTTAAGCCCGTTCTATCAAACACATGCCAATTGGCCGCAAGTTGAGGGAACATATTTTGAACGCTCATGTTTAATTTAGATATGTACCTCAATGGTACCTTATATTTATAACGGATATATATATATATATATATATATATATATATATATATATATATATATATATATATATATATATATATATATATATATAACAGGTATTTATGTAAGAGAGAAATAGTCCTAAATATTAAAATAAATACTTTTTTACACGTGGAAACCATGCATTTTTCATTTATTATTGTTAATGAATATTCGTGTTTTTCTGTTTTCTCGCTTCTGTAATATATTTTATGTGGGTAGAATTAATGAAATAATTAGTGATAACAAAATAAATATATCGTAGTACCTACATACACGTATTGTTCAATGATTTTTTAATTATTTTTTTTATTATTAATAAAACAGATAATACAAAAAGTACATATTATACTCCCAGGTGTTTTAAAAAAAACTCATTTGGGACTGTACATAAAAAAAAAACATTTTTGTGACAATACATAATATCATACATAGTTAATACATCCGAAATAGTAAAAAAGACATTATTTCATAAGAAACATAAAACACAGTACTTTACACCATCTATATAAATTACATTAATAACTATCACTATCAAAAAGATTTAGGTAATATTTTTTTATTGCTTTCTGGATTTTTTATTCGATTTTTCGTGTTTTAGCTCATCGGGCAGTTTATTATATTCGGAATGGCCAATATTTTCCAAAGGCCTACTACCAAACTTTGTTGAGCGAAACTTAGACACATGAAGATTCTCTGGCTAACGCGTATTGTAATTGATAATAGGGAAATATAGAAAAATAAGGGACTATGAAACACCGTAGTGTAAAATTAAAAAAAATACCACTTATTAGTAGCATAGTTTGATCACCTGTTACATGAATATAAAGTAATCAGTCTTACGCTTCAGGTGCCTAGCACTCATTCGGGGTTTTGATTCTATTTTACACACAGAACTGTAATGAGGAACTTCAGCCCTACGGGAAATTGGATACAAAAAATGATTTCTTGCGGTAAAAATTAGAGCATTAAATTGTCCGGCAAAATTTCTTGAAAATGTACAAAAAAAATTGTAAAAAATATTTTAATAAAAACGCACTACTTTGAACGACGTCACTGGTTCATATGAACTTACCAATGAAAAGAGAGCTGTGAAGGATATCCGGTTAGTTTACCGTAAACGAACCAATCATAAGAACTGGCAGAGAAAAACCTCTGACGTCACACGCGGAGTTATTTCAGAAATACAAAACTTAAAAAAATCATAGTACTGATACTACGATAACTTGAAATATTTTTTTGGCTTAGTTTAATAGTTAAGTAAGATAAAATAGTTATTTAATGGGCCTGCCACACACTCGACGAGTGGCATGGGAAGTAGCGAGGAAAGGAGGCAGAAAAGCAGTGTGGCAACATTACTCGTCATGCCGCACGTCATGCTCCTCGTCGTGCCCATCGCTCCTTATTGTGTCGGTTTTTTAGCGCGAGTCAAAGGACCGGCAATACGAGCGCGAGTGGCCACATAATCGCGCGGTTGCAGTCTCGCAGTACGCATCGTACGCATAGAGCGCTCACACAAGACGCACGCGTCATTTTTGAATGATGTATATTTCTTTGAGAGACATTTTTTTATTTATTTGTTTTTTTACTATATTCAAAAGAGGTGAAACAAAGTATTGAAAAAAAAGGATAATTACATAGCAATGAAATACATATATTAACAGTAAAAATAGTTTAAAAAAAATCCCACAAAGGCATGGCCTGTTCGTGGGTATACAAGAAATGTTTATGAATTTTTGCTCCTATAATAAATAGACAGGTATAATATTTTTGTGTAATAAAAGAAAGAGAAAAGAAAATATTCTGTAAAAGATTTTAAGGTACTTTTTTATTTTATAGTAATTAAAAAAGGAAATAAAAATATTAAAAAAACATAAAAACATTCCATTTTAATATACATTGATATAATTAGCTGTACTAAAAATGCATAGCGCGCACGCTGTCACAGCTTCATCGTTCGTTGTGTAGAAAGACAAATGACAAGTGCGGAACGTCGCGATTAATTGCGCGAGTAGAGCAGTGTGTGGGCGGAGAGGGCAACATCGCGCGAAAGGGCGGCAGCGCGAGGAGCATGAGCATGAGCAGCGCAAGGAACATAGTGTGGCGGGGCTATAAGACATTGAACTTACTGATTCTTCATCCACCCGGATACAAAGAAAACTCTAGTGTATTTCGATTTTATAAAAAGTCCACAAATTCAAGGGTGGCATAGAATTCTAAAATAAAACAGAGTAAAAGTACAAAAAAGTTTATACTTAGTGGTATTTAAAATGATCACATTCAGTTATGTTATTCCCGATAAATTAATTAAGAAAGTATGTAATTGTAAAATAATGCATGTGTTGATCCAAGACACAAATATTTACGTATGAATCTAGGCCACTTTCTTTGTCGTTATCGAAACGGTACTCGATAAAACATGCTCAGGCGATACCTTTAACACATTTTAAATTAAAGCGGTTCTCGTTAAGTCAAACGGCTCATCCCGCAAGTTTTAAAACAAAAACTTGATAAAAAGATCCGCTGAATGTCTAAATTGATATCATCCCACAGCGCCGCATACCAGAAATCATTCATATTAGAAAAGTGGAACAATCTGGGACAAAAGTAGTTAGAAATCTTTAACGTGCCGCGAAATCTTTCAAGTGCAATGTCTTAGAAGCAGTAGAAATCTTCGCTTTTATTATATTAATCAATAAAATAATAACCAACAAATTAATATTTAAATACTAAAAAAACACCAGCGCTTGACGTCTTTTCTAACACTACAAACACAAGAATTTTTATTTTAAATGTTGATTTGTTTGGTAAATCATTTAAAATAAATTTTAAAGTAAAACAAATTAGGATTTTTACCAGACAGTGTTCATTTAATTGTATATTTATTGATTAATTCATGTTAGAAAATAAGCTTCTGTAAAATTACATACCGCAAATTATTTTCAAACAGTAAACAAATTAATTTAAAGAGAGTTTACTATATTATTATTGCAATTGTATGCGTGGGAAATTGAAATAATTCATACCTTTCTTATTAATTTAGAGCTGGTAAACTGGGAGCATCTGTATAAATGGTAATCCAGAATTATAACTTCGGTCACAACATTTAAAATGTCACAAAATCACAGTCGCACACCACCAAACCATCCAATTCACGTTTTTCAACTGACAGCGAAGTGAAGTTCGAAACAAGTTTGTATTTGCGAGAGCTGCGCGTGCGCGCTGGCGAGAGAGAGTTGTCATGGCGGCGAATTTCAAATATGGAAAAGTAAGATTATTTACTTTTATATATTTTACGTGCTTGCCATAAGCAAAACTTTTGGGAAAGAATAATAGATGGCGCTAACAAACGAAATGAAATAACGTGTTGAGTAAATTTATGTTACAATAAGTTAGTATTGTTACAATAATATGTCTTTATAATTTATAATATAATTAAAAATGAAACTACGTACATTTAAATGAATGCAATACAAGTGGGTATTTGTTATCATCATTTCCTTGCTCCCAAGAGGATCTTTGCGTAAGTAGGATTTCACTGTTAAATAATATATTTATCAAAATATTGGTAAACCACACGGTCAAAAGAGTTAAAATTTATGAATATTAAGTGTTTCATAAAATGCCATACGAAGGCGTCAAATATTTAAAATTTATTAATTAAAAATAGTACACAATAAGTACTCGTATGTTGTATAAAAGTCTTCTTCTCCCAAAGTTTTTTTTATTTATTACCGAGCGTGTATTTTTAGTAATTTGTATCTGATTTTCACAATTCTCTGAGAAGGGTTGCGGTCCCGTGTAAGTGTAGCGAAATCTAAATCAAGAGGTCCATGGTTCGAACCCCACAATAAAACAACTCGTTTTTCATTTTTACGTGGTTATTTACGGCCAACAAAAATGTTTTCAAATGTGAAATATTTGGGTAAATCGTAAAAACACAAGTATTTCCTTAAAAACATTTTTTTAAATACTTAAGTAATGTGTGTCTGTTTCCCCTATCGTATTTACGTACAACGGAGTACCGCCCTACCTTGGGGTAAATTCGTAATATACATCGTGCAAATCCTCACATAAAATGCCGGGGTGAATGGTAAAAGTTACAGCCTAAATTATGTTCTCTTCTTTCGAGTATCGTTTTAATGAAAGTTCCTTTTGATAAAAGCGACACATACTTATATTTCATGGAGACATTTCAAAACGCATCATTAATAGTTTGTCTTGAATCGGTCAAGGAAGAAATTTAGTAAGATAATTATTTTTAAAAGGGATCGTTTCTTTGCAGTAGGCAATATAAATATTCTGCGCTTTTTATTACTCCGTTAATTTCCTAATAATTTAAACTGCAACAAACAAACCATCACGCCGATTCCCCGTAGAGTCAAGCAGAGGCACATAGAGGATAGAACGCCACTTTAACGCAGAGAGGATATAACGTATTTGCATACAGGCCTCGCTTCATCTTCCTCCTTTCTAATTTTGTGAGTTGCCTTATAACATGTGTTGCAACATATCCGCCTCGTTGGTGCGTTTGGCAACCATTTGTCATTTTTCTGATTCGATTCACGATTGGATCGATTTGGAATATTTACTTACAAGGATTTTTCACTACAATGTTTTCATAGTATTTCGTTTGAGTCCGTGTCCGTGCGGATAAAGAATACAGTTCTGTGCATGACTAGTGTTTTCTACTGCTCTATTAGATAAAAATCCAGAAAAAGAAATTCAAGTGCAAAAAAGTAGTGTAGTGGCTCAATTTCTGGTAAGGTTTACCATAAAATATTTTATTGATAGCTGGTTTAACACTTGGTTAATTTACTGTCCCTGGACAGGCACCTGAAGCATAAGACTGATCACCTAACCTAACCTTCGTGTAATTGTCTAAATATGGTGCATTTGATTTAACAATGCAGTGCCCCATAATGATAAAATACTTAATAGTAAAAACTACATAAGTATCTAGCCATTTTATAATTTTTGTATCACAAAAAGTCCACAAAATTCCAAGAAGCCCAATTATTAATTACACTTGAGCCAAAAAAATATCACACAAATAAGTAAGTTGTCCCCGGGAATAGAACCCGCAATGTAAGCTAACTTTTTCATTTACATTTATACGTACAAAGTTTACTTAATTAACCGTATTTTATTTTTTTATTTAACTCATACACGCTTACATAATAGGACAATTTAAATTTTCATGTCCCGACTTGCTAGAAAATTTCCTGTTAAGTCGAGACTCTCATTTACCGATATATTCATAAATTTTGTGCCACGCTTTATCATACAAAACACATAATAAAAAATATATTGTGACTTATAAAAGGTATAAGACAGTCTAACAAATTCAATTTATTTACATAAAATCATCCATTCATATAAAGTTTTTTTGACAGTCTAATTAGAATTATTTACCCCGTTCTAGGACAGTCATAATATAAAACAATAATCAATAAGAAGATAAAAGGAATTTAAAAAATAAAATTAAAAGGTTTACAAAGGAAAAATATAAAAGACGTAGAAAAAAACATAGCAAAAAACACAACGAAACATACTGAAAAGTAATAAGGATTTCCAAAATTCGATTAACAAAAATATCTAATTCAAATAAGAACATAATATGAGCCGTCATCAACCCCTTTGATTCTCCTTAGCTTTAGCTTGTGGCTTGTGGCTGATACAACATTTCATGATTCTGGCATTATGTTATATAACTTTTTTTGTCCTATTTAAGAGTATTGCCTCTATGCTAAAGAAGTTCTAAACATTTTTCGGGTAATCAGATCGCTATTGAAACTCCGAGAAATAATAGTTATAAGTAATATTTAAACGTTTTTTTAGTCATTTTGTTCTTCATAATTCAAACCACTTATCAATGATTAGATATTTTATGTGCTAATATATAAATCATTTAAATTTCCAATTAAGGTTCTCGTTTATTACTCTTTTTATTTCACTTCACCCTTTTGACAAAACGCTTTTTTTTACTAGTCTGGAAAATGTCTGAGTAGTAGTCGCGTGGACGGGTGTTTGATCATATCACTTCAGTTTAGCGATTCATTCAGTCTGAAATATTCTATTGTTGCCGGTGGAAGTGACTGTTGATTACCATTTTAGTTTTCCAAATATTTGTTTCATTAGGAAATAACACACACATGGTAAGGACCATCAACAAATTTAAAATAGCCTATTAATATATTTTTCAAATTTGTATTGACACCGGTTTAAAAATCGAACATTTGAAAAAACGACAATAATTTCCAATCTATTTTTTTTAATGTTTTTTATTACCGTAGTATAGTACTTTTTAAATTGAAATAATTATATTTTAGTATTGATAAAAAGTTTATGTAAAATCGTTTTTCCACGTTGCGTCACATGGTTTCTATGGAAACAAAACAACCACAAAATAATACTCACGTGCCGGGAGCATTTCCCGAACTTAACCATAAAACTTATCAGCGTTCAAATCGTTTTGTCATAAACCTACATATCATAGGAAAACGTAAAACACATTAAAATTAGATTACAACAGATATCAACTTGAATAAATAATGAATAGTTTAATATCGACACAAAAGATTCAGATTGTACGATAATGACATGAAAGCAAATGAAGCATTTACGTTTTGTGAAGTGTGCCACTTAAATCTAAGTGGCGGAATGGTTTTAATTTTAAGGCATATCTCTGATTTTCTAACAAATTTTAGAAAGATGATATTTGACGTCATAAGACCACATTTCATTTTCCGTATTGAAATTAAGATCAGTAAAACTTTTTCTTTTCGCAACGTTTATTGCCGTCTAGACATGTATTTTATAACGGTCTATATATTGATACATTTAAGTAAAAAGCTTAAATATTTAATAATATTCGAGCATTAAAATATTGGGAAAGACGCCATGTGCCATATTGTTGGTTCGTTAGTTTGATATTTAAGTACTATATATCTTCATAGTATAAATATGTACACACTATAATTATAATGTTTTATGTTATATGTTTTAGTATCTTATGTAAATAATAAGAAAAAAAACTCCGTCCAAGCTCGAAGCTCGAAACCTGGTAGTACAGGTGCCGAGTTTTTTTTTTGATATTTCTTATAGCTTTTTAAACTTTTGGATGAGTTTTAAAGTACATACAAACCGCAAAATAATTATTCGCTAAACACCTATAAAATGACGCTTTTAAATTAAAAATATTTACTCTAAATATTTTTAAAAAATGTATTTGTTTGAGGGATGAGAAATAATGATAAACTTAATATTGTGTTTAAATAATCACCTTTACACTCTGTACCATTTATTTTTCTACTTATGTTTAAACATCTGTATTTTTTTACACATGTATTGCGTGGTTAACTTTCTAAGTACTTTTAATGTTAAAAATATTTTTATTTTACAAATTTTTGTAGACATGCTGGATCCAACTCTCTAGGCAGTTTTACAATACTGATCTAGACACTTGCAAGTCATAAGCCCCGTAAGAGCCTAGAAACCAAATTATTTTCCTGAAAACGTTCTCCAACTCCATATAAAAATCTCTCAAATATTTATTGCTGACATTGATGACATGACTAATGCGTAATTCAGATTTTTCTAAATGAAAATAAACAATTAGGTTTGTTTTCCTGTAGGTGATTTAATGATTACTTTTTTACGAATCAAGATAGTGATCATATTATTTTATCAATTAATTATACTTGACTAAAAAATGCATTACGGAGAAAAATATTAATGACGTGAAAATAAGTACATACATTTATTTCTTATTTCTAATCATACTTTAGTACAGAAAATCAAATTTTTAACATAAATAATTATATTATTATTCCATTTCTGGCCTTTTAAAAACCTGAAACATTACTATATGTCCTTAGAACCCTTATTTTTTTTTTAAATAATAAAAAAAATCTTCTCTTTTCTGCTTTCGCTTCCTGTCTCTTTCCGACCGACTCATTCCCCACATTCCTTATCCTTCAATATATATAATATAATGTACTTTTATTGAATTTATGCGGGCAAACTTTATCTCCCCATTAAAAGTCTTTTTTAATTAATTAGGTTTATTCATATATGTATATTTTGATGCTTTTTTGACCAGTCTGTTTTATGATTGGCTGGTAAATATTATTTATTGCAATAAGTCCCCTAAAGCACTTATTGTTTGTACTGGAAGTTTTAAACAAATAAATATATCATCTTTGTATAATGTAAATTTTATGTATATCGGGTTGTCTCAGTTGTCTGTCATTGTTCTTTAATAAATAAAAATAATAATAATTACATACATACGTCCAATTTTAGTTAGTATTGTGCACATTATGTTCTTGAATCAGTGAAAATGACACGAAATACTTGTATAATCAACAAATATATTATTTAAATATTATGACTACTTGTGTAGGTAGACAAAATAATTAAATAAGCAAAAAACACATTAAAATTCTGAATAACACGGCACAAAAACAGTCCTTGTCTCGTTCAATTAAATGTAAGTGTGGGTGCAGATTCAGAGTAAATTCGGTGACAAAGTACAGAACATTGAGCGTAGCTATATAGTTTTTGTTATATGAAGGTAAGATGATCAACCTTTACTTCATGCGGGAATCCAGGGACTGTGAAACATTTCAAAATAAACATTTCATGTCGACTATGTCAGGAATTGAATCCGAGACCTCTTGCATTTCAGGTAATAATGCTAACCATTTATTAGGCCACAAGGCGGACATAATTATTTTATACCTAAGTACATAGAATTAAGAATAGTCCAGAAACCGCATACGCACATCAAACAGAAGGCGACTCAACTACTCATAAATTAGTAGGTTTACGTTTTGACCCATTAGTTTCTTTGTAGACGTCGCTCAGTACGCAACTCTTGATTTGAATTCAACTATGCCGTGTTGTATCTTAAAGAAACAGGATGCAATCACATTTCATGTGTAATTAGCTAATGAATGTGTTTATAACAAATGCATTACTTGAAAATTAAATTATTTTTCCATTTGTCAGATTGTCGAAAAAACAAAATGGAAATTCCGTTAGTGTTACCAGGGTAGTAATTTTTTTACCCTACTTTGCTCATCTAATGAGAGAATTAATGAAAATTGGATCTTGAATTAAACAACTCTGTGGTGGACGTTTGACCGACATTATCTTCAAAACATCAAATATTATTTGACATGATATAAAAATATCCGTTTCATGTCAAATAAAATTTGTTTTATATTTTAAGTTCAAGGTTCATTAATTCAATTACTCTTATTAAATAACCTTTACTTATCTACTCTGCTGTGTCAATCAATCTTTTCGCGTGCACAATAAAATTTTAGAGAAATTTACAGATTGCTTTTTTTTAACCTTACATTTGTGTTATGGTTATATTCTTCGCGATCTGGCAATATTATCCGGTGACTTTAAGTATGCGCGCGGCGAAAGTGTGTCTAAGTGGGGGAATTATTAGACACAGTCCGATGTATTCAAATATGATTCTACGCTCCTTCTGGACTATTCTTAATTCTATGCCTAAGTATATTTGTTGATACTATAAAAAATGTGTATACAAATCGCCTAGTGGTCGAGAGGTCTTGGGTTCTATATCCGACTGGGTCGACATGTAATATTCTTTTGTAATTGTGTTGTAGCACCAGAATATTTTATAGTCCCTGGACAGGCACCAGAAACTTGAAAGAAAACGCGGTCTGACTTTTCTTCAGACAAACGTATTCCCGTTTTTTGCTTTTCTAGAGCAATGAAATAAATTACCATTGGCGTATCCCTATTCTTTTGTTTTTAAAAAAAAAATGTTTCTAATGGGAGCAACGACCATCCAAAAACCCTTTTAAGCGCCTAGTTTTATCTTCAGACGTATGGTACCCAAATATGATAAATAATTTTGAAAAACGAAAAAGGTGCCTACGCAGAATATTTTATTCTTAGACTCCATTTAAAAAATAAACATCAGTTCAGTTTTTGGGTGTGAAAATCGGGAATACGAGACCTCGATTTTACTAATTTATTTAAGCATATTCAGTCCGATGTGCAGTTGTCTTTTTCGCCCAGTATCGGGGAGACATCTACGAGTGTTAGAAAAACTATGTTCAAATACCTATTCATCATACCGTTCTGTCACCGCATATCTTACTTTCTTTTCACAAAAATACCAAGATACTGTGCGGTTGGTGTTCCAATACAGTGCAATTAGGTGTAAAAATGGAATAATGAATTAAATGAATCTAAACAAACATTAGAACTTTCAGATCAGAGCCCTTATTCTGTCACGGCCGCGTTTCGTAAGTTCATTTGTATCGTACGTAGCAGGAACGAGAGCGGAATAGGATTTTTATTGCGTTAGAGTAAGATGGATATATGAGAGAACGAACTTACGAAACGATTTTCCATTGTAATACGGGCCCAGAAGTCTGGGATTCGCACTTAACTCTACTAAAAGTCGATTCGCAATTTCTAGCACTTGAATGTTTAATGGCACATTTTAAGAAAATGGCCTCAAAATTGAAATTGGTAACGTGATAGCAAAAGGTAACTTTTTCCAAAACAGTCATTTTTACGATAAAAATCCTAAAGCCTGATATTCTTTCACGTGAGAAAGGGATTTATCGCTAGCTCAAAGCAACAGTAAGATATCTCTGAAAAACACATTCAAAGATAATCTGACTAAGATTCGCAAAGGATCCGACTGAATTAAATTTTTTGAATTGGGTTATGAATACTATGTTTTCAAATAGGTAATGTAACAGACGCGGCGGATCACTGCTTCGTCCGTAGCAATCGCGCCCGTCACAAGAACTGTATTTCTATAGGTGCTGGTGTCAAACGCAGAGTGGCCGGGCGTAGGCGGGCCTCGGCCGACGAACGATAAGCTCCGGGGGAGGTATCGTCGCCTAGAGATCCCTTGCGGGGTCGCTAGCGAGTAGCGCTGGCGGCCGCAATCCTGAGTCAGGCAACCGGGTTGTAAGGCCGGTATCTCTCCGTCGGTGGGAACGGCGGGGTGTGTTCCGGGGAAGTATCCAAGGGTCCAAATTATCCGGGGTCCAAAATCCAATCCAAAGAGTATCCGAGTTCCAAGTCCAGGGGGGTAGCGGTGTTCGAATCCAGGTGGCGATGAGGTCCGGTTTGAAGCGAGGTAGGGAGGTGAAGTGGAGAGTAGAAAGCCTTAGTAGTGTGGTGAGATGACTGACTTTATTTTTCCCCGGCGGGGCTATATATACAACATTTTGCCGTGCGGCGGTGGGCTAGGCCAATAGCGGGCGGTGCTAGGTTGACCAATCACGCGGCGAGAGAGATAGCGAGCACATTTGCCGGCTCTATCGGTCTCTCTCGCGCCACGTATAAGGTCCCCACCCTCCCGCTACCGGCCGCAGTTCCCCGCCGACCGCGCGGCGATCAACACTTATACAGAACAACATAAAAACACATTATGGGCATACAAATATTTTCATGAATTCTAATCTATATGTGGGCTTCAGTATGGCGATCACCACCCCCGAAAGTGACAAATACTAGTCTTTATTGAGGAGGTGGTAGATCGCTTACACATACTGAAGCCTCCTATGCTACATTAAAACCCCAGGAAGGGCCGCCAAGTTGGTGCATGTACTTTTACGTCGGCAACACTCCCCCCTGCCGAGGAGGCATCTCTGCGCCGACGTCGTCCTTGATTTGCAACACGGCGAGCTTGACGGCGGGTCGTGTGTAGGTTCCGGTGGCTGTCTGGACCCGGGCGCTCCTGACTTGTCCATCCTTCCCTGGTGTGACTGCTATGACGCGTCCCCGCGGCCATTCATTCCGCGGGAGGGCGGCGTCCGTTATTATGACCAGGTCATCGACCATGATCGGTGTGGCGGCCTGTTGCCACTTCCGTCGCTGTGCCAACGTCGGGAGATATTCCCTCATCCATCTTTTCCAAAATGCGTCGGCTAGTTTCTGCGCCACCCGCCATTGTTTTCTGAGGCACAGTTCGGGCGGCGCGTCTCTGTAATCGGCCAGATGCGGCTGGGCCCCGCTCGACCCGATGAGAAAGTGCATCGGAGTCAGCGGAGCGTCGTCTCGGCTATCAAGCGAGACGTGGGTTAGGGGCCGAGTGTTTACTGTGTACTCGGCCTCCGCTATCGCTGTCATTAGCGTTTCCTCTCGGGGGGCTTGTTCCTTTAGAATCACCATAAGCGCCCCCTTTATCGACCGGACGAGCCGTTCCCAGGCTCCCCCCATGTGTGGCGCCGATGGCGGGTTGAACACCCATTTGATCCCTCTCCTTGTCGCCTCGTTCTGTAGTTCGGGATCGTGGGCTAGTTCCTTCATGGCGGCCGCCATCTCTTTGTCTGCGCCTCTGAAGTTCGTCCCGTTGTCCGAGTAGAGCGTTGTCGGATGTCCTCTGCGGGCCGCCATCCTTCTGAGGGCCTGCACCGTCGAGTCAGTACTCAACGACGGTGTAATTTCAATATGCACGGCCCTCGTAACCATGCACGTAAACAGGGCCCCGTATCGTTTCTCCCGGCGTCTTCCGATAGTTACGTATACGGGCCCGAACATGTCCACCCCACAGTGGGTAAAAGGCCTTACGTGATGATCGAGTCGGCCGGCAGGCAGCTGTCCCATGAGCGGAGGCTGCGGGCGGGCCTTCTGTATTCGACAGTAGCGGCACTCGTATATAATTTTCCTTATATTTGTCCGTAATCGTGTTATAAAGAACTGTTGTCTGAGTTCGCTGAGTGTCCGCTCTGTACTTGCGTGTTGCCGCGACTCGTGATAATGCCTTATCAATAGACGCGTATAGGCGTGCGCTCCGTCCAGTATGACGGGCGCCTTTAGTTGCTCGCTCACCGCGGGGGCTTCCATAATTCGCGTCCCCATTCTGAGGACGCTATCTTTATCGAGGTAGGGAGTGAGGCCCAGCAGGCGGCTGTTCCGCGGGAGGCACTCCCCCCGTCTAATTGCGGCTATCTCGGCGTGGTAACTGTCTGTCTGGCTTATGAGTATCCACGCCCTCTCTGATGCCTTGAGTTCCGGGGCGATGAGTGTCGCGCTTCCTGTATTCTTTTTCCTGCAGCGGTTTATGAAGCGCAACACCCACGCTGTAGTCCTGATCAGTCTCCGCCAGGAGGAAAATCTTCTTTCGTCCGGGAGGGCTGTCATCACGATGGCACTGTTCGCACACTTTATTTCACTGCTTGTATCCGGGGTCGCCGTTATTACCTTGAGCGGCGGCCATTGACTTTTATTTTTCTTTATGAAACTCGGCCCACTGAACCACATGCCGGCCGGGGAGATGTCTGGTATCTCGCCGTCCCGCGTCCCGAGATCAGCGGGGTTCTTCTTTCCTGGTACCCACCGCCACTCTTGAGCGTTCGTTAGCTCATCTATTTCCCCTAGGCGGTGGGCTACAAATGGCGTGAAGATGCGCGAATCACTCTGGACCCAGCACAGCACCGTAGTAGAATCTGTCCAGTAGTAGGTTTCGCGTATATTACTTCCGCATTCTTTCTTAATTGTGGCCGCCAGTCGCGCGGCCATGAGCGCGGCTTGTAATTCCAGGCGTGGAATTGATAGCGCTCGTAGCGGGCTAACTCGGCACTTGCTAGCCATGAACGTCGCATTCCTTCCGGCGGCGTTCTCCTCCACGATGTAGGCTACGGCGCAGCTCGCTTGCTCCGAGGCATCGGAAAATACGTGCAGCTCTACTGGCTGGCCCTTGGCGCTCGATACGCGCCGCGGTATAGCGCACTCGGTATTGCGTAATATGTCCACCCAAGTGCGCCATTTCTCTGCGTGTTCTTCATTCACTTGTTCGTCCCACTCTATGTGGGAGCGCCACACATCTTGTAGCAGTATTCGCGGGCGTATTGTCAAACACCCTACGAAACCGAGTGGATCGAAAATGCTCATAACTTCACTTAGCATCTGCCGTTTTGTAGGCCTCTCTGTTGGAACCTCCCGTGACACTTTAAATTTAAATTGAAACTCGTCTGTCACCGGGTCCCATTTGATGCCGAGGACCCTCTCTGTTACGGAGGTTCCGCTAATTATTTCGCGTGCGCTTTTCCCTCTCAGACTTGAAGGAATCGCTTCCATTACGGAGGGATCATTACTCGCCCAATTCGCGAGGATGAATCCGCCCCGCCGTAGTAGTTCGCTGACATCGTGGCGCAGTTGTATCGCCTCTGTTGCACTGTCTACGGCATCCATATAGTCGTCCATGTAGAATTTATTTCGCACAGCATCCCTGGCGGCGGCCATCTCTTGCCCGTGATCTTCTGCGACTTGATTTCTCACGTACTGTGCGCTGCTCGGTGAACACGCCGCGCCGAACGTCATCGACGTCATAATCATTTCCCGAATTTCTTCTTCGGGACTATCGCGCCAGAGGAACAGCTGCGCCCTCTGGTCTTCTTTTCTTATTTTAATTTGGAGAAACATCTCCCTTATATCTGCTGCCAGCGCGATCTTTCCCTCGCGAAATCGCATTATATTTCCCATAAGCGATGAGAGAAGGTCCGGGCCGTTGGCCAACATGTCGTTCAATGACTTCCCGTTGCAGCGGCTGGCGGCGTCAAATACTATCCGTATTTTATCCGGTTTATTCACGTTCGTCACTGCGAAATGCGGCAAAAACCAAAGCCCACTCGCAGTGTCTTGTCTTTCAGCCAGCGTCAGTTCCCGGGCATACCCCTTGTCTAGATATTCTTTAATCTTTAACTTGTAAGCCGCGGCGAATTCACTGTTTTTACTGAACTTTTTCTCTATGCTTAAAAATCGATTCAGCGCTGTACGGCGATTATCCGGTAAACACATTCGATTGTCTTTCCACAGTAGCCCTGTCTCGTACTGTCCTTGCGGTAGGAAACGTGTCGTGGCTCTCATGGTTTCTGTGGCTCGCGCCTCCTGACGCGATATCTTGGCTGTCGAACTTATACCTAACGCGTCGACGGCGTAATTCTGTTTAACTAGATTTTCTAGTCTCTGTTCTGTACTAAGCGCCATTAGTATGCTGGCGTTAGTCTGGCGTGTCCGCCCACCGTGTATCACCTTTCCTAAGGCTGTCACTGAGGCGATGTATTCCCCGCATCTCCGTGCCTCTCTCGTCACTATGAGAGAGGCGTTATCTTGGCCGATGAGTAACTGCGGGCACACTTGTCGCATCCTGCCTTCCCCTTCAATCACGGGCTGTAGCGGCAGACTCAGCTTCTGTATTGTGTTTGCGCGGAGAGTGAATAAATCTTCCGTAACTCCGCGCACTTTAATTGTGACTTTTCTTGATGCACTATCTGTTACGCACATTCCGCCGGCACCGTGGATTTTTAATCCTCGAGTCTCTCCCGGCGCGCCGATGTCGTTTGCTATTTTTGCGTCAATCAATGTCACGGTTGATCCCTCATCTAGTAACGCGTACGCGTTCACTCGTCCTCGCGGACCACTTAACATGACGGGAATCACTTTTAGGAGGACCGGTTCCTCCCGAGCGTAGGTGCTCGTCACTATATTATTCGTCCGCGAACTGTGGCCGTAATCGTAGTTTCTTTCATTTGAACTCGCGGCGCGGGTTTCGTTCGCGGTCGGTCTGTTTCCCCCGGCGCCCGCCGCTGCAGGCGTGTCGCGGCGGGCATTATTATCTGGCGCTCGTATATCGGCGCTAGACCGAGCTTCACTGATATCGGCACTATTTCTGTCGTGTAATGTCTTGTGATGTGTTCGGCGACATCCATCGAGGCCGCACTTTTTTACATTTCTACACTTTATCGCCCGATGAGTGTTCGATAAACACGAAAAACACAAATTCTTTCGCTTCACTATGTCCCATCTTTCCGAAATACTACACTCTATGTATTCCTGGCACGTTTGTAGTAAATGTCCTCGTCCGCACAAAACACATGACGCTACACTTTTCCCGTTTCCCTCTGTTGAAATCACTGTATGCACTTGTTCTCGCTTCTGTGGCTTCTCGCGTTGTTTTCCGCTGTACACTTGCGGCTCTATTCCGCCGCCTATCATCGAAGATTCCGTTAAATCTTCCAAGAAGAGCGCGAAATCCTTCGCGGAGGGCCTCACCCGGTTTCCTCTTCTGCTGTACCACCAGAGAGACTTCATGCACAGCGGTAACTTGCTCACTAGTTCGCTTAGTAGTTGTGGCGTAGACATGTAATCGCCACCGAAGCCTTCTAAGGTCGCTATCGCGTTCCGAACTGCGCTAGACAGATCTACTAATGCTTGCGTAGATCCGTCGTTCTGTATGCAGCGGAGCCTTCTCACTTTTTCCAACAAGGAAGACGCTACAATGTCCGGCTGGCCGTAGTGTAGCTCCAACGTCTTCATTATCACCCTCACTTGGCTTGGATCCACTAGTAATGACGACACAGATTCTCTTGCCCGTCCTTTTAACGCACGCTGTAGACGCAGGAGGTTTTCTGGATCCGAAAGGCAGCACATCTCCGTCGACTGAGTGTACTGCGATTTGAAAGTAGCCCATTCCTGCGGCTCTCCGGCGAAGGCGGGTAGGTCCTTGGCAGTAGATTGGCGCGCTATCATGGCGCCGACTCTGCTAACGTCCTCTGGGGCTGAAGTCGGGCTTCTTCCTTGCGAAGCCTCTAGTAGAATCGCCATTTTTGACAGCACCGTCATGATGCCGTCCATATCCGTAGTACGCGGCGCGGGCTCGGGATTCGTCTCCAAGGGCACGCGTCGGTCTTGATCGTGTAGTGAAGCACGGAGCGTTCGAACCTGCGTCCTCAGCCGCTGGACTGTATCTTCGGATGTGTCCGACTCGGCTGAGTCCTGATCTGTAGCAGGGTCTTCTCTCGGTTCCGTGCCTCCTCGACCCGAGCGGAGTGAAGGGGTTCTCGAAGTCATCTCTAGGCGCTCTGCGATGAATATCCGGTTCTTCTCGAAGGACCAACTTGTAACAGACGCGGCGGATCACTGCTTCGTCCGTAGCAATCGCGCCCGTCACAAGAACTGTATTTCTATAGGTGCTGGTGTCAAACGCAGAGTGGCCGGGCGTAGGCGGGCCTCGGCCGACGAACGATAAGCTCCGGGGGAGGTATCGTCGCCTAGAGATCCCTTGCGGGGTCGCTAGCGAGTAGCGCTGGCGGCCGCAATCCTGAGTCAGGCAACCGGGTTGTAAGGCCGGTATCTCTCCGTCGGTGGGAACGGCGGGGTGTGTTCCGGGGAAGTATCCAAGGGTCCAAATTATCCGGGGTCCAAAATCCAATCCAAAGAGTATCCGAGTTCCAAGTCCAGGGGGGTAGCGGTGTTCGAATCCAGGTGGCGATGAGGTCCGGTTTGAAGCGAGGTAGGGAGGTGAAGTGGAGAGTAGAAAGCCTTAGTAGTGTGGTGAGATGACTGACTTTATTTTTCCCCGGCGGGGCTATATATACAACATTTTGCCGTGCGGCGGTGGGCTAGGCCAATAGCGGGCGGTGCTAGGTTGACCAATCACGCGGCGAGAGAGATAGCGAGCACATTTGCCGGCTCTATCGGTCTCTCTCGCGCCACGTATAAGGTCCCCACCCTCCCGCTACCGGCCGCAGTTCCCCGCCGACCGCGCGGCGATCAACACTTATACAGAACAACATAAAAACACATTATGGGCATACAAATATTTTCATGAATTCTAATCTATATGTGGGCTTCAGTATGGCGATCACCACCCCCGAAAGTGACAAATACTAGTCTTTATTGAGGAGGTGGTAGATCGCTTACACATACTGAAGCCTCCTATGCTACATTAAAACCCCAGGAAGGGCCGCCAAGTTGGTGCATGTACTTTTACGTCGGCAACAGGTAAACTATCTAACTTTAATATTTTTTTAATTTGAAAACATTCATTTATTTGATTGATTAATATATCCGCATATTTATCTCAAAATTGAAAATTTTGGATTTATCTAACTGTAGCTTTGGGCTGGCGATATATCTCTAGAGCAGAGGTTCCCAAACGTTTTTGTGTCGTAGACCCCTTGCCTTTTTTTTCGGTTTTTAGTAGACCCCCTACTTCTACTTACCTGATATTGATTTTTTATAAATTTCTAACTGTAGTGAAGTTTAGTGTTAAAAACTTAAAGTTAAAACAAACGTTAAGTTTTATACATTTATTAATTGATTTTAAATTAAAAATACTCAAAATAAAATTTTGTATCTGTTATATAAAATAAACGTAACATAAAATAAACTAAGCAATAAGTAAATGTTTTTAGTGGGAAGGATGAACCTAATGCCTTATTAATAAATTATCAGCATTTGGCGTCAATTTTGTCAGGTTTAATCTTAAATCTCCTCGGCCAATGATGTCCAGTCTGTTTCTTTTTTTCGTTAGGAGATTGGTAACAGCGCTGAGCCCCCTTTCCACTAGGTATGACGATGGAATGGAAATTAAAAATTTGCTCGCTATATTCCATAATACAGGATAAGTAACGAGTATGTTTTTTTGCAGCCAGAAGTACAGAAGTACTATCAGTGTATGTTGAGATCCACTATCGTGGACCCCCATTTTCATTTCATGGACCCCCAATTATTTTTTTTCGTTGACGTAGACCCCTTGCAGGTTGTCATGGACCCCTGGGGGTCGATATAGACCACTTTGGGAATCACTGCCCTAGAGTTTCCTTAAAAATGGACATTAAAATATGGAGTTCATCTGTTTTTTTCACCCATCAAACTATATGACAGAAGGAATTATTTGCTTGTCCTATAGAGTTTAGAAAATTGATTTATTTAGTTAATAGTTGTAGTTAGCATTATTTTAGGGGTTATTTAACCCATCACGGTAGACGGTGAATCACAGGAAGAAATACGAATGAAAAGATAATGAATAGAAAGGAGATAGCTACTAAACTGCTAATATGTACAGAAAAATAAATCCGTTTTATTTGCGAAAGCCGTATTCAGCAAGCGAATTTTTCTGTTAATGGGTGAATTCTGACTTGCATTCGTACGGCTTCGAGGTGCGTAGAGCATGAGATCTCGTTCTGGTAAATACAAATTGATATCTTTCAGTATAAATACTAATGTATTGCGTAATATTATACTTCAAAAAATCAACTAGCGAAAAATATATCGACGAGGTGTAGTAATCCAGTATCCCTGCTAGAAATACGAATAGACACAAAACAGATATACCCTTTTGCCTTCCCACTATCGAAACATTGGGGTAAATAATAAAAACGCCAATATTTTTTTTATAAAAAGTTTATCACACGTGAAATCGTGACATTTATATATCGGGATAAGAGCGAATGACATTGCGGTGTAATAAACTATAAAGTTACGTATTTCGAATTAACGGGAGTTTTCGCTCGTACAAGTTTAGGGAAGTGTAGCGATCGCATGATTAAATGACATTTCCTTAACATTCGTGTCGAGTCTGTCATACTTTACAGTTTCGTACGATAGTAAGTTCTTTTATATTCTTCAAATCTCTTAGTATATCATTTTGCTGAAGTATATCGCTTTATTTAACGACCGACTCATTAGCGAACATCCGATAACGCGAAATGAGATATAAATATTAGTTCCTTTAATTTTTTTAAAATCTTCATCACTATTATTTCTCTATTCACACCCAGTGGTGCATTGAACACTGCGTTGGTAGGTAATCCAATTTCAGTGTATCTTGATTGTTTGATACATTAAGGCAAGATGGTCGTTGAAAGCCTCTCCACTTACTCGGATCCATTTTAGACATCTTGTGGCCTCTTTTCAGATCCGCACATTGCAAAAAAAAATTAAGCTTGATTGAAAGGTCAACTGTTTTCACCGTCAGTGCGCCTCAGTATATTAATATAGTAAATTCGTCTGTCATCATCAATCCAATTTTTCTAATTTTGACGACAAGATGATCAACAAATTACACCTATTTAAATCGAAGTTTAATGTTAGCCTTGCTGGGAACCAAAACCGAGACCTCTTGCATAGTGGACAAATACGCTAACAACTAGAACACGAGGCAAAATAATCTCCATTCGATATATTTTTTTAGGATTTTACCGGAGAGTATCTTGCCACCAAGTAGAGGACACTTGTTTCTATTTATTTTCTTTAATTCCATTATAAAGATACTTGAAGATAATTACATATTACTTAGCTGTTTTTTAGTTTTGTAGTCTGACAATCAAAATCTAATGTGAATATTCAAGTCTAATTATCAAAATCTAATGTGAATATTCAAGTCCAATTATCAAATCTAATGTGAATATTCATGTCCAATTATCAAAATCTAATGTGAATATTCAAGTCCAATTATCAAAATCTAATGTAAATATTCAAGTCCAATTATCAAAATTTAATGTGAATATTCAAGTCCAATTATCAAAATCTAATGTGAAAATTCAAGTCCAATGATCAAAATCTTGTGTGAATATTAAAGTCTCATTATCAAAATCTAATCTGAATATTCAGGTTCAATTATCAAAATCTAACGTAAATATTAAAATCCTGCTTTAGGTTTCACCGCTGATTTATTTGTTTGTTTGTTGTATGGATTCTATGATTACATTGTGATTATGTATGTATTATATTATATTGTTATATTATATTATGTTTGTATTATATTCGTTTTATATCACCTGTCGATGGAAAGAGTGCTCTCCCGAAACTACAGTTGTGTCTTTAATCTAATAAATAGTAAAATAAATATTAAATATTCTAATCTAATTATGGAAATCTAATGTGGATATTCAAATCAATGCATACA
Organism: Micrasema longulum; assembly: GCF_059751315.1. Classification (NCBI taxonomy): domain Eukaryota; kingdom Metazoa; phylum Arthropoda; class Insecta; order Trichoptera; family Brachycentridae; genus Micrasema; species Micrasema longulum. The sequence goes on from NW_028277757.1 coordinate 589,822, forward strand.
AATCTCACGTGAATATTCAAGTCGATTAATAAGAATCTAATGTTTAGTAAAAATCAAAAATTTAAAAGAATTCCAAAAAATCTAACACTTTATTTACATTACACTTTGTATTCATCGCTTGAAAAAGATAATAACATAAACATAATAGATTGGTAATTTTTTTCATACATTACACTTTTTATAATGGCCAGCGTGACAACACATAATTATTTAAATAGCCCCTGATTGCATAATAATTTGACTGTCAAAAAAAAACACCGGCGAAGTAATTTAACATTGGGTATATTTATAAATAAAAACATTAAACCATTAAAAATAGAAAAAAAGATCACATCAAAATAAAAAAAAACATCATGACACAACTGGAGTCTAAATTGCGCGTTTCCAATATTAGTTTTGTCCATATCAGATAGGTTTTTTTCTTGTCCTAGCATCGACGTTTTTTCGAAGAGTCCAGCCAAATTAGGGAAAAATAAGCCAATAATAGTTGAAATTTAAATAGAATTTTAAAACTTTGGTTAAACACCCGTATGACGTATGAGGTGTGGTAGTAAAAACCAGAAAATTCCCCCCCCCCACCTTCTAGGAGCCGCCACCACCTCCCTTTCGCCCCTCAAATATCATTATTCTTTTTTGGAGAAAACTTGTGCTAAAAGAATTTTTCTTCTGAAATTTTATACAAGAAATATTATGTTCATGTTTTAAGTGAGATGAGCTGTTTTCGAAGTGTTGGAGTCGGAAGATGATTAACACTTAGAGCACCGGCCGAATACACATAGAATTTACCCTGTGCCCGGCACATTTTTGTGAAATTTCGTGCTGAATCAATTGAAACTTCTCATATTAATTTGAAATAATTAAATAAATCATTTTTGTATTATAGTTTGCCAACATTAGCCTTTATACAGAGCCACATTGCAATATTCGCACACATACAGGTCTCACACCTTTTTTGTGCTTTGTATCCCGGAGCCGTGTAAACACGTGATTATAATAACCACGCGTTGTGTCCCTGACCCGTGTTTTCACGTGGTTTACCAGCAGCGAAAAAGTACTAATAAACGTCACTAGATGTCAATAAAACGCACTTTTTTAAACAGCTGGTAAACCACCGGGACACAACGCGTGGTTATATAATCACGTGTTTACACAACTCCGGGATACAAAAAATTAAAAGTGTATGTGTTCTTTCTTCTCCCGTTTCCCCTAAATACTTACTTTCCAAAGCTACATATAATATTATCTGAATACATAGTGCTTAAGTCTGAATAGTCAATGTTCAGTGTCTGGGCGAATGAAGAATACACATCAGAGCGGGGGCTAACCGTGTATATAAGCGATTATGCGCAGCTTACCATTATATTTGACTTTTTTTTTTTTAAATGAATAACCCGCTAAGCCTCTATTATGAGGCTTGTCAGCAGGTGGGATAGAGGGGATATGGAAGAAGGTAATGAAAAATACACCACAACACCCAGACCAATTGAGAAAAAATCTTTCTTGGATTTTTTCTTGCAACTGGCGGGAATCGAACCCGCGACGCCATTTTCACAGATAGCCTAACCTAACCTAACCTAACCTAACCTAACCTAACCATAACAATGTTTTATTGTAACTTTATTTACAGAAAAACAAATAAATAATTAACCTTTATTTTAAATCATTTCCACCGTTTGTATTTTTATCCTAATATAAATATAAATTTTAATAAAGCGCGCCCAGCGCCTGCGGTGAGCCAAGAAACTAGCCGATTATTCCAGCCTATTTTTCATACAAATAAGTATACTATATTTTGAATGTATTAACCCCAGTGCGGATTTTTTCTCCTAGATTAAACTTGCCGATTACACAAATTATTTGAAGATTCTTGATTTGGAAAACAGTATTTAAAACATTGTTTCTTAAGGACTATTTTTCTTTGAGATGGTACTTTTGACATAAGACCATAATTACTTTTATGCGTCATATTTCAGGATATATAGCGCTCCACGCGGCCGTTTTTAGCATTATTAATTACTAGAACAATTCGGCCAGTTGACATTTCAATTGAATACATAATATCGACTGAATTCATAGTGGTTAATTTTTTATTTTTTTTAATGAATTATATTTTAAAATAATGGATAATATATCTTTATAATATAATATATCACGAAGTTACATCGTTTGAGTTGATTTCGTGGATGAGAGTAGTTGTATCACACAGAACCACAGAAAAATATTCATTTATAGAAAATATTACTTACATTATATAATGTACCTCCTATGTAGGTACAAGTATATAATATTTTTTTATTGCTTACCTGTAAATAAAATCACTATTCGCCACTGCATCAGAGTGAAATAAAATCAAAACCCTTAACGAGCGTTTTCGACTCAATGACTACTCTAAAACTAATTCAGAGATAGCAAATCGAGTGGAGATTCGTCCACCTCATAGTATAGTGGTTAGCGCATTGCCTACCATGTTTGGGGGCCTCGGTTCGTTTTCTGGCAGAGTGAACGTGAAATTTAATGTTTGTTCTAAAGCTGGTTTTACACTGCAATATTCCACTGTACCTGGACTTAATGATTTCCCCCATTTGCTGATTTTATGTCTTATTTCCCTGGACTATCATCATCGTTGGCCTTTCAGTCTTCTCCAATATTCGTCGCCATCTCTCTCTATCCTGGCCTGTATTCCTCCGGCCCTGAAGCCAAAAGCATCCATACCCCGATTAAAATCATCTTCCATATTCCATTTCTAAGGTCGTTTAATTGAGATCAGTCCGGTTTCTCTTGTTTTTGGTGTCGTAGTCTTGTGAGTAAGATAAACAGGTGATTTACCTGTCGTATCCTAGACTCAGATGGCGCTGCCACCTTAAGCCCTCGGTTATCTATTGGGGTTTTCTTTTTTCTATATTTTATGATGCTCAGGATTTGCCAGACCACGATTTTGTCTTATTTGCCTGGTAAAGTAAAGTTATTTAACGTTTGAGTGTGTCCAAATGCCATTTTTTTTCTAGACAAGCCCTGAATTATTAAGACAAACAAATATTTGAACAGAGATAGAAACCTTTTAAAATTCTTAGAATATCCTGTTCCATTCGTAAAAAGGTTCATAAATGTTAAAAAATATGTACGTCGTTCAAAAACATATCAAATGTAAATAAGAAATAGGTTTTTTATAGTAACACTAAATATGCAAAATGTCATTTATGTTGATGCCATATACAGGGTGTTATTTAAACCCTGTCACATCCGAAACTACAATGAAGCAGAATGGGCAAGAAGACATATTAGCACATTAAAAAAATATTTAGAACCAAGAAACTTTTTAAAAATAAAATATTTAAAAAAACAAATGGTTGTTTACTTCTGAAGGGGAGAAGTGAGGGGAGCGCGGCGCAGTATCAGACTCCCCCCTCCTTGTTTCACCCAGCAGAAGTAAGATCCATATGTTTTTTTTGATATTTTATTTTTTTAAATTTTATTCGTTCTAAAAAATATATTTTATGTGGCAATATGTCTTCTTGCTCATACTGATCATCGTGGTTTCGGATGTGACATGGTTTAATGAACATCCTGTATACAGATTTTTGTTAATCTTTCAAAAAGGTCAATCTTACTCTTCTACTATTAAAACTTCAGAGATTCGGGATGGATGGCTCACTGTCAAACTGGTTTAAAACATACCTCACGCACAGATCTCAGATTGTTGTTATCAGCGGTTTTTCAGGCTCTCTTTATTCCGTATCCTCTGGTATACAACAAGGATCCAACCTCGGACCTCTGCTCTTTCTGATATTTATAAATGATATTTCTTTAAAAAACAAATTTTCCAAATATCTTTTATTTGCAGATGACCTTAAAATATTTAAAATTATAAAATCAATTGATGACTGTCACAAACTACAAAATGACCTACATTCTTTGTTATCTTGGTGTCATGAAAACGACTTATTTTTTAATATAAATAAATGTATGTCTATTAAATTCACAAGAAAAATAAATAAAATCGTTTTCAATTATTTAATCGACTACACAATTTTAATGGACGTCGGACAATTCGAGATCTTGGGATACTTTTTGATAACAAACTTAAATTCAACCATCACATTGACCACATTTCAAAGAAAGCGTCCAAAATCTGTGGATTTATTTAGCGAATCTAAGCCATTCAAAAGCCCGAAAATTGCAATAACGTTGTATTTGTTCGTATTTTGCTTGAATTTAATTCTATAATATGGTCTCCTAATTATAATATTCATATAACGCGGATTGAATCGGTGCAACGTAAATTTTTAAAATCGTTAATATTTAAAATCGGATCAAATACTTTTATAACTAACTATTATGATCATCTAGAGTACTTTCATATCTTTAGTTTAGAATTCAGAAGGATTTTGGCTGGTTTGATATTCTTACACAAATTAATATCTAACTGTATAGATGCCCATGATATCCTTGCTCAGATAAACATCAGTGTACCTCGCCGTAACTGGTACCAATCCTGTCTTTGCTGTGGGAAATTATAAAACTAACATCGGATTCTTTTACCCTCTGCCAAGGATCCTCAGAACAGTAAACGGTACTGTCGATATGTTCCTACAGCAAGGGCAGGCATTCAAGAAGCAAGCGGTGTTGTCTCTCCTGACTCGCGATGTCACACTTGTCATTTCCGCCTAGATTATGCCATATTTATACCTTTTGTTAATTATACATTTTGTAAATTTAAGTAGATTTTAAGGCTGTTTAGATTAAGTATTACTCATTAATGCCAATATATTAAGACTTACTGAAGCCTGTTGATTGGCTTTAAAAAAAAAAAAAATTATAATAATCTATTATTGCATTTTTTTTTTCAACAAAATAAATGTGTGCGTTCTTATGATTTATCCAAATATTTCAATTTTGGTGACCATTTTCAACGAGTTATAAATAACTCACTATTACAACAACAACAACAACAACAAACCATCACGCTGTTTCCCCGTAGGGATAGGCAGAGAGGATAGAACGCCGTATCACTATCTTGGCATACAGACCTCACTTCTTCTACATTCATAAATTAGAAAATGGGAATTGAATTGTGATAGAGTGGGGTTCGAACTTCAGACCTCTTATCCGTGAGTCCACGACACTAGCCAAAGGACCACAACCCGGTTTATTTATTTAATATATATTATGACGCGTATATCTCAAAACGTTAAATAAGACTGTAAAGCATTGAAATAATAGGATTGCAGCGTTCGTCCATAAATGGTACGATTACGTAGGTTGTCGTCTTGTTTTGGTACACTTACTTTACTAGTAAAATTTCGTAACAGTGTAATACCTGCCTATATATTACGAAACCATAAAGTACTACAAATAGCACTTTGTTTCTACATCTTCAGCAACTCAAAAGAAACAAAAAAGTACTATTTAGTATAATTTGTAATTGAAGAACTAAACAATCTTACGCCAGAAACCCAAAACTTCCGGCTCGGAGTATGTACGAGTATGTACAAATATACATATGTATTTTTTCTTAATACTTTGTATCCCGGAGCCGTGTAAACACGTGATTATATAACCGTGCGTTGTGTCCCGGTCCCGTGTTTTCACGTGGTTTTCTAGCTGTCTAAAAAAGTGCATTTTATTGACATCTAGTGACTCTTATTAGTCCTTTTTTGCCGCTGGTAAACCACATGAAAACATGGAACCGGGATACAACGCATTGTTATTATAATCACGTGTTTACACGGCTCCGGGATACAAAGCACAAAAAAAGGAGTGAGGCCCTGTATGTGTGCGAACATTGCAATACGCAATGTGGCTTTCCATAAAGGCTAATGTTGGCAAAACTATCATACGAAAATGACTTATTTAATTATTTCAAATAAATATGAGAAGTTTCAATTGATTTAACCCAGTATTTTCATAATTATGACACTTTTAAGAAACCCTTCACAAAGCATGAAATTTCACAAAAATGGGCCGGGTACAGGATAAATTATATGTGTATTCGGCTGGGGCCCTGAGCATCGATTGCAATGGAAAGTTAACTGAGTTATTTTCAGTTGTCTGTAAAATAAAACCGAACTTTTGTACAAAAATGTGTACATTTGTATAAAACTTTTAAGTACATGAATAAATATTATATCGTGGGTATACTGGAAAAAAACAAAAAACTCGAAAATACGCGGGTGTTTTAAATTTTTTTATTTTATTTATTTATTATTTATTAAAATAATGTGAACTCACTGGGGTCATCCGTGCCGAGGACACCTAACAATATGCATTTTTGAAATGTTTTTACATTTGAGAATAAACAAAAAAGACTAACTTATTAAACAAAAAAAGTTCAACGCTTATCAGTTCATGATTTACCTCTTCGTTCTAATCCTCAGGGCACTCTCTTAATACCCACCCACAATTCCTCTTTCGTCCATGCGGTTCGAATGTGGAATCATCTCCCATCCACCATCAAAGATGTTACTACATTATCTCTGTTTAAATCACGTCTGAAGAAACATCTCCTTTCTCTTCCTTAATCTCTCCTCCTTTCCTGTTTCCTCTTTTTTCCTTTTTCCCATTGAGTAATAGTTTTGATTTAAGATAATTTATTAATAAATACGTTTATTTCTGTTTTTATATTTCTTTAGCTTTTTAATCTTTATTTTCTATTGAATATGTTCTGTAACTTGAATTATAAGAATAAAATTTTAATTTTATTGGTTGGTTGAAAGAAATTGCCATTTGGCAATAAGCCCGCCAATGTACAAATAACATTACGTTAAAAAAGTTTAATAAATAAAAAATAATTAACAAAATATTCAGACTGTTTTAAAAACTAGGTATTAATGTACATCTATATTATTTATATTACAAAAGGCACAATCAAAATAATAAAAACCTAACATAAGCTATACACTTATATAGCAAGTATGACTTAACGATGCGGATTTGTAAAGTTTTTAACGTTCTACAAACTGGCAACATACACTAAGTCATATTAAATTTAATATATCTGTAGTTTTAAAAATAAATTTAAGGTTAAGTCGTATACCATTCAGGCTAAAAGCTTTAAATAACTTAATATTGACTTAATATAAAATTAAGAAAAGGAAAAATTAAAAACACGTTCTTAAATGAGCACTTAACATCTTACTATATTTAAATAAGATATAAAAGAGTAAAATTGGAACAAAACTTAAATGCTTGATTTCTCAAAGCAGGGATTTGAGAGTTAAAGCTTTTTGCCAGTATACCCACGATATTTTTCATATCAGAAAATTCGGTTTTACTTTATCATCAACATCATCATTCCCTTTCCACACCTAATGGTGCATAGAGCACTACATCGGCACATCAATCGCAGCGAATCTTGACCATTTTTCTTACATGAAGGTAAGATGATCAATCTCACGCTTCAGGTACCAGTCCAGGGACTATGAAATATTTTGAGAGTAAGAACACCCTTTCAAATAAATGTTTCATATCAACCATGTCGGGAATCGAACCCGAGACCTCTTGCATGGTAGGCAAACTCGCTGACCATTAATTACACCACGAGCCCGACTTTTTTTACTTTATCTTTATAGACAATGAAAATAACAACGTTAACTTCCCATTGTAATCGGGGCCGTGATGCATATAATTAGCCATTAAATCAAGATACATATGATACTTTTTCTCTAGATACATTTTGTTTTTTTATTTTGGTAAAATTCTTCTTAGAACAATATTATTCATGTGTAAAAGATTAAGACCAGGGCTGCAATTACAAATGCTATCTTCACCGATACATATCGAAATGGTAGAAAGTAAATACGATATTTATGTACAAAAATTTGTGTATTTCTTGTATAAAAATTATCTTCGTCGGTAATCTGTAATTGGACATGTTTAGAAAAAACAATTGTATACATGTTCTATTTCTCATCCAGAACACTGAATTTTACTTTGTAGATAAAATTCTGCGGAAACAATTCATATTTACGTAAAATATATTTTTAAACATGTTTCATTTCAAATTACCATTGGTAACATACTTTATATTTTTATAGAAGATCTCTGTTCATGATAGTCTCCATTTAACATGGCTCAGCCTGTTCTAAGATGGAGATTTTTTATCTTTAGAGCATAAGTAGTCCTATACTAATAAAACAATAACATAAAAAAAAATAAAACTATTTAATTATAAATGCCTAACTTATCAAATGTAAGAAATTCAAAATCGTTATTATACAAATATAAAGTAAATATATATGTGCTAAGAATACATGTAACTTAAACATAAATAATATATATAGCTTTGGAGTGACACCTAAAACGTTAGCCTGATCACCTTATCTTGATCTAGATACGATGAATTTGGTGGTATATTTTGGGGGTACGATAGTAAAAATAACGTTTGTACAATAGCAAATGTTAGAGAACTTTCTGAATTTCCCACTATTGAATATTCCTCCTGATCCTAACGCTTAAAGGTAAAATAGAAGCTTATAAAAAGCAAAAAAATCCACTTTAATGAATTTATAAACCTTGTGTATAATAAGCAAAGTAAATAACAAATGCAATTCTCATATATATATATAAAAAAAACTATTTTTAAGTCCTAAAGAAACTTTTCATTTTTCTTCTTAAATCTCTACTCTTTTTCTCCCTTTATTCTCTTTTTCTCATTAAATGCTAGTCTCGATATTACTTTATTATATACATATACTGCTAGTTCTATTTTCAATTATATATTTAAAAAAATTTAATGTTTTTCACACATACATTTTAAAAATAAAATTATATTAATAACACGTTTATTTATTGGTTGGTTGGAACAAATTACCATTTAGCAATAAGCCCATCATGTGCGAATGTTTATGTACATGGGCATGATCCCTATTGGTGCTTTAATTGAGTCTTTTTTTAGCTTTTCCGACAAATTTGTGAATTCACTAAAAATTTCCATTAAAATAGAATTGTTCAGTGCATTGTTAAAAGTATTAAATACACAGGTAATTATTGGTCTCGCGGAAATGTGGATAGAATTATTTAATATGAAGACAATGTTGTCTGAGAAGGAAATGAATGTTCGCCATTGTTGTGTTTTTTCTCTATTTTAGATTCACAATCAAACACCAGTGCTATTTTCAATTTATTTAAAATCTGTCTAGAAACCAGATGTTTTTGTTATTGTTTCATAAAAAATAAAAAAATGGGATGAAGGAATTATTGGGGAATACAGAAATCTAGGTGATTAGTAACTACAATACTTATGACCTGTAATTAGCTGGTTTAGGTGATCACTTTACAAGCTGGGTAACATTCACAATTTTACCTTATATTTGTGATTACCACATCACGATAATTTATACATAATTTGACGACATCTTTTGTCTTTTTTTGTGAAATTTTTAGAGCAATATTCATTATTTTCCTTCGTCGCTGTTGAGATATTGGTCTAGTCGAATGAAATCTTGAAAGGATAAAAAATCTGGTAGTTTTCAAAGGTTTGAACGTGCTAAAAATATTCCCAATAGTTTTTGGAAAACACAAAATTTTTGTAGACGTATTCGCTTGAATACCATGTGTGTACTATAAAGATACAAAAAAGTTTAATGGTATGCACACAAAACAAAATAAAAATTAAATTGATGTTTTTCCATACCTAAATAATGATAACAAATGGAGATGCATTGGCTCGTTTTACATGTATCGTGCCAATCCACTCGACCCGGTAAAATTGGGTGATCTATTTATTAATTATTTTCTTTTTTCGTTTTATTTATTAAGTTTCTCGCGGGTAAAAAATTTGCCAAAGGAAATCGACTTAAAATTAGTCGGCCTCATGGTTAACTGATTCATGCGTTTACCTGCCAATCAATAATAATTAATAATTCAAAAAATTAATTAAAATACGATAAAAGTCAATCCATCCCGTGTTATTTTATCGGGCCGGGTGGATTTTTGCTGTGCGAGCCGTTTATAATGAATTGTAAATAACTTACTATTAGAACATGAGAATCATGTTGTGGTAGGGCGGGGTTTGAGCCTCGGACCTCAGGGCCTCGATTATGATGGGAAGATAAATACGTCATATCTTCATCTTGACGGTATAGTTAAAGATAAATTCCCTCTGGCGATTATAAAGATATACTACCGACCTTTATGTTTTGGGTAGGTACATCGATATGAATCAAGGGGAAGCGTACGTCACGGTACACATATCTACGCTCCAAAATGACATAGCTTAAGTATGACATAGTTGAAGATAAAAGTCTCCCGACCGACTACAAAGGTATAGTACCGATACCCCCACCATCAAGTGTTGATGTAAGTACATCGTTTTATACCGACGGGTCTAGAACCCCTCGATACGTTTATATACGCATTAAAAGAGTCAAAAATTTTGTTCCACCGAGCAATTTTTCCTTTAATTAAAAGCCGAGAGAGGAATAAGTAAGTTTTGAAGTCGAATTTAATTCCGACTTAACTGTCACTTTAATAAAGCGAACGCCTAGATATAAAAATAATGTCTCAAGGTTCTGTCATATTAACAAATAAGAGTATCTAGGCATCAGACACAGATTATATGCGTCAAAAAGTTACCACTCTAAAAAAATAATTCAGTTATTATATTTTTTCCATCTGTTTTACTATCTTTCCGAGTGTATGTATCGAGACGTTATAAGAGCCGGCTTTGTAGTCGATCGGTAGATACATACAGACGATCTTTAAGCGTACCGTCTTGGTGATTTCCAAAAGTCATGGAAAATGCATGTTCAAGCGAGCATTTTTTGTTTGAATTGGGATTTATTGGAGATTATAATTGCTTCGAAGTGAGCACTTTTTATTACAGGAGCCTATTTAAAATATAAATGGGAACTATTTTTAATGTTAATGGCGTAAAGAACGCGGACTAATTGTTTGCGGTCATTCCATTGGCTTGTTTCGATCATATGATGTCGATATGACAAGTAGGTAGAACATACCGAGGTAAGATACAGATAGTATAGAAGTTAAGTATTCCGTCTCCATATATACAGATGAAGATAGCGTTCATAATCGAGGCACTGATCTGTGATCTGTGAGTCCGCGACACTAACTGCGGGACACGGAACCACAACCCGGTTAAAATAATCAATGTAAATCCACCCTATTTTTACCGTGGCGTGTGGATTTGGACGATACATGTGAAATGGCCTAATACAACTATTTTTGCGGAATTGAAGTAGGCTTTTGTAATGTTAATTTAACGTGCTTATGAAAATGAAGCTTATTCTCGTCTCGAGAGAACAATATACGAGTAACTTTGGACGAATAAAGATACTTCATGATCATCATTTAAATTAGAAATAAAATGTTTGAAAAACCGTGTGAATATCATTGAAAGATGCTTCGTGTCGTGAGAACGGCATTAACTTTCTATGTGTGGGTAAATACTTCATTCTAAAGTGCGCTTAAAATTGTATTGTACAGATCAGAAAACAGATTTAAACTCGGAAAAATCGTATTTACAAACTAGTATGACACTAGTAATATAAGGTTGTCAATCTTTTTAAAGTTTGAGACTAGTTAAAATTTGCTAGTCTACTTTCCTTCCATATTTTTATTTGCCAACCGATGATGTTTCTTGATGTTTTTTCATAAAATAATTTTATCAATATTTAATTTAGTATTCACTATTATTTTGCTCATTATTTATTGCTTTAATTTCTTACTTTATAAACCATATCTCAATTGTCATGATAGTTTTTGTATTATTTTCTATTTGTTTCGATGACTTTATTATTTTGTAAATATGTAACTAAATTTGTGTGTAATGCTTATGGGAAATCCTCAGAGATATGGGAGTTCCAATTCACTTAATGTCACTGAATAATAATTTATATGTGAACAACACATCTAAAGTGAAAGTGGGCAACTCCTTGTCTAAAATTTTCAGCACAGAAAAGGGAGTCCGCCAAGGATGTATTCTATGTCCATCTTTATTCAACTTATACTGGGAGCACATAATGAGAAGAGCACTGTTAGGCTGGAAAAGACGATTCAAAATTTAACGTAGTTATGCAGAAAGCAGCCAGCCATAGAAAAATGAAACCGAGATAATAGCACCTTTGTGAAAAGAGTGAACAATCAAATCTACATATTAGTTGGAATGTTTTTGACTTTGAAAAATGATAACCAATAAATACATTAGTTTTTTTTTATATCACAAACAACAATCTAATTATGTATTTGACCAGTTTCGATGATTTTTCAATGAAGTACCGTCAGATTTTTCTAGTGCTGTGGGTGTTTTCTGCAAATTGAGAAATGCCATTTTTAGGACAGAAACTACTTTTTTAGAAGGTAATTATTGCCGTTTTTTGTTTGAAAGCGGTCTGACGTTTTTAGCAGAACATAGAATTAAGCTTATTGCACTTGATAACACCAATATCTAATTTTTTCAAAATTGTGGACTGGCTGCTTTCTGCATGACTACGTTCAATTGGTAATTGTCTAATCAACAACCTCAGATTTGCAGATGATACCGCATTACTTGCTAGAGACGAGCTGGAAATGGCAGATATATTGGCTCGGGTAGCAGAAAAATGACGCAAATTTGGGTTGGAAATAAACAGAACTAAAACGAAGCTCATGATGGCTGACAGAGTCAATATGCTACAACCATCAAATAGACCCCAAGACCTTTAAAAAGTGCAAGATTTTGTTTATTTAGGCCCATTCATCTCTGCGGGCGGTAAATGCACATCAGAAATTAAAAGACGCATCCTAATCGCAAAAAATGCCATAACTCGACTAACCAAAATTTGGCAAGATCGGGGCATCTCTAAGAAAACTAAAATGTTCATAGTGCGTACGCTTGTGTTCCCAATATTCTTATATGGCGCAGAAACGTGGACAGTTAAAACACGTGAGCAAGAGAGAATAGATACCTTCGAGATGTGGTGATGGCGTCGAATGCTAAGAATACCATGGACAGCCAAATGTCTCTATACTGGGGGAACTCAACGTAAAAGTTCGCCTATCGGCCATATGCTGCCAACGTATTCTGCAGTTCATCGGACACATGGCTAGACGTGACCCAAAAAATCTGAAGAAAATAATAATCACGGGCAGTGTTTCAGGACGAAGAAGCAGAGGCAGAGCTGAGAGAAGTTGTGAAACATTTTCTTTCAGTCAAAATAATCGTGTTGGAAAACAGGGAACATGTTGTGGTATAGGGGAATTCGAACCTCGGACATGCATGCGACACAGAGATAGAAAATATTTTTAAAAGGGGATATAGAAGTGTAGGGATTTACAGGGTTTATGGCCTGTTATTGGCTGGTTTAAGTGGTAACTCTGTAACATTCGCCAATCTGCCTATATTTATTTATTTATTTAATAAACAAGGTACAAAAGAACAATTATAAAAGTAAGACCAATTACAGATTTCATACGAATTTATTATAAATGCATGAGGAGAGGGTAAAAAATAATTAAATTTAAATATATATATAAATATAAATATTAAATAAAAAGTACATAAAAGGGAGAAGACATTGTATAGTTTCAACTCTACTTTCCTCCCCTCTCTCTCTGCTTCCATGAACATTTATATTTCTTAGTAAAAATTCACAACCAACAATATTAGATGCAGGTAGTAGATGTAAATATGAATAAGTAAAAATTAAGAGTTGGAATTAAAAGTTAAAATTAAAAGTTTAAATTTAAAATTAAGATTAAAAGTTAAAAAATAAAATTAAAATTTTACAAAAAGTTATAACTAAAACATAAAGTCAAAATTAAAAGTTAGGCGGGAGATAAATTTGAATTTAAAATTATAAATTTAAATTTGAGCTTTCATATTTCTTCAATTCTTCCATCTGTTGATTTTTGCGAAGCTAAAGAGCTGAATTATTTATTAATGCATATGAGATTCATCTAACTCCACACGTTTGTGTTAGATGAATCTTTATTATCTGTTTAGATGGAAGTGTGAAGAAATTCAGTAGGGTTTTTTTCATTTTTATTTATCGTATTATCATCGCAACGATTTTTTGAAGTTTTGTATTTAGTTTAATTTCTCCACGCGTGACGTCACTAGCTCTCTTCGATGAGATTTTTTTTTCACTTCTCACGCAGGTGATGAAGGTTTCAGCTCTTTTACTTCACAAAAGTCAACAGATGGAAGAGTTGAGGAAATGTGGATGTTTTAACGCAGGAAGAATGGTGAATGTTACACAGAGTGTAAAGTGGCCACCTAAACCAGCCAACGACATGTCATAACCTCTGTTAATACTTAGACTTCCATATTCCCATCTCTAAAATGTTTTTCCTCTCATCATCATTATCATCATTCCCTTTCCGCACCCAATTGGTACACCAATCGCAGCGTATCTTGATCATGTTTGTCACATGAATGTAAGATGATCAATCTCACGCTTCAGGTACCAGTCCAGGAACTATGAAATATTTTTTGGGGAAAAACATCATTTTAAATAAATATTTCATATCAACCATGTCGGGAATCGAACCTGAGACCGTAGGAGGCAAACGCGCTTACCATTACACCACGAGGCCGACAAAACGTTTTTCCTCTCAGTCGCAACAAATTAAAATTAATATTTAATTTATTGTGGTACTTAAAATTTTCACTCACTACGGTCCTGACTTTTATCGAGTTAATTCATTCATATTTCAAATTCGAACAGACATTCATCATTCATAATAACCAATAGTGTCACTAGTGCGAAAATGTACGAGTTATGTGGCACTGCGTAACGAGTTTGATAAAAGTTTTAATTCAATATTACATCTAGAGGTCAGACGATATTCAATCTCTGGAGATGGGTCAACATATTTGTTTCTAATTTAGATAATTTCTTATCATTTAAATATGTATTATTTCCAAGTGTTTTGTATCGTTATTTATTAACCTAATGGTCAATTTGCATAGAACATTTGCCCTTATTCCTACTCGGGATGTGTACTGAACTACATGTCGTAACTGACTGGCTGCTTACCGAGTACTGAATTATATACTATTGTCCATATCTTCTCTTTACTTCCTAGTGGGGATATCAGGTCGTACGCTATTTCCCTGGTTGTCAGCAATTTGATATCCGCGCGTCACCAGTAAACTGGATGTTTAGATAATCTATTGTTTACACAAAGGAAATGTATTGTATGATTTTGGCACTGTCCTTAAGACAAAAGTAGGTCAGATGACAGTAGACGTTGATTTCCGGGTGAGTCCTACATATATATTATTGCTTGAATAATATGGTATTTTCACAAATTGGGAATAACATTAAAAATATTTTAATATTTAGAGCGGATTTTTACAAAACTAATGACATAACTCTCGATGTATAAAAAAAAAACATAATTTCCTGGTTTAAAAACGAAAGCATGTCATAAAAAACGGCTTACATATTTATTTATTAAGTAAATCATAGTCTTTTTATAAATACAAGGTACAAGCAAACAATTTTTAAAAATAAGATCAGTTATAGGTTTCACATTAATTTATTATGAATACAGAAGAAGAAGGAAAATAATAATACTAAAGTAATATATATATTTATATTTTTTTTAATTAATAAAAAGTACATTAAAGGGAGAAGACATTGTATAGCTCCAACTCTACTTTCCTCCCCCCCCCCCTCTCTGCTTCCATAAACATTTATATTTCTCAGTAAAAATTCACAACCAACAATAATGAATTAGATGGAGATGTACATATGAATAAGTAAACATTAAAAATTAAGCAGGAGATAAATTAAAAGTGTATTTAACAGATCTGATAAAAATATAGTATTTACAGCGTAATATGTCGATGTCACTAAAACTGTCATTATAGGTAGACTGTATTCTTCGAAAAGTGCTATTTTTCATATTATTAGTCTTTGAGTTTGGAATGTCGAAGAGTACAGATTGACGAGGAGTTCTACGGACAGGGACTCGATATGAAATGCTTCTAACAATTTCTGGGCTATCGATTAGGTTATTAACAATTGTATACATAGAGAAAGCTCATATCCAACATAATACATATTCCCGCATTTATGGTTTATTTAAATAGGTCATTTGAAAAACAATAGATAAAGGTTTCACTGTATATTATCTACTTCATTCATCCATCCGTGATTTCTCTTATCTATGGAAGAATATATTTTTGAGTAAGAACTATGTGATATAATATGAGTACTTACCTACGTGAGAGTTATGCGAGATATAGTGTGAAAAAAGTACTAAAAAATGTACCTGTAATGTCTTTTATCAATCTAGTTACCCTGGCAAAAGTCAACAAAATGGAAGCTTATTTATTATTTATTTTAATATTTACATTATCATATATAATAAATTATTATTAATTGTTGAAATTTTCTTTTAAAAATTCACACAAAATAAAGCATATCATTGAATGTAAAGTGAATTCATATCAAAGTGCTCAACAGTATTGTAGATTGTAGCGTCAATAATTAATATCTAAAGATTTTTTTATTTTACTTAGTTATAATCATGTTCCTACATGACAGCATAAAACTTAATAGCAAATAATCTACAATTATTTATTTTGTGCATACATTTTAAACATTTTCTTGAATATTACATCAACTCCATTGGTTCCTGGGCACGTTCCGTTACATATTTTATGACATGTGTTTAAAAAAAATTGTACCCACCTAAAGTTTTTTTTGTTTTATAATTTTTATATTTCGCGTGCACAATTACTTGGTTTAGACGAATATTTCCATTTCTAAAGATACTCGGCTTACATAAAATTAAATAAGCATGTTATGTGAAACATAAATTAATGGTTGAATATAAAACAAAAACTGTCCTTTATCGTATACGTACTTTTATAACTTTAAATCGAACACTTCTTTAAATATTTTTTAACATAAAAAATCCCAGTCGCAATCAAAGGTATTCATAATAACCAATAATGTCACTAGTGCGAAAGATAAAGGTATTTTATTTTATCGCAAATCTTTGGCTTTTGTTAGATTTTTTTTCAACAATATTTTTTATATACATACGTTGGTATCATACAAAAATAATCACTCGTGTCATTAATTATATCATGAAATGCTGTGACGGAAATTAGGAATATCTAATCTTATTGTAGAGAAAAAACCTCTCATCTTGAATCCACGAATACGACCAATGAATACGATAATTCGAAGTATCCAAATAACACGGAATTATTTTGTTTACATCGATTTTCAATTTTATGCTGCAAAATGTTACCATAATCTCATACGTGATAACACAGCCTGATTCTTTGGCGCCAGTAGCTGTGTTATATTTTTAACATGAGGTTTTTTTGACTATAAAATTATCTATACTATATCATTAAAATGATTAGAACATAAAGTAAACACGATAATATTATATAGAGTAATGTTATGAATGTTATTTTGTGAATTAAACCAGTAATGTTTACACAATTATAATAGATAACCGTATACTTATACTCGTAAGATTATTTCAAAACATCATTTGAACCAGTGATTCTTAACCAGGGCGCCAGCGCCCCTTTAAGGACGTTTTGAAGTTCTGGCGGGGCGTTTTTAAAATTTTAGCATTTGCTAAGATCGAGTATATTGTGTCAATATAGAAAAATAAGTTCAATATCATGTTCTTCATATAAAATATAAAACCTTTCAAAAAAATTCAAAATTTCACCTATGAGTGAAAGTTTTGTACCGTCCGAGGCTGGTAATCCATTTTAATCAGACATAGAAAGTGTCAGTTCAGATTTAAAAGAGCAGTTTATTGATATATCGCAGAGCATCACGAAAATGGTTTATTTAGCAGTCTTTTAAAATATAAATTGCTTACAGATAAATCAAAATTGCGGAATGCTCTAAATATATACCAGACAGGCGCCGTGGCGCAGTTGGTTAGACAGCTAACTGTAAAACTAGCGTCGCGGGTTCGATTCCCGCTAACTGGCGATGGCGGTGCAACTGCAAGAAGGAAATCCAAGAAAGATTTTCTCTCAATTGGTCAGTGGTGTATTTTTCATAACTTCCTTCCACATCCTCTCTTTCTTACCTGCTGACAACCCTCTATAATACAGGCTTAGCGGGTTATTCCTTTTTAAAAAAATATAGCTAATCCTACCAATTTGTCTCCGGAAATACCATTGAAATATTGACTCAAAACGTGGTTCTTCACTGCCATACTTCATGTTCCTGGATTGGCACCTGAAGTGTAAGGGTGATCACCTTACCTTCATGTAACAGATGATCGATATTCTCTGCATACAGTGTACCTGTGCAGTGCTCTATGCACCATCAGGTGCGGACGGATGATAATAATATTCTCATTTAAGTACGTACCAATATGTGGATAAAACGTTAAAAAATCAGCTCGGCTTGACACTTTTTAAGCCTGCCCCGATTACAAAATCTGGCAACGACCCTGGTGTGATGGTTTGTTTGCGCTATGACAAGTTCTGTGAATTTATGTTTGGGTGCAAATAATAATAGAAGGGAAGTTTTAATTCATAGCCAGGTGTATGGTGAGGGTTGTTGTATGGTTTGTTGTGGTGTATATACGCATGGGTTGTTCTGCAGTAGTCGTTCTACAACAGGCGCCAGGTGACACGATGTCACGTTACAGCCGTACCTACCATGCTGTTGGTTATAGTCAGTGTCAGTGCATTGCTGTCATGTTAGTGTTAATAGCAACAAAAACACGACATTCTTCAAAGTACCTGCCTACAAAAAAGTTTTTACTCTGCGTGTTTGGATAAACAGCAGTTGTTCAGATTTATTAAACATGAGCTGAACCCGTCAATGCTTGGCTATAGCTAGATTTGAGTATATGTTCTTATAAACATTAATTAACATAATCGAAAGTTTGATATCAAATGAATCGATCCATGTTAAAAGTGGACAAGTCACACTTTTGGTGATTTCGACATTTTTATGTAAGATTATTTAAAAATTCATATTTGACAAAAAGGCTCTAATCTAACAAATCACTTGTAGAAATTTGTTACGGCGATTTAATTTCCATGTTAAAAGAAGACTAGTCCATTGACAAATTCCCTTTTAACATGGAATTATAACAAAACATTTTATTTAGTGGCAATAGTTTATGAGTGTCCTGGCAATACGACATCTGTCGGTTTAGTAGTTTTACCTTTCGATCGGGTTGTGGTCCTGTGGCTAGTGTCTCGGACTCACGGACCAAAGGTCTGTGGTTCGAATCCCACTCTACCCCAACTTGATTCCATTTTCTAACAGTGAGTTATTTACAACTCGTTGAAAATGGCCCTCAAAATTAAATATTTGGGTAAATCATAAGAACGCAAATATTTCTTTTTTTCTAAAAAAAAAAAAAACCTTAAAAATCCAACGTTACACGCTGCAGGATATTTAAGTCATTTCGACATGGATAAAGAGGAGAAATCGACGAGAAAGCGAAAACAAAATTCCGCTAAAGCTAGGGTTTCCTAGGACAGCGGTGCCCGTATTTTAACGGCCGTAGTGAACGGTGATGCAGTGGACAGCCGTCGTAACGGTGACTAGAGTGTGGTTTTCTAGGAAAACGGTGTTATCAACACCATTTAGCACCGTTTTCTTAGGAAACCACTCTCTAGTCGACGTTACGACGGCTGTCTACTGCATCACCGTTCACTACGGCCGTTAAAATACGGGCACCGCTGTCTTAGGAAACCCTAGCTTAACCCAGACCGTCGAATGTCATCACAATGTTGACGAGATAGTAGAAAATAAATGAGAACTATAAATTATTCTAGAATATTTGTTATTATTTTTACATTAAATTCCTATAAATCTATTGACTTTTAATTGAGTTATTTAAATATTTTTTTATGAAATATTTAACTGTGGGAAGTAGACTTAATATTGTAACCACCGAATCGCAATACTTTTTTACTGAAAAAATAATAAAACTTGAAATCATTTTTTTTGTTTTATTAGAAAAATATTTAGATGCTTAAAGGGAACAAGTCCGTGGATTAAAAAAAATTGTAATAAAAAACTAACCAACAAAATAATATTTTTAATAAACTTTTATATCAATATTACTTATTTATACCAATTCATTAATTAAAAATATGACGTTCCTTATAAAAAAAAATTGAGACTGTTTTTATCAATTTTCTCAAACTATGAGTCTATGGGCTTATGCCCCTTTAACATGGATCGATTCAATTATTGTATTTAGTTAAAATTAGATATGTAAATGATTATTTTTGTGTTTCGGATTATATAAATTGTGAGGATATGCGGTGACAGGGAAGTTTGAAAAATAAGTATTTGAACATTGTATTCCTGTCAATGACTTGCAGATGCCTCCCCGACACTGTGCGAAAAAGACAACGAATGTAATCTGCGACCTTTTATGGCGATTCCAAGAGCTATTAACATGCCCATCGTAAAACTAATCGTTTTTGAAAAAACCGCACGAAAATTGGTCCAGTAGTTATTTTAGTCAATCGAACATTGCATTATCTTCTTTATATGTATATATATATATATAATTCCTCTGTACGCGTGATGTCACCGAACTCCTCCTAAACGACTTAACCGATTTACGTGCGGTTTTCAGAGAAATATAGATCTTTGCGCTGTGCGTTTTCGTAGATATTAAAATCTTCAATCGAATATGTAAAAAATAAGTTAGGAGCATAAATGTTTTATTCATCGATCTACCTGGGTTGCATTCGAGGAGAATACATTTGCAAAAAAATAGAAAGATGTTTTTTTGTGCACAAAAAAAGTTTGTTTTTCAATGTTTACAAACAACATTTGTGTTTTGTGGATCTCAATCAGATTCTTTCCTTAAATTCCTTATAATTTCTACCCATTAAATTCTTTTTATTGGATTTTTGGTAATGCTAAAATAATATTAAATTCAATACAATTTGAAAATCATATTCCTGCATAAGTACACCCCTTTGTTGGTGAGACGTCCGGAGCTTGACGTTTGCAAAAAGAATGCCATATTTGAAAAAATATTTATTTTATGTTTTGGAATTCAACCATAAACAAGTACCTACTTAAATTCAATATTTTTTTAATATTGTCAATTTTTAGTTTTGGAATTTAATCACAAACAAGTATCTAGGTACCTACTTATCAATGAAATGTCTTTTTCCAAGGCAAGCCGACGTTCGGGCAGGACAACGTCTGTCGGGTCAGCTAGTACATATATATATACACATATAAATAGAGAGATAAGATAGATAGATAAACAAAAAGTTTCGCAAACTAAAATAAATACATATATAGTACATGAAAATACCAAGATTTAACACTATATTAAAAACTGCGAGTTTCGTGGTCGTTCCTCGAATTGCAAATTACTTTGGAGAACGAATGTTAAATTGTATTATTCCAAGATTATTCAAAAATCTCTCGAAGACTATTATTCACACGGAAGATGCTAAAATGAAAAAAAAAGAACTCAAAAATGACATTATACGTAGTTAGTTATATCGTAGGTATTTGTTTTTGGTTTATCATCTTTACTTCCTGTGTAGGTGATATTACGCGCACATAAACTACCCTCCTGTGAAGAATTCACCCTAAAAAGGGCAAGTAATGAGCAAGTGTCATTTTACACTTCACTGAATACCAACTCAGTTACATTATAGTATTTTTAGTGAGGTGACTTACCCTGCCGAAAATGGTAGATATCAAATTATACCCAAGTGCTTCTTATTTTAATTAAATTTCGAAATTTACCGGTACAATGTTATTAACTTTAACTAAAAGGGGAGTATGGTCGTACTTACAATGTTACAAAAACTATTTTTATTCGCTTTATGGAATCCCCAGTAAGTATGCCATATATATAAAAAGAATAGAAAATATTAAAAACAAATTTATAAAGTACCTAAAATACAAAACCGATATTTATTATGTATCAACTCTCACTGCCTCCACCTACCATGGAATCACTTCTCTACAATACCGCAGAGTGTGTGCGCACCAACTGCTGCTTCACAAAATTATGACAGGAATAGTTGACTATACATAACTACTTAGTTTAATAACAATACATATGCCAGCCAGGATTTGTAGACGGTACCATTTGTTTCATGTACCAATAAGTAAAACACCGTATGCTAAAAATGCTT
This sequence comes from Micrasema longulum, assembly GCF_059751315.1. Classification (NCBI taxonomy): domain Eukaryota; kingdom Metazoa; phylum Arthropoda; class Insecta; order Trichoptera; family Brachycentridae; genus Micrasema; species Micrasema longulum. The sequence continues at coordinate 611,903 of NW_028277757.1, forward strand.
TTTTTCGTAGGACTTTTACAAAATTTAAGGATATAGATTACACAAACATCACTCTGTCAGATTTGAAATTTACACTAAAAATGCATTGTGTAACTTGGTAGACATTATAATAATAAATATGTACATCTCCCTTCCCCTCCTTATCCTCTCTTAAAGCATCCTTGTCCTAATCCCGCCCAATTTACAATAACTTACTGTTCTTAAAAATATTTTTAAAATCTTTGATTATTTAAAAATATTTACGAGTACATAAAAATAACATTTTTATATTTAATATGTAATATATTTTCATTACTAACTTTGTATATTTTGTGGAAATCTGTTATTAGTTCTGAGGTTTATACACTAAATCTGTTTGTTTACTATAAATATGTGTGTAGAACTGTTGATTTCCCAAAATAAAAATAAATAAATAAAAAAAACAATAATAGTCTTCGCCTTTTCAACGCGCGCATCGTAACAGTGTTACTGTACAGATGTGAGTCGCTTCTCTAAAATACAAAGCAAAAAACTAAAAGCTTTTAAAATAAGTGCTTCCTGCGAATACTTTGTATCGTGGTTTGACTATGTCATGAACAATGAGATTCGAAGGAAAACCCAACAGTCTTTAAGGGGATATGCGGCGAAGAGCGGTTTGACAAAATAGTATTTGAATATATATACTAGCGATGCCTTTCCGAATACTATGTGAAAAAAACAACTGCACGTTGGACTAATTATACCTAACTAAAATCGACAAAATTGAGGTCTTATATTCCCGTTTTCAGCACCCCAAAACTAAACCGATTTTGGTTTATTTTAAGAAATTGTATCAAAATTTTTTTTCGGTGTCAGCCATTGAGGTATAATTAACATAATATATAGCACTGGTGTCAGCACGTTACGTTTTTTTTTAATAGTTACAATTTTTGTTTACCGTGCATCCGAAGACGGCAGATAAAACTAGGCGCTTTTAAGGGTTTTTGGATGATCCTAGCTCCTTTAAAAGACAGTTTATTAAAAAAAAACAAATAAAACCGACACGCCATTGGTGAATATCTATTGTGTGTATAAAAATCATCGCTCTGGTGCCATAATCCATGGAGAAAATACGGGAATACGTTTGTGTGAAGAACAGTCAGACCGCGCATCCTCTTAATAAGGGTAAATGTGAAAATTCGGCGCTGGAAATGGCTTGGTCACATATACTTTATTTTTTTGCACCACAACAGGCCAGGAGGCCCAATTACAGTGGTGAATTACATCACAGAACACCCAGGCTTGAGAAAAATCACCGGGAATCGAACCCGGAACCTTCCGTGTGTGAGTCAAGCATCTTGACTACTACACCACGGAGGCCGCCACGGAGATATTGCGAATTTTCAACCCGAAATCAACCCTGCTTGCCTCTTAACAGTCCCCGGGCCGCAGGCGCGCGCCCCGGAAGGCTGTTGACAACTGTATTCACCAGAACTTCGAGAGGTTACACTCCAGTGATTGTCTTGGAACGACGCAAAGCAGCTGGCGCAGGACAGGCTTGGGTGGAGACAACTGATGGTGGCAATATGCCCCACATAGGGAAGTGAAAGCGAAAATTAAAAAAAACCATTAAAGTATCAATACAATATTCAGGGTATCAAGTGGTAAAAATTACTGCTATTTTTATATAACTAATATTTTATTAAAATAATTATATATTATTTCGGTTAAATAAACCTTTAAAGTATATTTAAAACAGAAATACCCAGCGTCGTAGCTAGGCCCATAAACACCCCAGGTTTGAATTTTGCGCCCTGCAAGACTATTTTCTAGGAAGAAAAAAATAAAAGAAGGCTGTTGGTCTGCAAAGTGCGCCCCCTGAAGGTTGCGCCCCTGGCAGCCGCCTGCCTGACCAGCGCCTAGCTACGACGCTAGAAATACCTCAAAAAAAATATTTATATCTAATGTTCATTTACCTTATTTTTTTAATTACGCGTTTTCGAAAAATCATACGATTTCTTCACTTTTCGTGCGTTTTACTAAATTACAGCGTCCTAAGATGCGGTGTGCGGCGGTATGTGGTATGATTCCAAATTTTCAAATATTTACATTCTGTAAATACATATTTACAGGATGAATTAATTGCATCTACCAAAGTTGACTTCAATAGACAGCCACCATCAATATTTTATACCCTTCCAACCTTAGAGTAATAACACGCCACTGGCTAAGTCCCCCATACGGAGAAAAACCATTCTGTGATTATTAACCTCGAAGTTAGCTACATATTACAGAAATATAACAGGCCGCGGGTACTCGGGTGGAGAATTGCAAGCGCAAACCGAAACAGTCCGTTACACGTTTGTTGTTAAGCTAAAAAACCAAACCAAAAATTTGTAACCCTTTTAGAATGAAAGGGGTATTGAGCTAAAGGGCTTCTCTAGTGAGTTTTAACTCTGAGCTTCCAACGGTAAAGACCCCATGTTGCGTTACTAACGAGGAGGGGTATTTCACATCATTAAAATACAATAGAACAGGTGGTTTGGAATAATTGTAATAATAATGTAAATACATTATTCATCAGTCATGATTATGTAAATTTGTCATTTTATTTAAATCATTTAACCGTAATGTCATCAGGTGTAAACATATAAAATAATTCTAGCACTTTAAAAGTAATAAATAACTTTATTACAATGAGGAAGTTCGGTGTCTTATTTGATTTTTTTATTTGTTAACAGAGTATTAAACTAAGCCAATTTTTTTATTTTTTTATTTCGAATTATTTTTTATTTTGTTTGTTTAATAAAAAGAAATATTTGCGTTCTTCTAATTTACACAAATATTTCGATTTTGGTGGCCATTTTCAACGAGTTGTAAATAACTTACTATTAGAAAATGGAAATCAAGTTGGGGTAGAGTGGGGTTTGAACCTCGGGCCTCTGGCCCGTTAGTCCGCAACACTAGCCACGGGACCACAACCCGATCAGCGCTATGATTTTTTAAAGTTTTGTGTTTCTGAAATAACTCCGCGTGTGACGTCAGAGGTTGTTCTATGACAGTTCTTCCTATTGGTTCGTTTACAGTGACCAAACCGGATATCCTTCAAAGATCTCATATCATTGGATGGTTTATATGAACCAGTGACGTCATTCAAAGTAGTGCAAATTTATTGAAATATTTATTATTACTTTTTTCGTACATTTGCAAGAAATTTTACGCTACGAATTAATGCTTTAATTTTTACCGCGCGCAAGAAAACATTTTTGTATCTAATTTTTAATACGTTAAATTTTATGTAGATATCAATTTATTTATTGCAAATACGTGTTATTTTTGTTTTAATATGGATGCCCTGAGTTCGATTTCTAGGAAAGTCGAGATGAATAATTAGTTTTCGGTGATTTACGCTGAATTATTCTATCGTCCCTGCACTTAAACCTGAAGCGTAAGACTGACCTTACCTTCCGGTAACAGATGCGAGATACGTCACATTACGTTTGAAAATCCAGTGCCCTGTGTACCGTCAGGTGCGGGTAAAGTTTTAAAGACGATGGTGGAAATGTGAATATAATTATATCTTAATTTCTTTTTGTTTGTATTTCTGAGAATTTTTGGATCTCATCTATGTTGACTTTAAAAAAAAATGGAATTCCATCAAGAAATGTCAATAAATAATTTAAATGAAAAATAATTAATTTAATAATGATTATTGTGATTTATTATCACTTTTGGCGACTTTAAATACATTTATTTATTAATTACACGGCACAATTGTCTTATACAGTATAATTATATAACAGTAATACAGATGGCATAATTTTATGAAAAAGAATAAGATAATATATTATAAAAACATTATTTGATTGCCTTGTTTGTCTTTGCAATATAGTTTTATGTTCTTTTTTTCTGCTTCTTGTAAATATGTTTTTTCATTGAATCAATTTCATTTTCATCTAATTGGCTTAGGCCGTATATTTATTTTATTACAATATTAATACATTAAAAAAAAACATAAAGTATTATAACAGATTTGTTCCGATAAACTATTAAATAATAGTTTGTCATCGGTTGCTCAGACATTAGTTTTAATTAAGATTCAAATAAAATGGTACAGTCATAATATTGTACGCATATATTTATTTTGTTTTTGATGCTCCGAAAAAATAAAAAATGGTGTTATAAAAAAAAAAAATAACTCGACAAATAAAATTGTTTAGAAAAAACAGAGAGAAAATACAATTAAGTGAAAGAATAAACATGTACTTGAATATATTTAAAAATTTAGAAAATAAAAAATGTCGTGTGCTCATAAATGCAACTAATACAAGATAAAAGTGTTTTTTTATACTTTTTTTAGCTTGTATACATAATTTCAATACGTTTTTGATAAAAAAAGTAACCTGTATTGGGTGTGCGCATATTTTGTTAATAAAAAAAAAAAAATTTGTATTAGTTCAGTTTGTATGCATGCATGTAATTTTTAAACTTTTTATATTTTTTTAATTTTCTTTCCCAGATTGCATAATGTAAACATCATTTTGAATTTATTTCCATTATTATGTTTATTTTGTTATTTTTAAGTATTTTTCATACCCTTTTTAATTTGTAGTATATCATAATTTTAATTTTTCTGCTTTTGTAAATAATATTATAGTTTAAAATATAAAAACGTCTTTAAATAATTTTGTTATCTGTATGTCCCTAAATGAGTTTTTTTTTAAACTCCTTGGGAATATTGTATATAATTATGGATAGTATGTTTTCTGTAACAGACGCGGCGGATCACTGCTTCGTCCGTAGCAATCGCGCCCGTCACAAGAACTGTATTTCTATAGGTGCTGGTGTCAAACGCAGAGTGGCCGGGCGTAGGCGGGCCTCGGCCGACGAACGATAAGCTCCGGGGGAGGTATCGTCGCCTAGAGATCCCTTGCGGGGTCGCTAGCGAGTAGCGCTGGCGGCCGCAATCCTGAGTCAGGCAACCGGGTTGTAAGGCCGGTATCTCTCCGTCGGTGGGAACGGCGGGGTGTGTTCCGGGGAAGTATCCAAGGGTCCAAATTATCCGGGGTCCAAAATCCAATCCAAAGAGTATCCGAGTTCCAAGTCCAGGGGGGTAGCGGTGTTCGAATCCAGGTGGCGATGAGGTCCGGTTTGAAGCGAGGTAGGGAGGTGAAGTGGAGAGTAGAAAGCCTTAGTAGTGTGGTGAGATGACTGACTTTATTTTTCCCCGGCGGGGCTATATATACAACATTTTGCCGTGCGGCGGTGGGCTAGGCCAATAGCGGGCGGTGCTAGGTTGACCAATCACGCGGCGAGAGAGATAGCGAGCACATTTGCCGGCTCTATCGGTCTCTCTCGCGCCACGTATAAGGTCCCCACCCTCCCGCTACCGGCCGCAGTTCCCCGCCGACCGCGCGGCGATCAACACTTATACAGAACAACATAAAAACACATTATGGGCATACAAATATTTTCATGAATTCTAATCTATATGTGGGCTTCAGTATGGCGATCACCACCCCCGAAAGTGACAAATACTAGTCTTTATTGAGGAGGTGGTAGATCGCTTACACATACTGAAGCCTCCTATGCTACATTAAAACCCCAGGAAGGGCCGCCAAGTTGGTGCATGTACTTTTACGTCGGCAACACTCCCCCCTGCCGAGGAGGCATCTCTGCGCCGACGTCGTCCTTGATTTGCAACACGGCGAGCTTGACGGCGGGTCGTGTGTAGGTTCCGGTGGCTGTCTGGACCCGGGCGCTCCTGACTTGTCCATCCTTCCCTGGTGTGACTGCTATGACGCGTCCCCGCGGCCATTCATTCCGCGGGAGGGCGGCGTCCGTTATTATGACCAGGTCATCGACCATGATCGGTGTGGCGGCCTGTTGCCACTTCCGTCGCTGTGCCAACGTCGGGAGATATTCCCTCATCCATCTTTTCCAAAATGCGTCGGCTAGTTTCTGCGCCACCCGCCATTGTTTTCTGAGGCACAGTTCGGGCGGCGCGTCTCTGTAATCGGCCAGATGCGGCTGGGCCCCGCTCGACCCGATGAGAAAGTGCATCGGAGTCAGCGGAGCGTCGTCTCGGCTATCAAGCGAGACGTGGGTTAGGGGCCGAGTGTTTACTGTGTACTCGGCCTCCGCTATCGCTGTCATTAGCGTTTCCTCTCGGGGGGCTTGTTCCTTTAGAATCACCATAAGCGCCCCCTTTATCGACCGGACGAGCCGTTCCCAGGCTCCCCCCATGTGTGGCGCCGATGGCGGGTTGAACACCCATTTGATCCCTCTCCTTGTCGCCTCGTTCTGTAGTTCGGGATCGTGGGCTAGTTCCTTCATGGCGGCCGCCATCTCTTTGTCTGCGCCTCTGAAGTTCGTCCCGTTGTCCGAGTAGAGCGTTGTCGGATGTCCTCTGCGGGCCGCCATCCTTCTGAGGGCCTGCACCGTCGAGTCAGTACTCAACGACGGTGTAATTTCAATATGCACGGCCCTCGTAACCATGCACGTAAACAGGGCCCCGTATCGTTTCTCCCGGCGTCTTCCGATAGTTACGTATACGGGCCCGAACATGTCCACCCCACAGTGGGTAAAAGGCCTTACGTGATGATCGAGTCGGCCGGCAGGCAGCTGTCCCATGAGCGGAGGCTGCGGGCGGGCCTTCTGTATTCGACAGTAGCGGCACTCGTATATAATTTTCCTTATATTTGTCCGTAATCGTGTTATAAAGAACTGTTGTCTGAGTTCGCTGAGTGTCCGCTCTGTACTTGCGTGTTGCCGCGACTCGTGATAATGCCTTATCAATAGACGCGTATAGGCGTGCGCTCCGTCCAGTATGACGGGCGCCTTTAGTTGCTCGCTCACCGCGGGGGCTTCCATAATTCGCGTCCCCATTCTGAGGACGCTATCTTTATCGAGGTAGGGAGTGAGGCCCAGCAGGCGGCTGTTCCGCGGGAGGCACTCCCCCCGTCTAATTGCGGCTATCTCGGCGTGGTAACTGTCTGTCTGGCTTATGAGTATCCACGCCCTCTCTGATGCCTTGAGTTCCGGGGCGATGAGTGTCGCGCTTCCTGTATTCTTTTTCCTGCAGCGGTTTATGAAGCGCAACACCCACGCTGTAGTCCTGATCAGTCTCCGCCAGGAGGAAAATCTTCTTTCGTCCGGGAGGGCTGTCATCACGATGGCACTGTTCGCACACTTTATTTCACTGCTTGTATCCGGGGTCGCCGTTATTACCTTGAGCGGCGGCCATTGACTTTTATTTTTCTTTATGAAACTCGGCCCACTGAACCACATGCCGGCCGGGGAGATGTCTGGTATCTCGCCGTCCCGCGTCCCGAGATCAGCGGGGTTCTTCTTTCCTGGTACCCACCGCCACTCTTGAGCGTTCGTTAGCTCATCTATTTCCCCTAGGCGGTGGGCTACAAATGGCGTGAAGATGCGCGAATCACTCTGGACCCAGCACAGCACCGTAGTAGAATCTGTCCAGTAGTAGGTATCGCGTATATTACTTCCGCATTCTTTCTTGATTGTGGCCGCCAGTCGTGCGGCCATGAGCGCGGCTTGTAATTCCAGGCGTGGAATTGATAGCGCTCGTAGCGGGCTAACTCGGCACTTGCTAGCCATGAACGTCGCATTCCTTCCGGCGGCGTTCTCCTCCACGATGTAGGCTACGGCGCAGCTCGCTTGCTCCGAGGCATCGGAAAATACGTGCAGCTCTACTGGCTGGCCATTGGCGCTCGATACGCGCCGCGGTATAGCGCACTCGGTATTGCGTAATATGTCCACCCAAGTGCGCCATTTCTCTGCGTGTTCTTCATTCACTTGTTCGTCCCACTCTATGTGGGAGCGCCACACATCTTGTAGCAGTATTCGCGGGCGTATTGTCAAACACCCTACGAAACCGAGTGGATCGAAAATGCTCATAACTTCACTTAGCATCTGCCGTTTTGTAGGCCTCTCTGTTGGAACCTCCCGTGACACTTTAAATTTAAGTTGAAACTCGTCTGTCACCGGGTCCCATTTGATGCCGAGGACCCTCTCTGTCACGGAGGTTCCGCTAATTATTTCGCGTGCGCTTTTCCCTCTCAGACTTGAAGGAATCGCTTCCATTACGGAGGGATCATTACTCGCCCAATTCGCGAGGATGAATCCGCCCCGCCGTAGTAGTTCGCTGACATCGTGGCGCAGTTGTATCGCCTCTGTTGCACTGTCTACGGCATCCATATAGTCGTCCATGTAGAATTTATTTCGCACAGCATCCCTGGCGGCGGCCATCTCTTGCCCGTGATCTTCTGCGACTTGATTTCTCACGTACTGTGCGCTGCTCGGTGAACACGCCGCGCCGAACGTCATCGACGTCATAATCATTTCCCGAATTTCTTCTTCGGGACTATCGCGCCAGAGGAACAGCTGCGCCCTCTGGTCTTCTTTTCTTATTTTAATTTGGAGAAACATCTCCCTTATATCTGCTGCCAGCGCGATCTTTCCCTCGCGAAATCGCATTATATTTCCCATAAGCGATGAGAGAAGGTCCGGGCCGTTGGCCAACATGTCGTTCAATGACTTCCCGTTGCAGCGGCTGGCGGCGTCAAATACTATCCGTATTTTATCCGGTTTATTCACGTTCGTCACTGCGAAATGCGGCAAAAACCAAAGCCCACTCGCAGTGTCTTGTCTTTCAGCCAGCGTCAGTTCCCGGGCATACCCCTTGTCTAGATATTCTTTAATCTTTAACTTGTAAGCCGCGGCGAATTCACTGTTTTTACTGAACTTTTTCTCTATGCTTAAAAATCGATTCAGCGCTGTACGGCGATTATCCGGTAAACATATTCGATTGTCTTTCCACAGTAGCCCTGTCTCGTACTGTCCTTGCGGTAGGAAACGTGTCGTGGCTCTCATGGTTTCTGTGGCTCGCGCCTCCTGACGCGATATCTTGGCTGTCGAACTTATACCTAACGCGTCGACGGCGTAATTTTGTTTAACTAGATTTTCTAGTCTCTGTTCTGTACTAAGCGCCATTAGTATGCTGGCGTTAGTCTGGCGTGTCCGCCCACCGTGTATCACCTTTCCTAAGGCTGTCACTGAGGCGATGTATTCCCCGCATCTCCGTGCCTCTCTCGTCACTATGAGAGAGGCGTTATCTTGGCCGATGAGTAACTGCGGGCACACTTGTCGCATCCTGCCTTCCCCTTCAATCACGGGCTGTAGCGGCAGACTCAGCTTCTGTATTGTGTTTGCGCGGAGAGTGAATAAATCTTCCGTAACTCCGCGCACTTTAATTGTGACTTTTCTTGATGCACTATCTGTTACGCACATTCCGCCGGCACCGTGGATTTTTAATCCTCGAGTCTCTCCCGGCGCGCCGATGTCGTTTGCTATTTTTGCGTCAATCAATGTCACGGTTGATCCCTCATCTAGTAACGCGTACGCGTTCACTCGTCCTCGCGGACCACTTAACATGACGGGAATCACTTTTAGGAGGACCGGTTCCTCCCGAGCGTAGGTGCTCGTCACTATATTATTCGTCCGCGAACTGTGGCCGTAATCGTAGTTTCTTTCATTTGAACTCGCGGCGCGGGTTTCGTTCGCGGTCGGTCTGTTTCCCCCGGCGCCCGCCGCTGCAGGCGTGTTGCGGCGGGCATTATTATCTGGCGCTCGTATATCGGCGCTAGACCGAGCTTCACTGATATCGGCACTATTTCTGTCGTGTAATGTCTTGTGATGTGTTCGGCGACATCCATCGAGGCCGCACTTTTTTACATTTCTACACTTTATCGCCCGATGAGTGTTCGATAAACACGAAAAACACAAATTCTTTCGCTTCACTATGTCCCATCTTTCCGGAATACTACACTCTATGTATTCCTGGCACGTTTGTAGTAAATGTCCTCGTCCGCACAAAACACATGACGCTACACTTTTCCCGTTTCCCTCTGTTGAAATCACTGTATGCACTTGTTCTCGCTTCTGTGGCTTCTCGCGTTGTTTTCCGCTGTACACTTGCGGCTCTATTCCGCCGCCTATCATCGAAGATTCCGTTAAATCTTCCAAGAAGAGCGCGAAATCCTTCGCGGAGGGCCTCACCCGGTTTCCTCTTCTGCTGTACCACCAGAGAGACTTCATGCACAGCGGTAACTTGCTCACTAGTTCGCTTAGTAGTTGTGGCGTAGACATGTAATCGCCACCGAAGCCTTCTAAGGTCGCTATCGCGTTCCGAACTGCGCTAGACAGATCTACTAATGCTTGCGTAGATCCGTCGTTCTGTATGCAGCGGAGCCTTCTCACTTTTTCCAACAAGGAAGACGCTACAATGTCCGGCTGGCCGTAGTGTAGCTCCAACGTCTTCATTATCACCCTCACTTGGCTTGGATCCACTAGTAATGACGACACAGATTCTCTTGCCCGTCCTTTTAACGCACGCTGTAGACGCAGGAGGTTTTCTGGATCCGAAAGGCAGCACATCTCCGTCGACTGAGTGTACTGCGATTTGAAAGTAGCCCATTCCTGCGGCTCTCCGGCGAAGGCGGGTAGGTCCTTGGCAGTAGATTGGCGCGCTATCATGGCGCCGACTCTGCTAACGTCCTCTGGGGCTGAAGTCGGGCTTCTTCCTTGCGAAGCCTCTAGTAGAATCGCCATTTTTGACAGCACCGTCATGATGCCGTCCATATCCGTAGTACGCGGCGCGGGCTCGGGATTCGTCTCCAAGGGCACGCGTCGGTCTTGATCGTGTAGTGAAGCACGGAGCGTTCGAACCTGCGTCCTCAGCCGCTGGACTGTATCTTCGGATGTGTCCGACTCGGCTGAGTCCTGATCTGTAGCAGGGTCTTCTCTCGGTTCCGTGCCTCCTCGACCCGAGCGGAGTGAAGGGGTTCTCGAAGTCATCTCTAGGCGCTCTGCGATGAATATCCGGCTCGAAGGACCAACTTGTAACAGACGCGGCGGATCACTGCTTCGTCCGTAGCAATCGCGCCCGTCACAAGAACTGTATTTCTATAGGTGCTGGTGTCAAACGCAGAGTGGCCGGGCGTAGGCGGGCCTCGGCCGACGAACGATAAGCTCCGGGGGAGGTATCGTCGCCTAGAGATCCCTTGCGGGGTCGCTAGCGAGTAGCGCTGGCGGCCGCAATCCTGAGTCAGGCAACCGGGTTGTAAGGCCGGTATCTCTCCGTCGGTGGGAACGGCGGGGTGTGTTCCGGGGAAGTATCCAAGGGTCCAAATTATCCGGGGTCCAAAATCCAATCCAAAGAGTATCCGAGTTCCAAGTCCAGGGGGGTAGCGGTGTTCGAATCCAGGTGGCGATGAGGTCCGGTTTGAAGCGAGGTAGGGAGGTGAAGTGGAGAGTAGAAAGCCTTAGTAGTGTGGTGAGATGACTGACTTTATTTTTCCCCGGCGGGGCTATATATACAACATTTTGCCGTGCGGCGGTGGGCTAGGCCAATAGCGGGCGGTGCTAGGTTGACCAATCACGCGGCGAGAGAGATAGCGAGCACATTTGCCGGCTCTATCGGTCTCTCTCGCGCCACGTATAAGGTCCCCACCCTCCCGCTACCGGCCGCAGTTCCCCGCCGACCGCGCGGCGATCAACACTTATACAGAACAACATAAAAACACATTATGGGCATACAAATATTTTCATGAATTCTAATCTATATGTGGGCTTCAGTATGGCGATCACCACCCCCGAAAGTGACAAATACTAGTCTTTATTGAGGAGGTGGTAGATCGCTTACACATACTGAAGCCTCCTATGCTACATTAAAACCCCAGGAAGGGCCGCCAAGTTGGTGCATGTACTTTTACGTCGGCAACATTTTCTATTTAATAAAAAATAAAAAAATAAAAAATTCAAAAAAAAATTCAAATAAAACTAAATAAATAAAATTTCAATTTGCATATAAAACAATGAAAAAATAAATGTAAAAGTACGATCGATAAGCATACCGTCTTGGTAATGGTCAAAAGTCATGTTCAAATGGGCATTTTTTGCTGGAATTGGGACTTATTGGAGTTTATAATGGCTTTGAATGAGCACTTTTTATCACAGAAGCATATTTAAAATATAAATGAGAACTATTTTAAATTTTAATGAAGTAAGCAACGCGGACTAAATTTTCGGGTTCATTCGTAGGGTTGGATTCGGTCATTTGACGTCGAGATGACAAGTTGGTAGAAAATACCGAGGTAGATAGAGATAGTACAGAAGTTAAGTGTACCGTCTCGATACGTACAGATGAAGAAAGCGTTCATTATCGCGTATTTAGTACGTAAACGCGCTAAAAAAGCGTTCTCTACGTGTGTTACACCGTTTAGAATACCACACCAGACTTTAAAATTAGTTCTTAAAATTATTACCTACCTATCACGGTGCAGCTCATTCAATTTTCTGAATCATCTCATTAACGCTTACGGATCGGTCTTCTTTTATTAAATTGACCGTCTCTGGGTTCAATAAAGGCGGTATTTTAAATTCCGCAAACATGCATTATTTTATTTATTTATTTCAACAGCCATTACAACAAAAATAGAACGTTTACAAATATACACCTATTTAATGCGGATTACTTCCATGGCTTTTACGTGTAGATAGTTGAATTAAAAAGCAGTAAAAATTGCTAAATAATACTTTAGGATTATTCTTATGCTTAGTGGTGGGGGTCAGTGCTATGCAAGCTCCTGACGTCACTACGACCTGTGAAGATCTATTGTGACGGGTCCCCATAAATAGTTTACTACATTTAGCATTATAAATAAACTTCTAGATTATTTGAAATAAACAATGAATGCAAAATGAATAACGAGGAAAAACATACAACCTAGTTTTTACTTAGTAAAAGATTAAATTTATTAGTAGGTATGTTTATTATGAAAATAGATTCGAGTAAAATTTGTCTAAAATTTATGGTCGTCATTTTTATTTTTTATGTTCCAGCGCCTCTCAAAACCAACAATTTTATTTTTTAAATAAATATTCGGGGTCTTATGATTTACCCAAATATTTCAGTATTTATGCCATTTTCAACCGTTTATTTGCTTCAATGAAAACATTTAGAAACACGCATATACCAGTTCGAATACCGATGTATTAATCGCTAAACTTTGACAGCAATTCCAAATATTAGCCGAAATCACCCTTAAAAACAAATAAAAATGAAATTAATTCGTTGGTGAATGTCGTTTTACTAAAATATTTGAATGAATTTAAAATATCCTCTAATTTACCTACCGTTTGGCGGGAAAACTAAAAATAACTGGCCGCAAATACGCATTTTTATGCAACTTACAAGTTTACTAGCCGTAGGCGCCTAATTTTTTTTTTTTTTCAGATACTAAATTTAAAATGGATTCGGCCGATTCGTGACACAGAATAATTCAAAATGGCACAAAGCATTTCTCTGTCCGTAGAACCATCGTCGTTCGGTAACAATGTGGGACCATCTCTACTGCCGCCGTTCGGTCACCAGAGACGATTCACAAGTCAAACGCACAAGAGAAGAAAAAACATGTTCAACACGAACACTCTTCCCCACCGAATAAAGCAAGACAGTCGACAATCCACTCTTCGGAGGCAGGCAGATGTCATCAGATACATTCCGGGGAAGAGAGGAGACGACAGCGGAGGAGATCTACAGCACAACCTGTTCTTCCAAACCTTTTCTCCGGGAGTTCACTCCACTCCTATCTATAGAAATAAAATTGAAATGAGTAATTTACAAAAACATAATTCTTCATCTTCAATCAATCAAAAACAGATTCCTCGTATACCACCTCCTCCGTCAGTAAGCTCTAATATATATCTAAATGATTATGATTTATTTAAAACCTCGAGGAGAAATAGCGTCCCCACCATATCTAGAAAAGTGGACGTGGAAAGACAATCCGTAATGGAAACGGCGTCTCTAGGTGTAGAAAGTAAAGTAATCAAGAGAAGAGGAATCTGCGGAGTCAGCTGGATATTGCGACTGGCGCTGAAGGATACGACAGTCGGGAAAATATACCGAAAACAAATAGGATGGATAGTATTTATCTTAGTCATATTTATACTTATCGGGGGATTATTATTTCATTTTTCTAGCCAAATTTCTAGCCTACGTTTAGTAACATTGACAAATTTCACCCAGATCCCTACTAGAATAGTTTTAAATACTAGCTTATCTTACTTTTCAACGACGACTGCCGAGCCAATGTATTCGGAGGATGCGAACAGAACGATCCTTATTTACAACATTCCCGCGAGAAACGATCTTCCAAATGAACACTTGACGGCAATTTCCAGTGTTCCGGATGCAAATAACAAAACTGCGAGCAAGCAAGCTACTTTTAAGACTGAATATATTGCATGGAGAGAGAAAAATTTGCAGAATAATCCCGTAAGGGTTGAGAATATCACTAATGACTTGACGGAGTTTTGTAAAGGGTGTAGGAAGGCTTTAGATGTGTGTATCGCATTAGCTGAGAGTGGAATTCCTGTATGCAGACCCGCGGCTGATGTGGCAGATCCAACAGGTACCTAAATCTTTGTGGAAATTTTAAATCTTGAAATATGACACACATAAACATATTCTTATGTGTGCTCTAATAATAACGTTGTATATATTTATATAATTTAGTTTAACACATATGAAGGGTTACAGTACCTATATAAAAGATGGATGTCAATTTTTACGTGTTTTAAACTAATAATGGCATCTGACGGCAGTTCACATGATTTCCTTAATAAAATAAGACATAAAGGCTCCTCTACTTTCCGAGATAATTTAACATAAAAAAATGCATAAGGGATAAATGGTGGATGTCAGTTAAAAACAATAAATAAAGCGGGTAATATAATATTAATGAAAAACATTTAAGATGGTAAAAAAGCGCATAGGCGGGATTTTACATTAAGTTTATTTTAATGTCCAAGAGGTTTGAAAACTTAAAAACATTATATCTCAAAACTCCGTATTTTATAGCAAAGTTCCTGAACTAACTTTTGTTGAAAAACATTTACTTTGTCATATTTACGATTAAAAAAGCTTGTGCTTGCAGTATATATTTTAAGTGTATATTTTTACAGGATGCGGAGGGCTGTGTGCTTTAGAAATTGAAGCTTGCCATTTATTAAATCAGAAACATCTCATATACACGTGCCGCCCTCTTGAAACTCTTCAAATGTGTGAAGCAGAAGAGTGGAGATGTGATAATCAGTTTTGCATCCCTAAAAGTAAACGCTGCGATGGACACATCAACTGTTATGACAGATCTGATGAGACTGCCTGTAGTAAGTAAACAACAATATATTTATTTAAATTCAGTTCTATGATTAACATAATCTAATAATGGTATGCTAACATTATTCGTCACTATTTTACACTTATATTAACTTACGTATATTAACTACGTATTTTATCTTATAATTTATTCGTCCTTTTTTTTCAACTAAGCGCGACTATTCTGTAATTTAATTCAAAGTCGTAATGAGTCTATTTGCCTGTTATGATACTTAAAAAAATATAATATATGCATGTAGGTTACCTACATTATAATTTCTTAAAAACAATATTTTTTATTGTTATAACCATAGAATTAAGAATAGTCCAGAAACCGCATACGAGCATCAAACAGAAGGCGACTAAACTACTCATAAATGAGTAGTTTTACGTTTTGACCCATTAGTTTCTTTGTAGACGTCGCTCAGTACGCAACTCCTGATTTGAATTAAATTATGTCGTGTCGTGTCCTTTTAAAGTGTAGAAATACTGCTAGGATCTTAAAGAAACAGGATGGGATCACATTTAATTGTAATTAGCAAACGAATGTGTAAGTAGCAAGTAAATTACTTAAAAATTGAATTATTTTTTCATCTGTCAGATTGTCGAAGAAAAAAAAATGGACATTTCGTTAGTGTTGCCAGAGTAATATTTTTTTTACCCTACTTTGCTCATCTAAATGAGGTAACTAATGAAAATTGGACCTCGGATTAAACAACTCTGTGGTGGACATTCGACCGACATTATCTTTAAAACATCGAATATTATTTAACATGTTATAAAAATATCCGTTTTATGTCAATGAAATTTGTTTTATATTTTAAGTTCAAAGTTCATTAATTCAATTACTCTTATTAAATGACCCTTTACTTACCAACTCTGTTGTGTCAATCAATATTTCCGCGTGCACAATAAAATCTTAAACAAATTAACAGATTGCTTTTTTTACCTTACATTTGTGTTATGATTATATTTTTTCCCATTGCGCAACATTACGCGGCGACATCACGAATGCGCGCGGCGACATCACGAATGCGCGCGGCGAAAGTAGGGCACAGTGGGGGAATTTTTGGACACAGTACAATGTATTCAAATATGATTCTACGCTCCTCCTGGACTATTCTTAATTCTATGGTTATAACCCTTAAGGTGCCACAAGCGAGGTATCTCGCACATGATAAAATGGCGTAGGTAACATGAAAATTTGCATGTAAATATTTAGAATATGTTTTACCGCCATAATAATTTAATCCATTTTAATATATTTAACACACTGCCTAAAATGAATAGAAAGAGACTATTCTGATATCCTCTATCAAAGCGTACCCATAATGATCATTATTTATATTAGTTGTATTTTTCTTACCCAAAAGCAATCCAAAATCTGATGAGTTAATAAGGCCACGAGGACATATTCATTAAGACCCGTAGAGCCGATTAAATGAGGCCCGAAGGGCTGAATTTACTAGCATGGAACAGTCGCCAACAGCTGACGATTATTATTTTTAATTACAGATTCTCCACTAATCAATTTTAACCGCTTACTAACTGAACTTTTTGCTTAGCTATTAAATATATCTATAAATTTTGTGTAGTTTTGGTAGCATTATTTTAAGTGACAGATTCTTCTTTATTCCATTTAGTTTAGTAGATTGCTCTGAAAAAAAAAAAGATTTTTTTTAAACCCGAAGGGGCGATATTTCGTGCCCGAGATGACTGTTGCCTGTTAGTAAATGTTTATTTTTATTATTAGATCTAAAAATTCTAGTTACAGTAAAACTCCAAGTATCTGGATTAATGAGTGACAGATTTTATTTTTTTTGGAATAATACAGCGAATTGGAATCACATTAAAAACAAAGCAAATCTAGCAAAGTTAATTGCACAATGGAATTAAAATCTTTTCGTAAGGGGATAGCCTGGCTCCTAGGTAGGTACTCTCTTTAACTTGGTGCGGGAACATGTCATCCGTGGAACATTAATCGATACTGGCTCCCATTTATGTTTCAAGAGTAGTCAGACAGTTGGGTATGCAGATGACCTAAATATGGTCTGAAGATTCTTAGCTGTCAAAGAAATCTTCTTCCCTCTGGAAACCGCTGCACGCGAGGTGGGCTTGAGAATTAATGAAGATAAAACAAAGTTTACCCAAAGCCGGAACCTATCCAACAGAGCAAGAGGTAGCGTGCAGTTCACAGATAATTACTCTTTTGAGGCAGTCGACCAGTTCACCTACTTAGGCTCTCTTCTCGCAGAATGTAATGAGGAAACAACAGAAATACAGAAACAAATATCGGTGGGCAACAGAACATATTTCTCCTTGCTGCTAGTGTTTAAGTCAAGAAGCGTCCACGGGAAAACGAAGATTACCCTGTAGAAGACCATCATTAGGACTGTATTGGCGTATGGATGTGAGGTATTGACACTAACAGTAAGGTCCGCTGAGATGCTGGATATATTTGCAAGGAGAGTTCTTCTCCAATCTGCGAAAAGTGGCGCATTAGGCAAACTGCCGAATTGTACAGCTTATCTAAAGCCCCTAGTATCTCAACACACATAAAACTGCTCAGGTTGAAATGGGCTGGACACGTGCAAATAATGCCTGATGCGCGAGTTACTAAGAGAATCGTAACTGGACATCCAGGGGGTAAAAGAAGTATTGAAAGATTCCAGACTGAAGGGGGAGGATGACGTAAAAAAATATGCAGCACAGCTTCTACAAGTTGCAAATTGGAAAATGGTTGTTGAGGATAGGCGGAGTTGGAGGCAAAAGTTGAAGGAGGCCAAGACTCGATTTGGGCTGTAGCGCCATCGAAGAAGAAGAAAAAGATAACGATCTGGATATTTGGAAATCGGGAAGACTGTATTTTAGATAAACTATTGTATATCTAGTCTTAAAAATTCTAATATAAAATGTAATGTCATTTTTACGATGTTTTATTTTCCAATGACCTTCATTTTATATTTTTATTTATCATTTCAGCATGCGACTTAGCCAAAAGTTTCCACTGTGGAAATAATACATCATGTTTAGACAATTCTAAAAGATGTGACGGAATAGTAGATTGCTGGGATGGGACAGATGAATTCAATTGTACGATAGGTAAGACTAATTCTTTTTTTTTCTGATAGCATACAAATCAAATTGAACAACTTTGGCAAAAGTAATGAAGAAAGGACGGGATGTGCGAAAAATGCGACATCGACTTTCTTTTATCTTGAAAAGGTTTTATATTCCAGGGCCGCGATTATGAACACTATCTTCATCAGTACATATAGAGACGGTATAAAATAACATCGATATTTATGTACAAAAATGTGTACATTTGTATGAAAATTCTAAGTATCTTCGTCGGAAACTGGTAATAGAAAAAAAAATTGTAAACATACTTTATTTTTCATACAGAAAACTTAATTTTACTTTTTAGATAAAATTGAAGATAAATTTTAACCTCCTGTTAGAATACGTACCCAGGTTTAGAAAAAATTCATATAAATAACTAACCCAAGTATCATTGTACATATCGAACTGTGACATTAATGTAAAAAAAAAAAAATTAACCGCACTCATGTAAAGTTAATTTTTAAAAATTCACACGATTCATTGTTCTACGGCCATGACGATATTATTTATTTATTTAAAAAACGCCCAGAAGGCTCTTACAATATTTGGTCAAGAAGTACATAAAGTATTATAGTAATTGAAACAAAATATAATCAGAATTATTTCACTAATATGTTAATTATAAAAAAAAGAAAAGAAAAATGAAATAAATAGAAATAAAAAATAGGAGAATTGAAGGGATGGCCATTCAATGGAAAGTATAGTTAATTTAATAGCAGCAGGAGTGGTGCGGAGCAAGTCCAACAGCTCAGCATAATTATTGGTAGCTGTTCTGTGGATGCTCACTAGGGGAGGGGAGAATGGTGGGTGAAGTTTGTCCTATTGTACTCACACTGGAACATATGTTGGAGTCCGGTGGTCCTTGTGGGTACACGAAAATTTATCAAGGAGAGTGATTTTGGGCAATCTATTATGGAGCATATCACTTATTTATTTATTTATTAACGGACATTGTCCATGTATACAATTTATAGGGTTTAAAATTACAATAAAAGAATAGTTTAAAACATTTCAAAAAAAGAAAAGAAGCATTGACAAACATAAGGGACATCAAGACAAGATCTGGACTATTTATTTAGTGCTCGTTTAAATTGTTGTAAACTTAAACCAAAAAAGTCCAGATCTTGTCTTGAATTAAGGCCATACTTTGTGCATTAGAGTGAGGAATTTATGCATACATTAAAATCGTAAGACTTTTTAAATGGCATTTTAAAGTGACTTATGCAGTAGGTAAAATACAAGCATTAAAACATGAAAAATATAATTCAATGTTTTCAAAGTACCTACCTACTATTTAATGTCTGACAAAAATCAATACCTAGGTTATAAAATAATTTGGGTTGTGGCCTATGGTAATGTTGCAGACTCACTCACTCTACCGCAACCTGATTCCCATTTTTTTGCTCATAAAGATGACCAGTTGAAAACGACTTAGGATAGGATAGGAAAAAAAAAAATATTTTATATAAAAAACAATAATAAAAGTTCATCATCATCATTACACCCTTCACGCACCCGGTGGTGCATAAGGCCCTTCATTGCAAAATTAAATGCAGCGTGTCTTGATCATCTGTTACCAGAAAGTAAGGTGATTAATCTTACGCTTTTGGTGCCAGTCCAGGGACAATAAAGTACTTCTATGAAAAACAACCTTTAAAAACAAATATTTTAACGATGTTTTGAGTTTGTCCAAATGTTTGTAGACAGGCTGGATTTCCTCCTTAGGGAGTTATTTTTAGATCCAAATTTGTTGCAACAGAAAGGAAAAACATTTTTGAGAAGGGAATATGAAAGTCTAGGAATTTACAGGGCATATTAGCGTCATTGGCCGGTTTAAGTTCTCAAAAATATTTTTCCTCTCTGTTGCAACAAATTTAGGTACAAATATTTCATGTCAACCTTTCCGGGAATAGAACCCAGGTCCTCAAGCATGGTAGGCGAACGCGCCAAACAATACACTACGAGACAGACCTTTCTCCACTTGTCCAGGGTTCAGGTTCTAATTCACATAGGAATAAACATGTACACTTCATCCGCCCGACACAAATAACAAAAATTACTTAATTTTTAAATGGAACACTGTAAATGCCTACACTTCCATATTTCCTGCGCTAAGATTTCAATAGTCTCTGTTGAGATATAAGAAATACATTCGGTGTTCCTTGTCACTACATATTTGTTAATGTTGTACTTATCTTTTTCAACAGAATGCCCCGAAGATAAGTTCACTTGTAATAATGGAGAATGCATCGAGCAGAGTTTATTCTGCGATGGCTTAGCGGACTGTGCGGACAAGACTGATGAGCCAAGGGGCTGCGGGGGAGCTTGCAGAAAACACGAGTTCAGGTGCACAAACGGAAGGTGCATCCTCAAGTATCGCGTCTGCAATGGGGTAGACAACTGCAGCGACATGTCGGACGAACTCAACTGCCCCAGCGTAAGAACATCAAGATAATGTCTTCCAATACTCCAGGCAAAGTTACGGAGAGCTAGCTGCCTTGCAAAGATGTTTAAATCAACGGAATATAATGTGAATATGTATATATGGTATTGATACAAAAATATTTAGATGTTATGAAAGTTCCTCCCTCCAACCAGAATCCATTTCAAAACACCATCACCGCCAGGTTGAGAAATATAAAGTATTGGGTGTTAATATACGGTCCGTTTTTTTTCAAAATTTAAAAATGAGCACCAAGAGTAAGAGCACAAAATGGTAAAGGTGTAACCTTTACCGAAAAGAAATTTGTTTGCTCTACAAGATATTGTGTTTGCTTTTATGTTACATATATTATTTTATTTGATTACAAGCCTTTAGAACGGGATGTTAAGTAGACAGAACTGAGCATTTTCGACACCTCAATTTGTTCACGCTCAATCGAGGGAATAAAGCTGCTCGCGATATTTGCGTAGTGTCCGTACACTTCTTTACCGTAAAGATGCTATGAACTATTGAGTTATTTGTTGTAAAATGATGAAGGATAATACATTATTGACTAATTTGTTGTAGTTTTTTTTTTGTTGTATTCTCTTGTTTCAATTTAGAAAAAAACCGACGACTTAGTTAGCACCCAATATACCGTCGCTTCAGTTCGTTTTTATCCAACAGACCAAAACACAAATCTGCAGGAATAGAGCTATAAAGTTTTTTTTAAACAAAATAGGCATAAATAATGACCACAACTTAAGACCAAATTTGTAAAAAAAAAAACATTATTTGAATTTTGTAAATAAAGGCTTTCTCAGAACTCTTGTACACTTAATTCGATTTTGTTAAAAATGGTCTGTTGGACGAAAACGAACTAAAGCGACGATATGGCATTGATACAAAAACATTTCAATGTCATTAAAGTTCCTCCTTCCAACCAGAATCCAATTCAGAACACCACCGGGTTGAGCCTGAACCAAAAACAAATTAAATTATTGCGTACCTTTCCCCAAGCTTCAGATTTGAAATAGGTTTGTGAAATGCAAATTACTAATAATAACTGCCGTCAAAAATTGGTCTTACATAACACTCGTATTTTTATTGTTTGTTTCTCTCGCTGTTAAGCTAACTTAAATAACGGTGCTAGAAAGTGGAAAAACTTTCGTACCGATTTAATATAAGGACCTTTAGTGATTAAGACTGATACTATTCATCTAGTTTATCACTGTTTATTTATCAAATTCATTTTGCAATTTGAAAAGTTTAAGTCCATTTTTAAAATCAGTCTGCAAAATTATTTCACAGTGCAGACTAGCAGTGAGAATTAGCTCACACTGCAGCTCCTGTTGGCAAATTTCAGTGGAAAACTACAAAATCTGCTGTTGGTTCTTAGAGTTGCTTAGTGTAAGAGTTGAGCTTTTTATTGACTACAGCCTATGTATGTACCACATTCCATTGATTTAAAAATTCCTTGATGCCTTATTAGATAGAACTCTTTATAAATAAAAGTACTTAAACATTCTAACGAAGCACTGAAAGTTTTTGGTAAAAGTCAGTTGGAATATTTATTGTAGAAATAAACAAGAATAACATTTCCTTTATTTTTTACGTTTCGAGAACTGGAAATCAAAAACAATGTATTCAAATTACTAAATTTGAATACATTTAAACTATTCAATAAATATACGAGCCGTGAAAAAAATATATTTTGGCAAAAATCAATCGGGTAAATTTGTGTATTCACGTCATATGAAATGTTATAAACGAAGAAGTGTTTTTTTAAAAATGAAAAGGAAAAGCCAAAGAAATTATAGGTGCTAAGACAGAGAATGCCTATCATATAAATTATCTCGGTCAATTAAGTTTGATAGAAGTTCAGTTATTTTTTTATTTTTTTTAATTATTTAAAATATCAACTGTACATAATGTTTTAATCTAATTTATGGTTAACTTGTAAGTATTTAACCCTTTCGTGGTTGGTGGGAATATGGCTTACGGTGTTTACGCCTTGTTTTAAAACAGTCAAACTGTTTTATCGGCAGGACTGTTAGCTGACATTTGAAGCTTTTCCGCAATATGTGTTTTTTATTTTAAATTCTTTAGTTTCCAAGTCAAAATAAGGATTTTAATAATTGATTTGAGTTCTTGTTAACTTTTTTGATTTATTGTAACTGGATAAAAAGAACCAAAAATGTGTGTAGTGGGTGTAATGTCCCTCTATAACTAACGCCCTGTTTTCATATTTTTCTTAATACATAAATGTAGAAATTATCTGTTTTTTAATATTTGTAATAATATTTTTAATTTTATCTTAGAGTCAGTCTGCAAATAACGTAATTGTTTCAAGACATTTTTTCCTTCACATTATTTTACTCATTAAATATCCTTTGGAAGTATATTTTCCACTTTTTTTTTGCAAATTAAAGTGACATTAATAAAAAATATAAATGTCAGCATTTAAAAAAATAAATACATACTAATCACGATTTTTTTAAATAAATCTTTAAAAAACATTTTACCACTGTTACGTAAATATTTGCAACTATATTATATTATCCTGAACCTCCCTATTTTTTTGAAGTCACATACTATCTGATCATTTAACGCTAAGTAAAAATGATCATGTATTACCTATGAATCCACGACACTGAACAAAGCGGGCATAAACACACCACGGCACACTACAATTAGGTCTATGGAGTTTGAAGTTGTCAATTTGTCTGACAAATTCGGACGTTCACACGATGTTACTCGCGTGAGGATATCTGGAGATCTGAGCCATGTCCTGAGGGAGTATATGAAGCCAGGCTATAAAAAATATTTACTACCATGTGAAAAGAACAGTGGTAATTTTAACAAGTTGAAGGGAGCTGTGAGAAAAATACATTAGAAATCATAGACATCGTAATATGAGATACTTGTTTGCCACGAAATCCAAATGCTCTTTATTTTTATGCGTAACGGAAAGTTATCAAAGAAAACACTTGTACTGGTCTTGACGGATTTCGGCCATATGATGGTTTAGATAGTATATTACTTTATACAAATAGGGAGGTTCTGGATAATATAATATATAGTTACTCAACACCATGGTGTTCCATGGAAGGGTTAACCAAGCAAATTAAATAATCGAAAATATGTAAGTGGCTTAAACACAGCTTCTAACTCATAATAATATTTATTTGAATGTACATAAATAATATGATTACAGAGGAAACTATATGTGACAGTATGTTTATTTATTTGATGGAGTAAAATTAACATATATGTAAATATGATTAAGAGTATTATTATTATAGTTTTAATTTCTCCATTTGTTTCTTGTGTATGATAATCCTAACAAAACTGTTTTCTTTTTACACCAGCGATACGTGTTTAATGTTTTACATATTACAGGATTGGGCCAAATTTCTTGCTCAAAACATCATTATATTTTTTATGGTGGACAAGAGGGTTACTTTTATTACATCCTTAAAAACAAGTTTACGGTTCTTAAATAAGACCAAATGATATCTCATTATTATTTGAAAAATTGTGCATTGTTAATTTAAACTATGCAGTTTATGTTTATAACAAACAAGATTAAATTGTTTGTATCTTTACAGAAGAAAATAAATAGGGTGTGTTTGCGAGTGTCTGTGAATATTGTTGTTCACTATTTTTGTAGAAGATACTTAGTACAAATTGTTAACAAGACAATAAATATTTCAGAAAAAATACACTGTGTTTAAATACTCGGTAAATGGATGCATTACATTTTTAACGCTAACCTTTTGAGAATTACATGCCAGATTAACATCTATTTATTATTTCTCGATATTAACTGCTCTGTTGCCGGAGTGCAGATCTCAGCTATCAATTTCGGTGCCCGTTGAGTGCCAGAGCGTAGATCTACGCGCTTCAAAATATTCAAGCAGGAATCTCATTATTTTCCTTGCTATTGTGGACTTTAGGGCCTAAAACGGATTTTACAAACTACTTTTTGAATAAACTAATTAATATCAGTCATCGAACAATGTCATTGGTGTCAAAACAGTGCTGGAAACCACATTCAAAGGACCGAGGTTTTAATGTTTAGTGATTTTCGATTTTTGTGAAATAAAAGTGTTTTTTTCAGAAAGATAATGATAAATGTAATATCTTTTCATTATTGGTTGAATTTAGGATAGATTCAAGTAGTAAAATCACCACCATTGTCAGTATTTTGATAGTTTTATTAAAATACAGCGACAGTTCGCGAAGTGAATTCAATGTAGGCTTTTTTGTAAAAAGTATGATACATTGTTTATGCCAGTTTATAGAAATTTTATAAAGATTTTAGAAAAATATAAAACATGATAATATTTGTTTGTTTGTGATTAGATTGGTTTGAAAATGAACGCCATAGACTGAAGAAGGTGCCCATTTTATCCAGTATTTGTATAAATACCGTACTGTTCACAATATACATTCTACAACTATTTTATATAATTATTTTAGAAGAGTCTGTTTTATTAATTTCTTCTAAGGCAAAGTACAAAGTGCAATGTTTTAGTTATCACTCTTAGAATGTCATGGTATAATCTTATGTAGGTGTTATTGCAGAGTCTAAAGCACGTAAATATACATTTTATGCAGAGGCCAAATTGCAATCCATCAGCGATTATGTTCCTTTTTCATGTAAAAGTTACGATTGCAAAAAAAGGCTAAAAAATCAGTGCAGTGCACACAGGCAAACTGCTCGGCAGTTGGGGTACATTTTCAGTCCTACTAGGACACAGCATTAAAAAAAAAAAAAAATAGGTTTGCGGTGAACTAGTTTGGTATTCAAGCGGTTAAATGACTTCTTATACATATATTATTTTTAGATGGAAATAAAAATATAGTTCAAAATCTGCTACGTTGGATCCTGTTTTGGCCGCCATCTCCCACATTTCAATACCAGCCATTTAAAAAAAAAATTATAATAGGTAAATAAATACATTGCAGCCAGGTCCAATGTATTCTCAGTTATATTTTCATTTTGCAAAAAAATTCATTGGCCAATAGTTTGACTGACAAATTTTTGTATATGAATCTATAAGGTTAATCAAATAACTATTTGGAATATTCCATTTTTCTATGGTTCACATTAATTTGAAACTCCGTTTGTGATTTTTTATTTTATCTATATTTTTTTCTCAGTTGCTATCATTGTTATGATTTTTTATTATTGTTTAAACCACGGTGAAATAGCTCCGGAGCATAAATATTCCATCTACAAAGTAAAGGCAGAAAAAAGTAAAGTGCAGGAATGAAATAAAACCATTTGGAGTGTTCTTAAAATACCTTTATTAAAGTCATAAATAAAATTTCCCGGGGGTGGATTTGTGAAGAAATAACAATGAATTAATAGATAACCTAGTTATTGAGGATCTAGATTTGAATTGAGCTAAAAGTGGCTGTTATAACAGTTTATTAATAGTTTCAAATATTTGTAATATTTGTTTATAGCATGGAAGAAACAAGATCAGTCTAGAGTATTGTTATCGTGCTACATTTTCATTTCATTGCAGAAGCAACGGAGATAAAAATTCAGCATCGAATAACTGAATCGGTGACAAAGTATTATGCGTCAGATATTCAAAGTAAAACAGTAATTAAAATAAGTTTCTAACTACGTAACAGCTGTCGGCAGTCTTAAATAAATTCTTCTGGCTCTCGTGGGGCGTCCAGGTCTCGGTAGTGAATCACCGGGCGGAAATCTGATACACCACCCCTTGAAATATAGCAATATGATCATCAGAATAGCGCTACACGCCTTGTTGAGTGCTACTCCATCATGCGGACGCAGCGGAGACAACAGCGGGGACATTATATTATGTATGTTAATAAGGAGGCAAACAAATACTTTTAGTGGGGAAAATATGTCAAACAAAATGACGATTGGCCTTTAAACAACATAATTTTACTCTCCGTGTGGTAATGTTTAAATACTAATATTTATGTGATTGAGTTTTCATCAGACATTATCTATCTGTTTATTATTAAATAACCCCCCAGAGTGTGCAGAAGGATGAAGGAGTAAAGGAGAATAAAAATAATTTTAAAAATCAATATAAAAATTTATTTGTCAAAAGTCAAGAATAGTGTTTATTGACAATGCATAAAAATAATCTTTTCACAAATCAGTATCGCTACAATACCAGTTTGTTTTAGTAAATTTTGAGAAATGAATCAATGCTTTCTCGGTTGGGAATCAATTGTAAAATCAAGGTGTTTTGTTAAAAGAATGATAAATCAGCATTCTCTGGGAGGTCAAGGTCATTGTATGTAATCAGCGGCCTGGAACGATCCACGTGCGTATCCCTGAAATATCGGTTGCGTTTTTAAACTGAAGACTTAACCTACCTATTTACACTAAGATTATATTTAAGCGAGTCATCAAGTGTTCACTCGCCACATGCATAATTATCTAACCTTTGGAAGGAAAGTTTAAATATATATTTTAATACTTAAATCTTGTCAGATCTTTAGTATTATTTCACATACATATTTCTTTTAGTTTTAATATTGATTATAGTGTTGAATATAATTGTAAACCAGAATAATTATTGAGGAACTTATATTTGATTTCGAGTGCAAAATGAAACGAAAGTATGTCATTATTACAAATCAAAAGAAGATAGCAGCCAATTTGTACTTATAAAAACTAGATATTATGTTAATCGCACGCAACAGGGACAATTCCATGTCCTGACAAAAACAGCCAAGCCACTTAAAAACTTTAATTTTTAATACGACTTTTACAAAGATTAAATGATTCCTTCTTTAGGAGAAGTGCTAAGATCTCAGCTGGAGTTTTCTGTGGCTGGCAGTTTTCGGCATAATGGTATGACAAAAAAACAAAATCTCAATGATACTAAAAAAAACAAATATAATTGTTGCTATTTACTGTTCTGAGGAAGAACGTAGAATTTTTTTGATTCTACATTTTTTTATGTAAATTAAGAAAAAATTAAACAAATAAAAATACTCAATATAATGTGATGAAAATATGAATGTATTTTAATGTAATCATATCCATATAGTCTATTTTTCAATGACTTGTTTACACCACTAACTCGGTAATGTAAACAAATTAATAAATAGCAATATCTAATGTGTATGTATTTTTAGATTATTATTATTATTTAAGCTCATAACTCAGACCAGGAAATAGACAAAATCAATAACAAAAATTACCCAATCCAATGAAATAAAACTAGTGTCATCAATTCACTGATTTTATTATCAAATTTATCAAAATAGTAATGACGTACAGAGCGAAATTAATTAAAACTTAAATGATAAGATCCAACAGAGCCTTAATAACAAAAGAATTTGCAATATATAGAGAATATATTTTGAAGCTGTATTTTGTGCAAAAATCAATTATATTATGTATCTTAGGAAACA
The DNA here is from genome assembly GCF_059751315.1 of Micrasema longulum. Lineage (NCBI taxonomy): Eukaryota > Metazoa > Arthropoda > Insecta > Trichoptera > Brachycentridae > Micrasema > Micrasema longulum. The sequence continues at coordinate 640,072 of NW_028277757.1, forward strand.
TATATTATGTATACATAAATTCATAGTTGTTGGTTAAATGTTAGATAAAATTAATACCATCAATGTGATAAGATTTTAGTCAAGTTTTAAACATCAACCAAACTAATACAAAAAACTGGTTGTCGAAAATGGCGATTACAAAATAAAATACATTATTCAAAGTAAACAGAGTGATGATGACACTAATTTTACGCACAGGATATGATTCAGTGTGGAGGATGCAAACAAATCAACCTAGACTAAATGATTTTATACACATTACAAATCCTTAATTTTCTACACGTACTGTACAAGTATTTACAAAATATTTAAACCTGCTCTTTTAACCCTTTTAGACCTGAATTAATTCGTGTGAATATAAAAAAAAAGTTTTTCTTTATCTTTTACACTTTGAAAATTATTAAACATTCATTTTTAATGATCACCAGCTCTTTAACTGTTAATAAATGAGGAATTAAGTGTTATGGGAAATTGTTTACAAACAATGTTTTCTCGCATGCGGTAAAAATTAGAGCGTTTAATTAATTATAAAGCAAAGTTTCTCAAAAATGTATGAAAAAATTCATAAAAATGAACTACTTTGAACCAAGTCACAAGTTTCATCGAATCAACCAATAATAGAGTGTTGTGATAGATTTCCAGTTTCCGGTAAGCCAACTGACCATACAAATTTTTCTTTTTTTTGGCTTAGTTCGATAGTCTATTAGCAAATAAAAATTTATATAAAAAACCACTGAACTTCCTCATTACAAAACCGAATATCTTATTGAAAGTAAAATAAATCAGGAGTTGGCAATTAAATTTAAATTAATTAAATGGATATTCTGTTTTTTTTTTTTTTAAATATGAACTAAATACACAATTTAACAATGTCGCGGATTTGACACACAATGAGAAAAAAACTTTTTATAATGCCAACTACAGAATAGTAAATAAAAAAAAACAACTCTTATTTGATTTTAAAACTTTTCAAGAAAAAAATCTAGGTGGATTTGTTTGCAACTTTCAAGTGATATCACAGTGCGTACCTTCCTCTGTTGAAAGCTCTGCCGTGCCTCGGGGGCGCATAAGGCGCTGGGGCGTAGGCGGGGGGCGCATAATACGGAGTATGATAGCCGTAACCTCCGCGTCCATAGCCGCCATATCCACTGGAAGCATAACTATAATAACATTTATTTCATATTAAATTAATATCACAAACAATACAGAAACATTTTAAAGAAGAAATAGAGTTGATGGAGAAAGTCCAGAAAGGCAACTAAAATGATAGTTTAGCTAAAGAACAAAACATATGACGTACGCTTAGGGGAGCTCGGTTTAAGTTTACTGGCAGCATAGTGACTTGATTGAAACATTTAAAATCTTAACAGAGCATTACATAAATATAATGTACCGTAGTTAAAATCAATGTTTACTGTGAATAATAACCGCCATATCTATTTATTTATTTTTGCACCACAACAGACCAGGAGGCCCAATTGCAGTGGTGAATTACATCACAGAACACCCAGGCTTGAGAAAAATCACATAAAAATTTTTGTGTTCTCACCGGGAATCGAACCCGGAACCTTTCGTGTGTGAGTCAAGCGTCTTGACCACTACACCACGGAGGCTGCCAATATCAGAGGCCATTCATTAAAATTAAACACTACCTCCTTCTCATCTAACCCCAGGAAGAACTTTCTGACAAACCGAGTTGTGGAGACACAGGATGACTCGGTTAAAGAGTTCAAAAACTGCCTGGACGCACACATAAATTTACAATGTTTTCTATTCATATTTTCTATGTTTAAAACACAGTGCATTAGATGTACACGCATCAGCTTAACTGCTGCTAGTGTATAAAATAATAATAACATACCACTTTCGGACAAAGGGATTTTGAGTATTATTCAATTAATATCTATAACCTACTTCCACTATCTATTAAAGCTATTAGTAATGAGAAAATGTTTAAAAAGGCTATAAAAAAATGGATAGTGGAGCTAGGTAGAAGTAAAATGGATTGTCTCATTCGCCAATACCAATGCTGAATCAACTGCTCCACAACTGTATAGCTTATGTTAGGTTTTTGTTGTTTTCATTGTGTGTTTTGTAATATAAATAATATAGATGTACATAAATACCTTGTTTTTAAAACTGTCTGATATTTGTTAATTATGTTTGTTTTTTAAGTTAGTCTTCTTTGTTTATTCTCAAATGTAATTTAAAAAAACTAAATTGTTAAGTGTCCTCAGCACGGGAAACCCCAGTGAGGTCACATTATTTTTTTTATTAATTATAGTTTGTAAGCGAAAAATATGAATAAATAAATAAATAAATACCGCGTATAGCTATGAATGCCGGGTATTGACTACAAAGTATGAGCCATCTCTCCTCATAGTATGGAAGAAGTCTACAATGTCTACAGTAAGCGCAACATAGGGCAATTAATTAAAATAGGGAAGCTGCGATAAGCAGGGCACGTAGAAATAATGAGTGAAAAGAGAGTGCTATATGAGATCTTAAAGCTCCATGGTAGCGAAGCGTTGGTAGACCCAAATTCCGATGGCCGGGCGGAGTGCAGCAGGATGTGGTTGCTAGGAGTACATGCCAGAATAGAATGAGATGGCGACGAATGTTGGAGGAGGCCAAGGGAGTGTAGAGCCAATGATGATACATATTATATTGTGTGTTTTATTCTAGTGAGCACTACTAACCTGGAGGGATAGGAAGAAGGCTGGTGGGCTGGCTCGGGTCGGCGCTGTGGAGGTTCCGCCAGTTGGGGGCGCTTTATATCCCGTAGATAGTTATTAAAATATTCCACTTCTTTTTTCACTTCATCCACCTGTAATGTATTTAATTACATATATGTCATATATGACAAAATCTTTTTTTACATTTCCGTAATTTAATATGTTTGCAAACACTTTTTTTGAAAAAATATTTAAATAACATGAAAACAAGACATTTCACACTCTACGGCGGCACATATTACGTTGCCGCGCTATAATTGTATGCAATGTTTGTTAGAAGCGCACTTGACAGGCATGACATGCGACGTCGAAGTAACGCGACGCCAACTTCTTGCCGTTTTGAAATGTGCTTGTTTTTTTATACATTTATATCATTAGAATTGTAAAAATCAGCTTGAAGTATTTAACGTATTTTCAACATTATTTCAGATTTGTGAAAATATCCCATTATTTCAAAACCGTGTAAAAAATCCTGTGTATATTTGAAGACAGCAGCTTAAAGCTGATATGTTTAAATCACTATGTTTATTTTTTAAATTATTGATGATATCGGTTACTTTTGGTTGTTTCAATGTATCAACACTCCATTGATAAGAAATTGCTAATTTGAGATTATGGCATTGAAAATTATAAAAGTATTAAATGACAGTTACCTTCTCGCCGTGTTTGTTGAAAATGTGTTTTCTTATAAAGTCGGGTCCCTTGAACTTCTTTCCACTGAGCGGACAGAGCCATTTGTCCTTGGCGAGCTCCTGAGTGTTGGCCTGGATGAACTTCTCCACCTCTGCCGCACAGTCCTTGGTGCCGAGCTTCAGCAGCTCCTGCTCGTCCA